>NC_090928.1:1253781037-1254090128 GCF_040938575.1 Ambystoma mexicanum
ATCTTGTTGGGGAGAAATTCCAAGACAGTAGGACAATCACTTCCAATCCAAACATAGAAACCATGAAAGTAAACACAAAATTCTCCAGTAGGGCTTTTATTTTCTCAAAATATATTCCTATGAGTATATTCAGCAGAAGGCAATTTGATTTTAAAGAGCGAGTACTAATGGGAAGGGTGGGCCTGTCTCTCTGCAGAAAGTGAGTCAATGTCTGGCTTAATTTTTGAGACCGCCACTCTGAGGTTGTCCTCCATTTCCAGCCTTGTGCAGTATTTCGTTTTCAGTACTGCCAATGCTTTAGCAGGATACCCGACTATGGCTCTTCCCTCTGCGTTCCAACATCCCCATGAATGCCCCAAAAGGTGGGATTGGGTGTTTGTGGGGTGGTGAGTTTTAGTGGTCTTGTAGTTTTCATTTCAAAATGCACAAACCACATAGTATGCCAACCAGACAATGTATCATTTTGTACAGCCTAAAGGGGAGCCCTTTGACCCAAAGCAGCACACTAGGAGATGTATTTTGGAATAATCAACACACACATCTAGTTCAGATTGTAAATAGTGCTGCAAGTACATGCACCCAGTTAATAAAGTCCAGACTTAAAACACTTGATAAGCATTCAGTGAGTAAAGTAACCTTGTACAAATAAAATGCAGCTTTGCATAAAATTAAATAGAATTTTGGGATTATCAGGCACTGTCAAGCGGGCTCTGCTGTAGCTGTAGGAAGGGGTATTAACACTCCAGGAGACATCACAATAACTCAGGGGTATTCACACATTAGAAGAAAGAGGGGGGTATGAGGAGACATTCCAATACCTCAGGGAGGCGTGTTAACATATTAGAAGGAGAGGGGAGATATGAGGAGACATTCCAATACCTCAGGGGTAGCAATACAATAAAGGAAGGAGAGAGGAGATACGAGGAGACATTCCTGTACCTCAGGGGTATTGACGTATTAGAGGAAGGAGAGGGGAGATATGAGGAGACACTCCTATACCTCAGGCGTATTGATGCATTAGAGGAAGGAGAGGGGCGATATGAGGAGACACTCCTATACCTCAGGCGTATTGATGCATTAGAGGAAGGAGAGGGGAGATATGAGGAGACACTCCTATACCTCAGGCGTATTGATGCATTAGAGGAAGGAGAGGGGAGATATGAGGAGACATTCCTGTACCTCAGGGGTATTGACGTATTAGAGGAAGGAGAGGGGAGATATGAGGAGACACTCCTATACCTCAGGCGTATTGATGCATTAGATGAAGGAGAGGGGAGATATGATGAGACATTCCTGTACCTCAGGGGTATTGACGTATTAAAGGAAGGAGAGGGGGGATATGAGGAGACACTCCTATACCTCAGGCTTATTGATGCATAAGAGGAAGGAGAGGGGAGATAAGAGCAGATGCCTATACCTCAGCCATATGGATGCATTAGAGGAAGGAGAGGGGAGATATGAGGAGACACTCCTATACCTCGTGCGTATTGATGCAGTAGAGGAAGGAGAGGGGAGATATGAGGAGACACTCCTATACCTCAGGCGTATTAACACATTAGAGGAAGCAGTGGGGAGATATGGGAGAGTGTACATCAGGAAGGTGTAGTTTCAATGAAAAGTAGTCTTGTATCGGACACGGCAGCCATTTTGGTGGCCTCGATGCGCGTGTCCCTGCACAACACACGGTTGGTTGTTAGTGGGATAGAGGCAAAGGCAGGTGCCAAGAAGAAGACGTCAATAAACCGATATTCCAGGCATACAGTAGGGATGATCGCTGCCTTCACAGTGAGGGGGCTTGAAAATGACCCGTCTCCGGGCCCTTTGTAGGGCTCCCAATGAAAATGAGGCAAAGGAGTGACCTGGTTTGCGAAACCTCGCAAAATCAGGTGGGCACTGGGACTAGAATACCGGACGGCTGGCTGCATAGTCTGTAAATTAGCAGCCGGACAGGAGTGGCGGTCAAGGAGGCCTGGGACAATCGGGTACGTGCAAAGAAAGAGCCGGAGACCAGGCTCAGTCCTCTGTGGGGTGGCAGCCGGCAGGAGAGGATGCCCTTATCGGCAGTCGTTGTCTTTATATAACTGTATCGCTGATGAGACCTGCTGGGGTGCCAGGCTCGCAGCCTTTATTTTCATGCCCTGTCATGCACTGCCAGCTGTTCGGGTTTTCGCTCTGCCCTGGGTCCTGCAGACTGGAGCACTGTCCCCAGAATGAGCATCTCTCTCATGTGGGTGCCAGCCCCTCGCATCAGCTGCGGTGGGCTCGGGCGGGGCCCTTCAGCTGTGCCAAGCGGTGGGGGCAAGCGGGGGCGGGCTTGACGTCCCCGCCCAGGGCTTGCCTTCCTTAGCATCCCTCTGCCCCCAGCTGTGGGAACTCTTCAGAAGCAAAGAATGGCTCGGCTGTGTTCCGAGCGCCCACTGCGTAAGGGTGGCAGCAGCTGCTGCCAGCTGAACCCTGGACAGCAAACCTCCCCCACACAGGCCTATGCCCCCCCCCACGCCCCCTTACTCCCCACAAGGGTCCTTAGCACGTACACTTTCACATTCTTGGGTCCTGTATAAACACAAGCAACAATCGCAGCCTGAGAGAGAAAGTGCCAAGTGTTGGGGATATTTATAAACACATTCCAGAAGAAAGTCTAGCTTTAAAGGGTTCACATATGTATATGTATATATATATATACATATATTTCTATAGGAAAACATACACGCCCCAGCAGTCGGTAGCTGTGTGCTCTCATGCCTGCCGTATACACAACCAGACGTCCCCAAATGCTTCATTTGAAGGCTTGTATGGAACTGATAACGCCCCCACAGTGAGTCTCCACGTCATGGCCTGCCAAGGAAGTCATGACTTTGTTGATGTCTGTTAATGCCACGTGTGTAAAGGTTCCCATGGGCCCCAGGTCGGATGCTCACCCAGTCCTGCTTTTCTTGAGACTGGTAGTTCTGGATTTCGAATTGGAACGCCAAAACTACACATCCCAGAATGCAAAGAAAAAACTGGACTGACGAGCCTGCCCCTAAAGGACACGGTTACGGCGTCATGTATGTGCCTATGTTCTCTTATAGTTCGGCCTTATAGAGGGGTCGGGGGAGCCCCTCCCGTGGGCTAATGACCCGCCCACAAATGATTGCCATAGGGCAAAGGCGAGGGGCTATACATGAGGGCAGGTTGGCAGTGGCCCTCCCCGAGGCCCATACAGCTGTTAGCACATGGCGTTCTGCAACTAAAAAGGACAGCGTGTTTTATTGTGGGAAGAAAGAGCACACACTAGGAACCCGTAATGTTAAAATGCTAATGTAATTAACATGGGACTAGTAACAATAGACTGTACACTGTGTATGCTGGCTTTCTGCCTGTGTGGCGAGTGGCCCGGCACACGCCCTTCTCTGCCTTCACAAAGCTGAATACAAGTGTTTCTCTGCTGCTGTTTAGGATTGTGCTCAAGTCAGCACAAGTTGTCGAATCTTTGATATTCTGTAGAATATGAGGTCTAGGCCAAAGATGAGCACCCAGGGAGACGGCGCCAGCCAATCAGAAGTGCCAGAAAGCTCTAGAAGCATCCATTCGAACCTGGCCCAGCGCCTCCTACGCCCACCTCGCTCTAGTGCGCTGCTGCCTTTCCATAACCCCTCCCCTCATCGCCTACAGCCTCTCCCTCTCGGCACCCAAAACCTACTTATGCGTCTCTAAGGTCACAGGCTCCTGTTGCCAGCAGGACATTTCGCTGCAGCCATTTTGGCGCGGGCCAATTCGGCACAGACGTTTGGGCGCAGGACCCCGTTCGGTGCGGCCCGTTCGGTGCGGCCCGTTCGGTGCAGGGATCTTTTGGTGCAAGCATGTTTTGGCGATATTGTAATAAAGTAAAACTGATAAATAAAAGGAATCATGCCGTTGCGAAACCCTGCCCTGCAGACTCGCGCGACCAAAGAGTTCACCACAAGGCCATAGAGGACTGTTTTTATTTTAATTTAATTTTATTACATGTGTTATACGCCAAGGCCAGGAGGTATCACAACGTAGTTACAGATAACTTGGAAGTACAATCTTAGGGTTGATACAGAATATGCATTGGTTACACGTTATTACAGTAAGCAACATGGGTCGAGGACCCTGGAGTGGCTAGGGTTGGGTGATGGGGGTGATTAGTATTGGTCGAAGAGCCAGGTTTTCAGTGATTTTTTTGAATATCTGGTGTGATTCTTCATTCTTGATGCTAGTCGGGAGGGCGTTCCAGTGTTTGGGAGATAGGACTTTGAAGCTGCTGCCTCCAGCTCTTACTCTTTTGTATCGGGGGATTTCAAGGATAGGGGTGTTGCTGGGTCTAAGGTGTCTTGAGGAGGTTTTGTTTGTGTTGTTAATGTATGCAAGGGCTTTGTTAGCTAGGCATTTGTGTGTAATACATAGGGTTTTGACTATAATCCTTCCCTTTATGGGAAGCCAATGAGGGTCTCTTCTGATGCTGGAGACGTGTTCATTCTTCTTTATGCCCAGTGCAGCTCAGAGGGCTTTATTCTGCATGAGTTGGAGTTTGGTCAGATTGTTGTTGGAGGTGCCTAAGAGGAGTACGTTGCAGTAATCGAGTTTAGAGAATATGAGAGCTCTTGCTATTGGGACACAGTTGTTGGGCGTGAGGAATTTGCGGCTTTGTGAAATGAGCTTCGAGGTGTAGGAGGTGGCTGATGAGAGTGCGTTGTTTTGTTTAGTCATAGTTAGCGAGGAGTCTAAGTAGACACCCAGGGTTTTGACTTGTTTGAGAGTTGGGATAGTGGTGCCATCTATGCTGAAGGAAGTGTAAGCAGGTTGTAATGAGTTAAATCTGGCAGGTGGGCCGACTATGAGCAGTTCTGTTTTGTCATCGTTAAGGCAGAGGCTATTGTGGGCCATCCAGTTTTGGATTAGAGCATAAATTTGGTTAATGAGAGTAGAATCCTGCTCGTGGTTACCGGATAACGGGAGAAGGATCTGGGTGTCATCTACAAAGTTTTTGTAGATGACACCCATGGCAACCAGGGCTGTGAATAGCAGTTTGGTGTAGGCATTGTATAGGGTGGGTGAAAGGCAGGAGCCTTGGGGTACGTCTATGGGGGCTGGTATGGGATCAGCTGATTCTTTCCCAATAGAAACTCTTGAGGTCCTGTCTGCCAGGAAGGATTTAATCTATTCGGTAGCATCCTTGGTGAAGTTAAAATTGTTGGCTAGGGTGGCGCATAGTTTGTCATGGTCGACTAAGTCGAACGCCGCTGATAGATCTAGTAGCATGAGGAGACAGAGTTTGCCTGCTTCCCTAGTGGCATCCATTTGGATTTTCAGGTCAAGAAGAGCCGTTTCGGTGGTGCTGTGATTTAGACAGAAACCCGATTGTCGGGCCCTCAGTAGGTGGTGCTGTTCTAGGTGGTTTTGTATTTGTGTGCACGCTTTTTTGTCTATTCTTTTTAATAGGAAGGGTACTGTAGTTATTGGCTGGTAGTTGGTAGGGATGGACGGATCTAAGGTGGGTTTCTTCAAAAGAGGGGTTACCCAGGCTTTCTTGATGCTGGTGGGGACCATATTGGAATTGAAGGAGGCGTTAATTAATTCTGTAATGATGGGGGTAAGTGTTGGAGGGAAGAGTTTGACAAGGTTGGGGGGAATTGGTCTTCTTTACATTTGGAAGCTTTAAGTTTGGCTATGGTGTCTTGTACTTCTTTTTGTGAAACGGGGTGAAATGGAATGGTGTGCTGAAATTGGGGTGGGGGAGCCCTCTAGTATGGTGGGTGAGGGGTTTGTTGGCTAGGAGCTGTTTTTTGCTGGCTATTTTATTTTGTAGGAGTAGGATTTTGGCTGATAAGGCATCTTGGATAGTGGTACACCACTCGTTGCTGGCTATGATGGGTGATATTATTTGACATGGATTCTCTAGTTTCCTGAGTATGGAGAAACGTTCCTTATAGTTGGACGACGCATTGGTGATGCGTAAATTGAGAGCATTGACTTTTTGGGTGATTATGGCAGTTTTGTAGATTTTTTTGTCATTGTTGAAGGCTTGCGCTGAGTCAGGGGTGTTGGTTTTTTTGTGGATGTGCTCTAGTGATCTTTTGGTGCGTCTCAGGGAGACTAGTTCCTCATTAAACCAGAAGCAGGAGCGTTTATCTGACCTTCGGGTTTTGGATTTGATAGGGGCTAGTAGGTCAATGGTGTTAGTGAGGGTTTGTTGGTAGCAGTCTGCCAGGTATGTAGGATTGTTACTCTCTACGGAGGTAGAGGCTAATGCTTGTCTGAGAGCGTGGGAGAGGGTGTCGCTAGTGAGTTTTTTGGTATTTCTAGACTCAAAGGTGTCAGGTTTTTTTTGTCATTGAAGTATCTGTGGTCAGGTTACCCAGGGAGAGGCTGATGACATGGTGGTCGGACCAATCTATAGGTGAGACAGAGTCAATGATTACATGTGTATTGAGGGTGAGTCCCCAACCCAGTATTCTACCATTGTCATGGGCAGGAGTGTTGACCAGTTGTGAGAAGCACATGTCTTACATGGCTGAGTTGAGGGCCGTGGCTGTGTGATCCAAAGGGTCATTGTAACCTAAGTTTAGGTCTCCGAGTATGATGTATTTAGTGTTCAGTTTGATGTGAGGGGTGAGTAGTAGTGGGATATCTGCATCAGGGTGAGAGTTTTTATGGGTGATCTGTAAACAACCAATATATTAGTGGTAGATTTGGGGTCAGAAGTGAATTTGACAAGGAGGAGTTCTTATCATTGTATGTCATCAGTCGGGCAAGCTCTAATTTGTAGTGTGGATTTGTGTATTAGGGCGACTCCGCCTCCATGCGCGTTGGCAAATCTGTGTACATTCTCTCAGAAATTAAATGGATTTCCATCCCTGGAGGCATGACGGTCACGCATTCCACAGTCACAGTGACCTTGCCTGTGCCAGATCCCATCTCCTTCAACGCAGGGGCCTCTGAGAAAATACAAAAAACACATAATTAGATCATGTAACATACGCCCACTTTTGTTGCCTAATATTTTGCATTTCTACATTTTCCATACCCTTCCTAGCTATACATTCTATAATAGCAATGGTGCAATACATACACAGTAATGGTATTACCAGGATCATGATGCCTGCTGCAATTTTGTGTCCAAGTTCTCCCATAGGCCCCGTTAGCCATGCCCACCAATCCATTGATCCACTGCCATCCAAAGCTATCTGTATGTATATCTTTGCCTGTTGTTTTATTACTGCAATGTCTTTTGTTATGATGCCGTCTTCTTCTAAATATACACAGCAAGAATTGTTAAAAGTAGCGCACACGCCTCCTTTGTGTGCTAAAAGTAAATCTAAAGCCATCCTATTTTGCATAGCAGTTGCCCCTATGCTATGTATCTCTTTTTGTATGTGCCCTAATGCGTCTGCTGTAGCATTAGCAAACAGTTCTAATCAGGCAGATATGTTCACTATGGCCCTTTCTAGCTCAGATATTCCCAGTGATGGGATCAATATTCTGACAAATTGTGGAACCCTGTGTTACGTACCACCAGTGGGTTCTCCCTGCTGTCCCTTTTTGTCCTGTCTACCCCTTTATTTAATACCAAAATGGTAACATTTGGTCGCAAATGCCCTATGGTGCAGACCCCCTCCCATTGTCTTGGCAATGTTTTATAGGCCCGCCCTCCGCATAGCCAATACACCCCTGGTGTGTGTAGGTGTATTTGGTAGCTATTTCCATTATACAGTAACCCGTTGTATATCGCCAGGCCCACAAAGTAGCTTGTTTCATTTCTACTCCCTGTGTCCTTACACCTACAATCATCTTGTCTTATGATGCGTCCCCTTGCATCCACTATATCCCTGTGTATGTCATACATGGTTACATTTTGCTGTCTGCGCCCATCCGCATCATAACACGTGCATATCACTCTTTTAAATCCATATATGTAACTTTCTCTTGTGTCTATCGTGATTATCATGCCACAGTGCTCGTATCTTCCTACCGCATGGTCCTGTGGTTTCGCTCCTCCCCCACCCCCAGATTTAATGCAAAATGGTGCAAACAGTGATTCTTGGAACGTAAATGAAGGTACAGCCCGTCCTGTTTCATCCTTTCTAGACCCTGCCCTTACATCCCCCACCCATTTTTCCATAGTAGATGGTTCTGCCACCAGCGGTGCCCCTTGTTGTGCATGCGTAGGGAACTGTGAACAGAACCAGCAACTGGATATGTTGAAAGTATCGGCCACCGCCTGGGGGGTGATGTTGAGGAAGCCATTAATATGCCATTTTGCAGTGGAGATCGAGAGTAGTGAGAGCATGAGCCATATGCACAAGCGCATCTGGAAGAGAAAAATAGACATAAAATTATCCAGATACCTCTGTAGTACCTTTTTTTGGTACATAATTTCCGTACTTTTCTCACACCCTTCTTTCTGCCCCTGTCGTGCACATTTCTTTCCATGTATTCCCTTCCTTTTTTCACTCTTTTCAGTTGACTGAGGTGTCTCATAACCAGACCTTCACCATCCCATTGGTCAATACAGTATACAACGTTACTTATCCTGTCTGTTACAGTGTATGGTCCTTTCCATTTATGTTGACTTTTTGCAGTTCTACCCTCATTATGTAACATCACAGTGTCACCTATGTGTAGTATCATCTCTTTTCTTGTTTTGTTTAGTTTTCTTGCTGTGTCAATGTCTGTTTATGCCTGTGTTTCTATTGTCATTTTGCAGATGGCCTGTAACATATTTACCAATGCTGAAATGTAATCTGCATCTAAAACTTCATAATCTTTGGGTGCCCCCGTTGTCAGTGGCAGCAATAACTTCTTGGTGCTGGGCATGCTTCTTCCGAACAGTATTTCATAGGGCGAGTACCCAGTAGCTGAGTGTTTTCTTGATCGTATTCCGTGTAGTACGAATGGAAGCAGTAAATCCCACTGTGATCCTTCTTCATCCATTATTTTGAACAGTTCCTCTTTAATTTCCATATTGAGTCTCTCCACCATCCCCGCACTCTCTGGCCGATAAGGAATGTGAAATTTTTGTTCTATTCGCAGTTTGGCACACAATGTTCTTGTTGGTTCAGCAGAGAAGTGCCCGTCATTGTCTGATGTCATTTTTGATGGGATGCCAAACCTTGCTATTATGTCCTGTAGTAGGATGTCTACCGTTGTTTTTGCAGAGCAGTTTCTTGTTGGGAATGCCTCTGGCCATCTACTAAATGTGTCAATGATCACCAGTATGTATCTGTGTCCTCTTGCTGTTCTTGGTAGTGGACCCACGTAGTCTAGATGGATATGTTGCCATGCTTCTGTACTTCGGTGCTCATGTTGTAGTAGTCCCATCTTCTCTTTTCCTCTTCTGTCTCTTTTCCAGCATGTCACGCAGTTTGTCACATGCGTTCACCAATCTTCCCTTATCGTTGGCCACCAGGCCATTGCTGTCAGTCTTCCTAACCCATTCTCTCCTCTCTCGTGTGTCCAGTAGCCGTGGGCCCATTGCAAGACATCTTTCCTCAGGATGGTGGGCAGTATTATTACCCATTGTCCATGAGGTTTGTACCACCATGTGCTGTCCTTCCTTCGTACAACATTGCACTCTTTATTCGCGTTGATAAATTCCATGAGTGCATTATCTCCCTCCTGTAAGTCTGACAGAAGTTTCTGCCTCCCTTTCTGTTCCATTGTCTTTCCCCTGCGTAGTGTTATTTTCAGTGGTCCCTCCCCCGCTTCTGCATACCAATCTTCCTCCTCTGTCTGTGGTTCTGGGGGGGGGGGTGGTGCAGGCCATTCTTCTTCCAATCTTTCTCCTTGCTCTGTTGTTTGGGGCTGGTCCTGTTCTTGCAGGGGCGCCATGGGGGGTACTGATGTACGTGAGTATTCTTTTATGGCCAATTTTGCTGTTGCATCTGCCCTGTTGTTATCTTCAGCCCATCGTCCTTTTGTCTTGTGAGCTTTTGTTTTGATGATCCATATTCTGTTGTGCTGTCCCGATAATTCATCCATTTTTTTCCATTCGTCCTCAAATTTTATAGCTGAACCATCGGTCCCTTGATATTGTTGGTCTCTCCACCATTGCAAGTATATGGTGAGCCCTTTAAACACATAGTCTGAGTCCACCACCACCGTTGTGGCAACTTCCGGTGGTATTTTCTGCATTGTCCTAAGTGCCAGTACTACCGCTTGGAGCTCGCCGTACTGTGCGCCTTTTCCTTCAAACACCATTGAGTTGTGCTGCCACTGATCATTTTGCCTGTACACTACCGCTGCTGCAGCATGTAGCTTGTTATTTACATATGTAGAGCTCCCATCGCAATAGAATGTGGGGCCATCAATATCTTTATCTGGTGCACATGCCCTGAATATGTTGTGTAACGTGTTCACCGTTTCTGCCCTGCATTAATGTTGTTCGTCTACCTGTATACCGTCTACTGGTATGTACTTCTCTCCTCCTTCCTCAAAGTGTAGTGTGATTGTAGTTAATAATGCAATCCATTTACTTATCCTCTGTGTACTGACATTCCCTTGATACATTTTGGAGGATAATAACATCTGTAGAGGTTTGTGGTTTGTTTTAATGATGCATGTAGCCCCTCCCGTTATGTATCTAAATTTGTTGATTGCCCAGTATAGTGTGCATAGCTGTCTCTCACATCTGGAATATTTCAGTTCTGTTATTTTATAGTTCAACGAATTACATGCCACCAGCTGATGCGTATCCCCATATTTTTGTGTTAATATGGCGGCCTGTGTACTTTCTGATATGATTGGCCATATGTAAAAGAGCATGTCTGGATTTGGGCTTACTAATGATGGTGCCCCGTTCAATAAGTCCTTTAATTTCTGAAGGGCCTCAGTATGTTCTTCAGTCCAATCAAACCTATCGGATCGTAATAGGTCGTATAGTATTTTAGTGTGTTCTGCAAATAGGGGAGTAAAGTTCCTCGAGAATCCCAAGATCCCTATTGCCCGATGTAGTGCAGTGTGATCCGTTGGGAGGGGCAATGAGTTAATCAGTTGCAGTCTGTCCCTGCATATGCTTTTTCCTTTTCCTGATATTGTTACCCCTAGAAATCGTACCTCTGTTTGGCAAATTTGTGCTTTCCCACCATTCAGTTTGAGTCCCCCTTTTTGTAGTGCCACTAGCACCTCCCCTAGATGTGTCCTATGTAGTTCTTCTGTCTCGCTACACACCAATACGTCATCTACATATTGGATGACACTTTTCATGCATGTTAAGCCCTGCATTATTCGTTTCATGGCAGCGTGGAACATTGTGGGGCTGTCTCTGAGTCCTTGTGGTAACACATTCCAAACATACACCACCCCTTCAATCATGAATGCTGTTAGTTCCCGTGAATCCTCATGTAACGGGAGAGAGTAGAACCCCTTAGAGATATCTAAGACACTGAAGACCCTCATGCCTGGCTGTATTGTTGCCATCATTTCCGGAAATGAGGCAACTAACTGTGGTCTGGACTGTAGATGTTTGTTGATTATGCGGTAGTCAATTGTTAAACGGAATGAGTCATCCGGTTTCTTCACTGCCCAGACCGGTGATACAAATGGTACCCACCCTGTATGTTCTGTAATGGCCCCCCTCTCCTGTAGGGCCCTTAGTATATCATTTATTTGTTCTGCCGCCCCAGGGGCAATTCCATAGGGTTTTACGTATCGTGGGATGCTTGTTAGTTTAAATACTGCATTATCCTGCGTCCTTCCAAAATCTAGTCTGTGTTTTGCCCATATGTCTGGAAAGATCTCCTCCCACTCTGTTAGGATGCCATTTGTGTGTGTGAGGATATGTGTGTCACCCTTCGTTGTTGCTGTGATAACCGCCATTGTTATCACTTGTACTGTGCCTGCTGTGCCTCTAAGGCGGAGGCATAGATTTGCTAGGTCCATCACCGCCCCCCTTTTCAACAATGCGTCAATTCCCAAAATATCCTCCTCCCCCCCCCCCGTGGCGCATGGCTGCTTGCCCATATCCACCCCGTTTAAGCAGATCTTTAGTTCCTTTACTGGGGAAGAAATTATAGGGCCGCCCAGTCCCTGCATTTTTGTCAATTTCAAACATTTGGTGTCTATAAATTCACCCTTAGTCAGAGTTAGTGCCGCTATCTACCAATATGGTCACGTTGTGTGTGACTCCACCAGCGGAGAAAGAACCTTCTGCCGTCATGCGGCCCCATCTATCTTGGTTTAGGGGGTATCACTACGGCTTCCAACTCTGCTGGTTTGACTCTGTCCTAGTACCCGCTGGAGCTTGTCACAGCAGCCACTGGCGTTGCCCCTGTACTTGTCACTTTCTCTCTCAACTTCTGCGCTTTCTCCTTTATGTCATTTAGCTCCTGTTGTTGCTCCCAATATGTGACCCAGGGTCGTATTAGCCCTTCTGCATTTTGGTACAATTTAGCCCCTGTCTTTCTATCGTACAACACCTTGCCCGCTGTACCTCTCCCGCGTCCTCTACCTCCTCTACCCCTGCCCCGAAAAAATGTGGAATCCTGGCTATGTCTTTCAGCATCATAAGTAATATTCCTCACTAGTGTCAGTGTTTCCCACTCCTGCTCCTCCATGTACTGGCCCTCTGCCCACTCTATCTTTCAGCATCATAAGTAATATTCCTCCCTGGTGTCAGTGTTTCCCACTCCTGCTCCTCCATGTACTGGCCCTCTGCCCACTCTATCTTTCAGCATCATAAGTAATATTCCTCCCTGGTGTCAGTGTTTCCCACTCCTGCTCCTCAGCATCATAAGTAATATTCCTCACTGGTGTCAGTGTTTCCCACTCCTGCTCCTCCATGTACTTGCCCTCTGCCCACTCTATCTTTCAGCATCATAAGTAATATTCCTCACTGGTGTCAGTGTTTCCCACTCCTGCTCCTCCATGTACTGGCCCTCTGCCCACTCTATCTTTCAGCATCATAAGTAATATTCCTCCCTGGTGTCAGTGTTTCCCACTCCTGCTCCTCCATGTACTTGCCCTCTGCCCACTCTATCTTTCAGCATCATAAGTAATATTCCTCACTGGTGTCAGTGTTTCCCACTCCTGCTCCTCCATGTACTGGCCCTCTGCCCACTCTATCTTTCAGCATCATAAGTAATATTCCTCACTGGTGTCAGTGTTTCCCACTCCTGCTCCTCCATGTACTGGCCCTCTGCCCACTCTATCTTTCAGCATCATAAGTAATATTCCTCACTGGTGTCAGTGTTTCCCACTCCTGCTCCTCCATGTACTGGCCCTCTGCCCACTCTATCTTTCAGCATCATAAGTAATATTCCTCACTGGTGTCAGTGTTTCCCACTCCCACTCCTGCTCCTCCGTGTACTGGCCCTCTGCCCACTCTATCTTTCTGCATCATAAGTAATATTCCTCACTGGTGTCAGTGTTTCCCACTCCCACTCCTCCATGTACTTCCCCTCTGCCCACTCTTCACATTCTCTTACAGGAATAATTTTTCGTACCACTAGCCATGTATCATCTGCTGCATTCAACATATATGCCCATCCTTAACATGTTTTGAGCCTTTCTTCAACATCCAATTTCCCTTCCACCACCCTTGTAATCTCATCCGGTAGCAATTGCCAAATGGTCATCTTTTCTTCCACCCCCAAGTCCCTCATTAATGTCTGTGTTAACATATCTGCGAAGTCGGAGGGGCTCTGGTCCCTTCCAATCTTTAGTACCTGCATTAGCTTTGGGAGCGCCAGTATCCTGTGGTGTTTCTTCATTAGTGCCATAATGGGTTCTATGCGCACCCTCCATCTTGTGCCCGCCCCTTTATCCACATCTTCTACTAAGTTCCTATCGTCCACATCAGAAAATCGCAGAATTATGAACCGAGACTAGTTGCATACTGCCTTTAGTTTCATGATTACTTGTCCCCTATCCAATCCGTGTGCATCCAAAGGTTTGTATGTGGAGTGAAGTACGTTAAATAGTTCCATCGGGCTAGCCCCTCCATACCGTGGCATTTCTTTTAGGAGTGCTAACATTTTCATAATATCCTGTGGCCTGCCTTGGTGGGGTTCCTGTGACTCCCGTGTACCCTCAGCTCTTTTCAGGTCCTGTTCGATTCGTATCCCCATTTCCCTGTCATTGCGTGCAATTTTGTGCACAACATCCCATTTACCTATAGCCTCTTTCACTTTATCCCACACTACCTTCGTCATATTATTGTAGTTTATATTATCCAAATCTAAGTCAACCCGTAATTCCTCCACCATTGGTGTATCATCCACTTCGGTTTTTGTGAAATTTCCCCCAGTTGGCAGTGATATTGGTGCCATTTGAACTGCTTTATTATATGGTGGGGGACTTACATATTCCTCCGGTTGCGTAGTTTTGACAGGCAACACTGGATATGTCCAATCATCTTTGTCTGGGTGCTGTTGTTTGTATACCTCAAATGCATTTTTGTGCATCTCTAGCTCCTCTTGGCAATCAGTAAGCTGCTGTCTAATAGCTTCACACTCTTGTGCCTTTAGCACAATAGTAGACGACATCTGCATACAGTGTGTATTTGCCATTTGCCGTGCGTATGTGAGGTCATCTCTCATGTCGCACAGCAGTACATTTTGTCGTGTAACCTCATCATTTTCCCCTTTAGTAATGCGATACATCTTCCAGAGACATGTTACAATGACATGTGTCTTATTTTTGCAATAATATTTCTTGCCTGTGGTGTATAGTAACTCATCAATTAAATCCTCCACTGTTTTTGGAGGCCTGTCAATATTCGACCACATGCATATCCCCTTCTTTTTTCTTAAAAAGTCCTCAATAACCTCTTTAGCCTCCTCTTCCCGCCTGGTCAGTGGACTGGCGTCTGCCATTTGTCTTATTTTTTTGTCCCTATTTGATCCTACCGCAGTGCAAGCTTCCCACCCTGCACAGTGCTTGATGTCAATACAGCTTTGACCCTGCACCTGTAGTGTGCTCTGACTGTACCACAAGCCCTACTTTAACGTGCTCTGACTAAAACTGTGGCTCTGTTGCTGCCCTTTGACCCTGTACCAACAACAAAAATAGTACTGTTAGGCAACTGACCCTATCAGACAGACAGTTGGCGGTACCTCTACCTATGTCTCAGAGACCCCAGGCCTCCGAAGTCAGTCTCCCTTGCAACAATAATTAATCAATTTTTAGTGCTACTTTGCACAAAAAAAAATTACGAATACATTGGTACAGCGAAAAACACTCTTTTCACTTACCGTATTTGATATGGCCTCCACGACTGTGCCAGTGATAGGCGAAAAAAGAGAGCTCCAGGGTTTCGGCACCAAATGTTACAATCGTCCGTCCTGCTCCCTCCTGCAATCGCCCTCCTTCACTGCACACTCAGCAACACTTCGAAATTACAACACGGGAGACCAGAAGTGGAAGGGTATTTGCATATAATGAAAGCACGTATCCAAACCGCCTGGGTGGACTGCTCTGCTCCCCCAGGCCGGCAACATCCTTATATACAGTTTAGGTGGCTATTCCATTCCTAAACAACATTACTCATGTCAAAGGGGATGCCTGCGGCCTGCATCCGGGCCCTTGTATGGAGTGTAGCAATCAGAACGCAAGCGATAAAAGTGATGAAGTTCCTATAATGGCTTGTTTCCGAGCACTGGGCAATGTGGCCTTGGGTTCTGTGCAAATCTGTGTACATTCTCTCAGAAATGAAATGGGTTTCCATCCCTGGAGGCATGACGGTCACGCATTCCACAGCCACAGTGTCCTTGCCTGTGCCAGATCCCATTTCCTTCAACGCAGGGGCCTCCGAGAAAATACAAAAAACACATAATTAGATCATGTAACAGGGTTTAACCAGGTTTCAGTGACCGCTAGGATGTCAAGTTGTTGGTCAATGATGAGATCATGGATTTCTATGGCATGTGCTACAATAGATCGGGCGTTTATGAGGGCCCATTTGAGGTTAAGGGTCTGGTCTGGGTTTGGTGTGATGTCTAGGTTTGGTGTGGAAGTTGGGCTTTTGGTGCTGCTGAGTCGTTTGGTACGTGCTGTGGGAGGGCCTTTGTGTTTGTTGGTGGAAGGTGTGGTGATTGTTGTGGTGGGGATCGGGGTGATGGGAGTGTGGCCGGTGGCTAGATCCTTTAGTTTATGACCTGAGTCTCTCAAGTCTGTCTTTGCCCAAAATGGGAGTCATCTTGTTGGTAACTTCTGTGGAGACTGTGTGTTTGGTGGTGATATTGGGGGGGGGGAGGGTGGGATAGGCTTAGTATTGGTAGTAGCAAAGTTGGTGGTAAGGGTGGTTTGTTTTAGTGGGTTGGGGAAGGGGGTGGGGCAAGGGATGGGATAGTGGCGCTGGCAACCCAGTCTGGATAGACCATTATCATGTTTGAATGATCCTCCGGAGCAGGGAGTGGCATGGTGCATTAAGCAAAAGGGAAACATAATGGATGAGAGGAGGCTTAGCATTGTTAAGTCGTCTGGGGCGGTGGGCGGAAGGCCGTACAGGTGGGCTGTCTGGAGCAGTACAGTGTGAGTCGATTTCAAAAGTAGTAGGTTAAATCAATAAATAAGCGATCAGTAAGTAAACCAGGGGTGCAGTGGGCCAGTAAGGGTATACGAGTGCAAATAGGATAGCTCAACAGGATGGCATTAGGCAAGTACATCTAGGTGCAGTAGGCCAGTACAGGAGCACAGTTGCAGTGGGCTAGTTTAACAGGATGGCATTAGGCAAGTACATCTAGGTGCAGTAGGCCAGTACAATAGCACAATTCAATTACCATGGGCTAGTTCAACAGGATGGCATTAGGCAGGTACATCTAGGTGCAGTAGGCCAGTACAGGAGCACAATTACCATGGGATAATACAGTAGGATGGCATTAGGTAAGTACATATAGGTGCAGTAGACCAGTACAGGAGCACAATTACCGTGGGCTAGTTCAACAGGATGGCATTAGGCAAGTACATATAGGTGCAGTAGGCCAGTACAGGAGCACACTTACCGTGGGCTAGTACAGTAGGATGGCATTAGGCAAGTACATATAGGTGCAGTAGGCCAGTACAGGAGCACAATTACCGTGGGCTAGTTCAACAGGATGGCATTAGGCAAGTACATATAGGTGCAGTAGGCCAGTACAGGAGCACAGTTGCAGTGGGCTAGGTCATCAGGATGGCATTAGGCAAGTACATCTAGGTGCAGTAGGCCAGTACAGTAGCACAATTCAATTACCGTGGGCTAGTTCAACAGGATGGCATTAGGCAGGTACATCTAGGTGCAGTAGGCCAGTACAGGAGCACAATTACCGTGGGCTAGTACAGTAGGATGGCATTAGGCAAGTACATATAGGTGCAGTAGGCCAGTACAGGAGCACACTTACCGTGGGCTAGTTCAACAGGATGGCATTAGGCAAGTACATATAGGTGCAGTAGGCCAGTACAGGAGCACAGTTGCAGTGGGCTAGTTCAACAGGATGGCATTAGGCAAGTACATATAGGTGCAGTAGGCCAGTACAGGAGCACAGTTGCAGTGGGCTAGTTCAACAGGATGGCATTAGGCAAGTACATCTAGGTGCAGTAGGCCAGTACAGGAGCACAGTTGCAGTGGGCTAGTTCAACAGGATGGCATTAGGCAAGTACATATAGGTGCAGTAGGCCAGTACAGGAGCACAGTTGCAGTGGGCTAGTTCAACAGGATGGCATTAGGCAAGTACATCTAGGTGCAGTAGGCCAGTACAGGAGCACAGTTGCAGTGGGCTAGTTCAACAGGATGGCATTAGGCAGGCCTAGTTAGAGTGAGTGGGGCTTGGTGGTGAGGGTAGTGGAATGGGCCCGTGGATAGGGTACAGTGGAGCGTGAAACATGCGATGAACAATGAGGCAATACAGTGTGAGTAGCAGTGTGTCAGAACATTGATGCAAGCAAGCCCATATAGGGCTGGACAGGTGTTGAGAGGAGCACTGCGTGAGAAGGGCTGTACCTCTGTGCACGAGGTACAGATATGAACCCAGGTCATTTCATTGGAAGATTTGCTTTTTTCTTTTTTGTATAGAAATCGATCAGGGTTATTATCCGTAACTTGTGCATATAAAAACGATAAAAACTCTATGGGCCCAATTCATGGAATTTTTTACACGGCTGAAAAGCGACTTTGCACTGCCGACACACACACTGATTCATGGAACTGTGCAAAGTGTATTTCTGCCGTGCAAAGTCTGTGCAAAGTCATTTCTGCAGTACAAAATACCCTAGGAAGAGATTCAAACAGAAGGCCCACGAAGGCCAACTATGGGAACCGCTGACAAAGAACGCGAGAACTGTGTGGGAGCGGCCGCCAAACTCAAAGTATGCGGCTGTCATGCCTGTGTGGGGGCGATAAGAGATCACATGGGGAGGGGGCAATCTAATACAGCTGGGGGGCACGCAAAGGAATGTAGTTCGGATATAAACAGCACAGCATGTCATGAACTGTCACCAAAAAAGAACAGTTTTCAACTACCCACACTGCACAGCCGCATACATGACCACCACGTTCAGCTACACCAAAAATGCGTATTAACCCCTTAAGTGCCAAGGGCGAGTATGCTTGTCCTTTTTGCATAGACTTGCATAATAGCCTGGCAGTTATTAACGAATTGACAACATTAAATTAATTGAATAACAAAAAAAATGGTGCAGACCCAGCAACAATTGTGCACATACATTTCATTAATTTACAAAAAAAGAAAATGACAGCAGTTTTGAACTTTGGCTTTGCTCAGTTAACAATCCAGCACTTAACCACTAGGCCAGAAAGGGCTCGGTGTTTCATCGCGGGCACTGTTCTACTTGACCTGCAATTCATTGCGTAATCACATACAGGGCAAGTAGGGGTTTGGCAACATAGAAATAACAAGCTCACCTTGGCTCAGTGGTTGGGTGCTTCCTCCTTAACCCTGCGAGACCAGGTTTCAAGACCCCATCTTTCTTTTTGAAAATTTTATTATAACACGCCGATTATTTCTCGCGAATGACACACCTGACCAGGCACAGCACCTGTCACCGTGCAGCATTTGCGGAAAAATAATCCATTTGTATTTGACATGAGGGTGTTTAGATGTGGCTGCAATGTCAGCCGCGCCCAAACATCCCTGGGGCCTAATTAACAGCGTCAGAATGGCTTCTGGGCCAAAATGGGAGCGCCGGACTGGCCGCTGCAGCGAATGAGCCAGGCTGAACCGGCCCGTGCCAAAACGGGGATGCCGAAAGAGGGTGTACCGCCACCTCTGTGCTGGTCATATGAACTCTTTATGGGAGACATTTTCTGTGTCAACAGGCCAGACTGGCAAAGCTAATGCGATAGGTCGATTCCATCGTAGGTTTTTCCATCGAGAAATCATCGCATTTATTTCAACTAATTCTACCACAAATGTATGTTGTGGTGTGGGGGGTTGGTTAGGGTAATACACATGCTAATAGGGGACTGGTGGGAGGGGAGGGGAGGGCTGCAGAGGGGTCTCCCCCACATACATTTGTGGTAAAATGTCCTACAAAAAAAGAATTTGGGGAATTCTCCCTCGATGAAAAAAATCTCGAGGAAATCACAGAGAACCAAACTAATGGGAGACCCCTAATGCTGACAGACTGTTTAGGTTTAGCTATTAGGTGGCCAGCTAGAAGCCAAAACTATTGCAATGGAGTACATATAGGGAGAAATTACATATGAGGAGGGACATATAGCTTGAAGGTGTGTTTGGTTATTTACCCACCCACTCACTGGCCATGGCCATGTTAATCCCTTTGGCCATTCCCACCCACTTTCTGCCCCTTCCTGCCAAAAACACATCCTCCTGGAATGCTTTGAGCTAGTTTTATTAAGCCTTACCACCAAACATTGTGCTCTAAGGGTCTGCCAGTGTTTTTTCAAAGCAGTCTTCTGAGAGTTAATTGGACTTGTAAACCCACTACTGGTTTAATAAAAAGGTCTGCCTTCAGCCACTCGATTTATAAGCACTATGCATGCTCTTCAATGATGTTCTGTTAGAAACAAGCACTGGCAAAGCTAACAGTTTTGGCTTGTGTATAAGTATCAGGCATTTGCCAGGCACATCTATTAGATGCACAGGTACTCACTCCATTTTGCTGCTGATACCATCCTTGGCCAGTTATTACCATTATGGCAATGCCTTTCCCTTGCTTACACAAAAGCTACAAATGTTAGCATTGCCAATGTTTGTTTTTTAAAGTTGTGAAATAGTGCACCAGCCATGTTGCAAGTTACAAAAAAGAGGGCCTCAAAGAAAATGTAGAAGCAAACTACTGGAAGTCCCTTTTCCTTTTCAGTGACGACCAAGAAGAGGAGAAGTGAGCTTTGAAGGGGAAGATGTGTACAAGAGTGGAAGGGAGAGAGGCCACAAGGAGAGGGAAACCGGCAGGTGAGGGGAATGGGGAAGCAGTAGGGTCCGTGGTACTAGTGGTGCAGGGGTGAAACCATCAATCAGCCCCACACCGCTAGTGCACCAGGAGGGATCCAAACAGATTGGAATTGCAAGCAAATTATAAACCACCTTGTCCAATTTTGGTAATGTTGATGGAACTGCACCCTTATCTCCGAAAGGTTGTGGATCGTTGGTTAGTTGCAAAACAGCAAAACTACAATTACTAACCAATGTTAAAAGGGACTGATTGTCCAGTGAAGGTTGTATCAAAAATATCGACTTTATTTATATCACAACAGACAATTCTAGCAACACTATGAAATAAAACCCACCCTGTAAAGGAATGCAGAGAACAGACAGTTTCAAAGAAGGAAAAGGGATGCACTCTAGATACTGACAGGAGGGTAGTCGTAGGGTTAATACCCACAAGTCAGCTGTGGTTATCTGGCGGCAAGACGGTTCAGCGAGTGAAGCTGGATGAATGGTTGAAAGCTACCCTACACAGCGGGCCGGGGTCAGGAATCGTGCGCTCAGTGCCGATCAGTGGTTCTGAAGCACCGGCCGAGACATCTTTGATGTCTTTAAGCAACCGCGGCTTGACAATGGTTTGCATTGCCATCGGTTGCAGATCCAGGAACTCGACTGGCTCGAAAATGTCCTTTAACGTGGATGTTGGTAGATGCTCATTGAGGCACCCTCCCAGCTTCTTCAATGGGCTTGTGTCCTTTAAGGTGGAGGGCCCACAGCTGTGGAGTCTGTTGCCGGCAGTTGCCTTCTCCTTGTAGGTTCAGAGACTTTCTGGCACTTCCCACCTAGGAAGCTTGCTGCAGTGCCTAGCAGGGCACGCTGTGTGCTGACTGGGTACCAGTTATGGAGCGGCTGGAGAGTCCTCTGAGTTATTTATCTCCCTCTGTTCCCTGCAAGATGTTTAGGGGAGGGATCTCTGCGTTTCTCTTTGGATATCCTGGCCTACTATCCGCTGGCAGAAGATGTAAGGCAGACTGTACCTTCAGCCACGGATGAGATCTTCAAGTGAAGTCTTCAGCTGATCGGTCGAAATAGGGGCTCTGCCCTCTTTTACAGCCAAGTGGGCCACAGTGATTGGTGTAGGCTTAGCCTATCTTACTGAACCAATCCTGCGATCCCTACCAACAATCTCCTGTATGCGTGAGGTCATAACCAGAGTGCTTTGCCGCAGGAAAGGTAAGGGGGTGAAAACAGGAACAAGGTGTGCCCCAGAACTAAAATGGCTTTCAACGGAAAGTCTGGATAACTCTGTTGTGACACTAAGTCCCACCCATCTTCCTGCCTGTTGTATTCAAAGAGCCTCTCGGGTTAATGCTCCTCTCTATGTGGTCCCTGTTAAAGCGGCAGGGCTCCCTTGGAGCTGCGGAGAGACCAGACTCTCCGGCTCCTGCAAACCACATTCTCGTTGTTAGGCAGAAACCTGTGCAGTTCCCTCTGGGACCACTGCAAAAGATTTAGGACTACAGGTGTTTGGCAGTAAACCCACTTGGTAGCAGTCTGTACCACACAGATTCACTTGGTAGCTGTGGCTGAGCAGTCAGACTTCCCTCAAGAAGAGTTAGGCAGTATACAGAGTATTCACAATAGGTCAAGAGCACACATTAGAACAAGTAAACACTGACGAGGGCTTGGTGTAAAAGAGATATAATTATTTATTTAAAACCACATCTAGAAAAACACATAGGCACTAATAGTAAGAAATTCAAAAACACGGTCACTAAAAGATATACACTCCCTTAAAAGAATATTAGACAAGTCTTAAGTAAAGCCCCACTTATTTTCAGACAGCGGTGAGCGCTTAACGTAGATGGCACTCTAATAGTTTGTTTTAAAAAGGGAGAGAAAAGCAGAGAACAAGTTGAAACAGATCCCAACACTTTTATCAGAACATAACAAGAGAGGAAGGCAAAGTAAAACCGTGAAGTTCGAGTTCAAGAGGCTGGATCCACTTTCAGAGGATCCAAACGAAATGTGTCCAAGGTCACACGGTTGCAGTGCACAAAAGTCTTGTAAAGGTTCAAAAAGGAGTTGGACCAAAGAAAGGGACCAGTTAGAGGGTCAAGGTGGCCAGCCCAGTCCAGAAGGTTAAGGGGTTATTATTACCTTGTAGCAATCTTTAGAAAGGGAGTCCTGGCGGACACAGTACCTAAAAGTGGTGAGAACGCTCCAGCGGGGGCAGTTGTTCCTGGCAGCGGGTGCAAGTCGGTGCTTCGTTGGGGGGAAGAGAGGATTTTGTCGTGGAGGAAGACAGGAGTCCGTTGCACTGCCAGGGAAGCAACCAGCCGCAGAGTTTCTCAGGTACAAGGAGCGGTCCGGTGATTCGCGGTTCAGTGGTGAGTGGCTATCCGGCTGCCGGGGTGCTTGGCACGGGAAGTTCGACCACAAACCGGGCTGGGGTGCGAAGAAAGAAAGGTAAACTGGTTGTGCCCACCAGTCAGGGAAAGAAGCCTCTCCAGCCGGGAGATCTTCTCTGTCGTCGAGAAGTGGTGAGTCGGTTCTGCAGGGCTCCACCAGTGGTGTCGTTGTGGTAGGTCAGCTCAGCTTCTCCCTCGTCGGATTCTCAGGTCCTGTGGCGACTTCTGAAGTTCCAGTCCCCAAAGCCCTGCTTTTATGCAGAAAACCCCCATTCACTCAGCCTAGCTGTCACTCAAACATGCTAAGTGGTGAGCCGGCCGGCTCACCACTTGGGCCAATCACACAAGAGTGCGACTTGAGTTACCAAGGTAACTCAGTCCAGGGTGCCTAAACTCCCTCCCACACCCCCTGTGGTACCCAGACAGAGTGGCACCACTTTTGGAGGCTTCTGTGGAGAAGCCCGCCAAAAAGTGGAACAAAGGGCTCGACTTGGGTTGGAGTCACAGAAGAGAACACAAACGCCATTTTAGAATCGAGTCTTGGCAAAAAATACCAACCGGAGAATTAATATTAATTAAATAAACCGGCGTTATGTTCGAGGCTATGAGAATTAAATAATTAAAGTTGGTAGCCTCGAACAATGGGAAAATCCCATATGAAAATATTTGCGGTCGAATATAAAAAGTAGTTTCCACTGCCACCAGCCAAAACTCGATCAGGGGGACGGAGACGTGCCCCCTCGACTAACAGACCTTGGGGCAATCGAATTGCCCCGACCAGTACGTCCACAATATGATGGTTTGTACTGGTTTCTGTTAATAATTTGGGACTAGTAAAGCCAATGGTGACTTTACATGCCCTGGGAGACAGTAGTCAGTCCCAGGGTATGGAGTCTATGGTGGGGTGTCACTATGACACCCCTGTGTTACTGCACGGAGGGTGCTGTGTAACACACATAGGAAAAACACATGAGACCCTATGGAGTAAAGGACCCCATAGCCCACAAAACACATTACCAGTCAAAGGAACACCATAAATCATGTCCAAGAGTGGGAGAAAAAGAGTCTCACTCTTGGCAGGAGGAAGAAAACAAACTCCAGAAATCCAGCAAAGCTGCTGGGGGACTCACTAGGTTAGGAAATTCAGTCTAAAGAGAGAATTCTGCCTAACACTCGTACCTTATGAATGGGCCCACCTAGTGGGGTGGCTTAGTATAAACAGCAGTCCCAGACATGACAGCTCACTGTCATTTATAGTGAGGACAGGAGCTAGCTTCAGGTCGACACAGTTACATATGAAAGGTTGCTGGGTTTCCTGTCTCCTTTGTTAACTGCTGCAGCCAAGCCCTGTGTGGGCCTGTCTGAAGTATTCTCTATTGCAGGGTTGTCCAACTCCAGCCCTTGAGGGCCGGATACATGTTGGGTTTTCAGGATACTCCTCAATATTCATGAGATAAATTTGCATACAGTGATTCTAAATGTATGTACATTTGTCCTCATGTATATTAATGAGAGATATCCTGAAAACCTACCAGGATCCCAGCCCTCGAGGCCTGCTCTATTGGTATGTTAATCCCTGCCACCAGCTGCAGGGCCTAACAAAAGAGCAGGGCAGATCCATGTAGCCTTTGTTAATTAATCAGGCTGAAAATGGCAGGGGGAAGCTTGGTCCTCCCCTTTCCTGGAGATGACATAGTGACACTCCTGGCTGTCAAATTCCAACTGAATATGACGGGGCGCACTGTGCCTGTAGGCTGTGTCCACCCAGAGTACACAGGTCTATACGTTTGTCATGGTGTGAGCATAGGAAAATTTGTGTTGATTAGCCCCACACATTTTCCTGAGGTTGGTCTACCATCCTTCTATTTAATGAAAAACTTCAAAAAGCCCAGGCAAACACACGCCCACCAGGTGGATGTTCCAATTCCTCACATGACCCCCACCCTCAACATGTGAACCACCATCCTACTGATGGTCTGGTTTGTCATCTAGGTGAAAGTACAAGCTTAAGCCATCTGCATTTCCATGCTGGGAGCCCAGCCTGTGCTGGATGCCCATATCTAATCCCTGTATGGATATGTCCCACCACAAAGGCTTAGGGTTCTCCCTTTGCATAGCCATTAAACATCTAAGAGGCGGTGGTCTGTTTGGATATGAAGTGTGACCCAAAGATGTTGGGCTTCAGCTTCTTCACTGCCCGAACGACCGTGTACGCTTCTTTTTCAATGATGGCCCAGTTCCTTTCTGTTTTTGTCAATCGCCTGCTAATGTAGGCGGTAGGTTGCTCTATCCCTTGAGAGTTCAGTTGCAGTAACACTGCGCCAATCCCAAAATCACAGGCATCCGTCTGGATAATGAACTCCTAACCATAGTCTGAACTGGAGCCCTGCACAATCCATCCTTTACATCCCGAACAGAGGTTTTACAGTCGGGGGTCCAAGGGTATCCTGTGATTTTACTGAAAATCTTTTTTTGATGGATTTTTTAACTGAAAACCATCCTACGAAAAATACATAATACTATATATATATATATATGGTAAGGGGTTAAAATGGGTGGGGAGGGGTTTAAAACCTAGGGAAACAGGAGGTTTGGGGGTGTGACCCCTCAATAAAAAAAACTAATCTAGAACATTTTTTGATGGATTGTTTAAGTAAAAAAATCCATCAACAACATGTTTTCGGTAAAATCACAGTGAACTAGGTCCAAGGCACCTTCTTTGGCATCTTTTGGGAAGTTGCATCATTCAGGGGCCTGGCAATGGTCCCGTACCGCCTAATGAACGGCCGGTAGTACCTGGTGAGACCTAGGAAGGCTCTAAAATGTGTCTGTGTGGTTGGGATGTCACAATCCTGGAAGGAGTAACATGAGCGCACACCTCTTATAGTAAATCCAATTAGGTCTGGGTATTAGAAATTCAAGAAGTTCACAGGTGCAGGGGAGAAAAATGTGACTCTGGCACAATAAGTCACCAATATATACAAAGGAAAAAGTGTCCTAAACTAATGGACATCGCGTCCCCTGCACACCACAGTTATTGACACAATAGTCAATCAAATCTTATTCTAATTAATTAAATTGCTTCCACTTATTATACCATTTAATCAACATATTGTACATATGAGTGATTCATATAACATAAGTACATTTCAACAATCAGAAATTAAAAAGAGCTCAACGTGTTTCGGGAAGAAAATACCTTAATCAGGAGCAACATTTTCATTAGATTCATGAAGTGTGTAAATCTTGTAGCTTCAATTTAAGCCTACAAAGGAAAACAAAAGGACCTTGTGAGTGTGATATTCCTGAAAGTTAATAAGTCTTGGGAACAACTGATGAAGTATAAATAAGTAAATAGCACCTCGTTAGAAGTTATAGCAAGGTCCTCAGAGCATCACAGTATGATTCATAAGAGTTGTGACGTCAGGCAACAGAGACACTGGTCTGCGTGTGGTCTTCAATTCTGTGGCGAGTGTTGACTGATAATGATGGAATAAAATGACATGAAAGAGAGGGGTATCGACGTGATAGAACAAGTCCATAGTATGCCCACCGAAATTACCTCTATTCTTAGGTCTCATTGAGTTCTCGAAGTCAATAGATGGTTCCCACAATGAAATGGATACAGTCTCTTCAATGTGGAGACTATAAAAAGGTACAATGGTGCCTGATTCTAGCTACTACTTGCTGTTCAAGAAATAAGTGTTATACCGGACACATACCTCCAAATGGAGTCTCAGCGTATGCTTTTGGAGTCAAAGAAGTAGTAGATTCGGTATGCAAGCTATGCGGATAAAGACTTGAGGTCAACTAATCTGTGGAGAAATAATGATGGATCTTCATCAAGATCTCGGTCGGTAGTAAACAGCCCTGTCGAGTATATGTAGCCAAAAGAGGTTGCAATGTCACTTACCCGTGGATACGGTATTCGCATGTGACCGCATCTGTTTGGAGGCTCAGGGGTGAGGTTAGATAAGAAGCCGTCTTATGTGTGGCGTATAGCGCGCTGATGCCAGGGATGATTGGTGTGACGGTCAATGAGGTCACCGCGATGGTGCCTGCATCTAAATGAAGATTAGTTACGATTAGTAAATTAGCTGTTGGATTAGAGCGTTGCATGTCAGTGCTTATACCGTTACTTATTTTGAAGACTAACGTGGTAACTAGATATGTGACAGAGCTGCAACGCTATGTCTAGATGTCATGCCGTAAGTAGATGGAAGCGTGCCTATGTCAAAGGTAAACAAGCCGGGTAAAAGGTCCCCAAGGTACTTTTGTGCGTGCCTGAATGAATTATAGGTGTCATGATCCCAGTGAGAACACAAGGCACACGCATAAGGACACGAGACCCACCCTCCTATGTTAGTGTAGGAAGAGACTGGACTTGCAGGGTGGTTGGCTGGCGCAGGTGTTTATTAGGAGCTGCTTTGACCCACACCAACATGGCCACCAAGTTAAGACCAGTGTGGAACTCAAGATGGCCCCAGGCAGACCCGAAGGCCTGACATCCCTGGTGGTCTAGTGTTAGTGTGCGGCCGAGGCTATAAAACCATGCCCTGGGCCACACCGTATGCTTAGCATTTCTTCTGCTACCTGCAACAGCAGTGTAATGCTTACCACTCCTGTTTCCACGTGCACAGAGACTTTAACTTACCGGTGTGCCCAAACTCATCTGTGTGTCGACTCCGCCTTGGTATCCATACTTACCTGAAGCCTTCAGCGTCCAAGCTCCATAGAAGTCCCAGTTCTTCATACTTACTTGGAATCTTAATTGATTGGGTCCTGCAGCGACTGCAGCTCCTGAAACAGAGAAACTACAGTAAGAGGTTGAAGTTTAATGACAATGCCCACCCAAATTTCCTTTTAAGCACTTACTTTCCCGAGCAAGTGATCAGCCGACTGGAATCCTGCTGCTTGCCGCTCCAAACATTCTTCGCGCAGCGGCCCAATTTGGAACAGCATTTCGCGAGATCTGGACCTGTAGAACAGAAAAGAGAAAGAGACTTGTTAAAGTGCACCGCACCACCAGACAAGAAGGAACAATACAAAACAAGCCACGCTGCAAGCTGCCAGAACTCTGGGAAGAACACAAAAGACTTACCTCAGCATCCACAGCATCCTGTGCGTCGTAGCTGGCCTGGACCACCACTTCCAGTGAAGTAACTGGAGTTGAATGCTTACCAGGCACCTACAGCCTCCCTTCTTCTTAAAGACACAGTGAGCACAACTGCCTGTGAGCCAGCCAGCATACCTAAGGGACACATAAAGGGGAGGCGGGGGAGAGTTGGGAGACACATACTGAATATCTGTACTTGCTTGTCATTAGGTCTCCATACAGACCGCCTCGCACATCTTACTAGAGACGCAGCATTCTACTGGGTCACTCCCAACCACACTCTTCACTGGGCTTTAGCTCTTCAGTGGATCACTGGGGGAAGGAGTGGCTTGGGTGCCCAGCCTGACCAGTTTATCCAGTTGCGGGCAATGCTTCGGAACAGTCCGGACCAGGCCCTCCTGCAGGGCACCAGAGGTAAACGTTACAATAGGGTTATCTATTGATGACGTGGTGCTGCTACACAGCTACACAGCAACACTAGTTAAGATTTAATCAAAAGTGAATTACTCTCAAGTGTATCTATAACAGTCAGCAGTTTGTTAGGGATCTAACTTACGGTACAGTTTTTGTGTTTTCTGATGTATCCTTCTTAAAGCTCTTACAATTCAAATTAAACTAGTTGGCAATGGGTCATGAAGATGACATTGTGAATTTAGCTGATTCGTGGTTTGTTTGTGTTGGTCTGATACACAACATCTTCAATTAACAAGGTAACAGGCTACCTTACCCTGAACAAGAACAGCGATTGAATTTCTTCATTTGTACCCAGTTGGGTGATGCAAGACATTGTTCACTGATTATCTGTTACAAAAGGTGAAACATGGTAAACAGTTTCTAAGTGATCCCCGTGGAATAATGAATGCAGTAATTCATGGTAACAACTATACTTAAATAGTGGAAAACAATAGTCGAGTAATGATAAACTGATTGGATTTGTATTGGAAGGAGAAGCCAGCAACAGAAAGAGCAGGAGCATAAGGAAGAACTCATATAGATGGGTTTGGGAGTCCTCTGTTTCAAAGCTGAGAGGCCGCCACACACAAGGAGGTAGACAGCACATGCACAGGGCCACCGATAAGGAAGTAGGAGCACAGCCCAAATGGTGCTTTTTACTTTTCGTGACAACCGCTTTAAGTTCTACCTAAGGAGTCATTTTGACAACTTTGAGATACAATGTGATCAGTAACACGGGTCAAAAGTAGCAGCTGCACAAAACCGATTGTTGCCAAACGGTGGCCCTAAAATGCACTCCTTAGGGGACGTACAGTTCCAGACAATTCAGTGGTCTTGGTTCTAGAACACCCAAACCGGTTGAGTCCCAAGCAGACCAGTACGATAAGTATGCTTTGTCAGTTTTAGCAAATCAAATTACGGAACAATTTTAAGAGATCAAGAATTATTCAAAGAGTTCACATTCAATAATAGTATTCAAGTAACTCAATACTTCTCGAGTAAATGCGTATCATTCGTTTTTGTGAAAAACAATCCTTTTTTATGGTCCGAGTAAACCAGTGATAATGTATTTGCTCAAGTGTTGGATGTTTGCTATCAGTGTTCATTGCACCAATGTATTCAAAGTAAGTCACACTGGCATATATCAGATGAAGACTTGTGTTCAGAACATTCACACGAGTTAGTACAGTGGCATAAAAGCCCCTGAATCCTCACTATGTCCAAAAGACTCCTCTTGGACTGTAGGATTGCCAACGCGTTTCGGAATTCAAAGTTCCATCTTCAGGGCCGGGGAGCCCTTTGTTCCTAAGTGGTGAGGTATATTCTGCTTGTAGACACCTAAGGGGTTTCAAGTAGAGCGACCAGTGTAAGCTAGTCGTGTGGGTAGTCAATAGAATTGTACAAATGTATCATTGGCGGTGCTACCCTTCAAACTCCAACGGAAGTCAGTGGGGTGGGGTCCCACCCATTAGAGAAAACATCTCTGTGTAAGACCCAATATCATAATTAAATGTGCACTGTTATAACATTGGTACAAGTGGGCAAACAACTCACCCAGCTGTGATGGTAAAGGCAACAGCAGCCGAGTAATGGCAAGAGTACGGTCATGAAAGCACTGTGCTCTCTGGTAAGGGTAACGAAAAGGTACCGTTGTACCGATCGTGGGTATATTCACCAAGGAGTGACAATTGGTGGAGTGGAAAAATGAACGCAAGTGTCTTAAGAGAGACACAAGTCCTCTTTTCAGGTGGACGCCTGGACCCTGGTCCATTTCCAGATGGGAGTCCTCGGGCCACTCCCAAATGCACGCAGCTGCTCCCAGGGCGCCGTGGGCACGAGCTGCTCCCTGCGGTGGTCAGACATTTCACCAATGCGGCCGGTGGCACCCTTCCCCTTCGCCACTCCTCTGCATTCTGGCACACGCCACGCATGCCTCCTCCTGATGCGAGAAAAGGCGGAGCCAGGCTTTACATTGGAGGGGCAGACGCCCCCACGCCCTCACACCCAGCATAAGATCTCAGAAGCCTGCAGCAACCCTCAGACACCGACTCTTTAGCTTAAGTAGTGCTTTTTTTAACACTGGCCTGAGGCAGACATCTCTGTCACGTGAACTGCTGGCCTATTCTGTATGTCTATGCGAATAGGAGTAACGTACTCGCCCTCAGCACTTAACAGGTTAACGAAGTGAGAGGAACCCCTGCTCTCTGACCAGTTGTAGCGCCTAAAAAGTGTTAAGGATTGGTAATCAGCACTCCGATTTTGACATATGCATGTTGAGACAAGTGCATTTCAAAGACAGTGGGTTTTTCATCTGCTTACTGCAAAGTACATTTAACCACACAAGCAGCCTATTTTAGGCACTTGGGAATGTTTACTAGGCAATGACATTTGATTGTACCATTCACGCTCACCCGTTTACTATCACTGTCATTTTCGTTTGTATCATGGATAGCAAAGGTTGCAAGCCGGTGTCAAACAATGACTAGAAGCACGTGAACGTATCATGGAGGCTCGTCTGTGCCCTTGCTTCACATCTTAAAGGTAGAAGGACTCGGCTTAGGTCCAGTCATCATGTTACATTCTGGGAGGCACTTAGTTGTCTTATGCCTAACACCCCCAAGACTGAAAAGACGTAGCTTCCTGCCTCCAGCGCCTCCTTGCCTTCCTTCACACGACCCCTTGCCACCTGACCCTCAGACCCCTCCCCTGAAATAAGCAAATGTGAGGTCCTTCCCGACAGCGACAGTAACTGATACCACTTTGTCACTTCTCCCTCTACTGCGGCCAGGGGTAGAAGTGCTTCAGATCAGTGAGCTCGACCACTCCTCATCTGCAGTGCTACCAAAACCCTCCTACTGACCTCAAGCCTCAACTCTCCTCATCACAAAGAAGCTTGGGCTGCAAACCTTACAGCGTTTCCGCATGCCCAGTCATCAGTATCTCCTCTCTGGTGAGGTTGGGTTAGAAGAGCGCGCGGCGGTCTGATATCATTATCTCATAGGCTTTTTAAAAACATTTTTACACAGCAGTTATGTTACGCTACTTTGCAAGCACACTACTGTTCAGCGGCAACACCTTCACATGTTAAGGGGTTACTTGGCTCACGTGAAATTGGGACATTCGCAAAGGAGAGTACTTAACAAAAACGCTAAGGTGAACACCCCTTTAGGTTGGCTACTAACCCCCTAATTGCTGGTGCTGACTCTGCCCTGCACGCAAACTCTCCGCAGGAGAAGGCCCGGCACTAGAACCCTTGCCAGCTGGCGGTGCAACTCAAGTCGAAGCTGCTTGAGCTGTTGCACAGCATTGATGGACATCTGGTAAAGAGAACAGACAGAGGCCAGTGGCAGGGCTGGAGACGTCATGACCCTCCTGATTACTGCAGTGCCCTGTGCAGTGTTTCTCAGGAGAAGCTCTGCCATGAGAAAGCCATCCATCCTGGAAGACCACCTGTCTTCGCTGCTGTCCTTATAGTTGCTCTGGCCTCCACCCTTGAAAGGCTTCGGGATGTGGATCCCGGGTGAAGGTTCGCTTGAATGTCTGGAGACACCACCAGGCTAACCGCCTTCACTGGTGGGATGTCATGCGCAACGGGGGCTCTCAGGCCGCTGATACTGCAAGAGACCGCTGCATGGGAAGGACTTTGGTTGTGCGAAGACACCAGTAACTCGCCTTGAATGATTAAATACTGTCATGAAACCTCTGGGAGGATGAAGGCATCGCTCATTGAAGGCTCCGCTAGACAGGCACTGCCCCGGCACACTTCACCAAAGACTAAGCACTCTGTGTTGCCTTAAGAGGAGATCCACAGGTAGCAGGACCTCTCCTTGGTGCCAGTCACAGGCACACGGATGTGGTGAGGAAGGGAAGAATATCTCAAGTAGGGGCCACCAGCACCCACGAGAATAGGGGCCCCGGTCCCTCAACGCCATCAAACAGGGTGAAAAGACCGAACGGGTGAATAAGGGGTAGGGAGAGAAATTAAGTGATCCATTCAAACTAAAAATAGGGATCAGGGATTCAAAAATAAACAACCAGAAGAAGCAAGAATGCTGGTGGAGCGGACATAGCGCAAGAGAGATAGAAAAAGAGAAGATTGGAATCTTCGAGAAACCGATTCATGAACTCTCAGAAGCACGTCTATACCTGGGGTGTTTCTTGGTCTGGAAAAGATCCAGGACTACGCTAATGTCGGGACTCAGGGCTAGCTGGCCTGTTGGTTGTAGCTCCTGAGCTTCTATCCGGGCTACAACCAAAAGACTGGGGCAATAGCTCCCCCAAACCCCCTAGCAATGCTTCTGCTTTAAACTAAATACAGACCGCCTCTGCACTACTCAAGGGGAGGTAAGCTGCAAGGCAGGGTGACCAACTCAGAACCATGGTAGGTCTAAAGTGAAAGAAGCACCCCTAAGAAAGAAGGGCAGTAGTTCAGGGGGCCCCGTTTTACGCACATCAACATTTTGACAGGCGGACATGCCCCCTGCTTCCGGCCTTAGTCCTACATTTTATATAATAAAGATATAAAAAATGTTTGATATCGATTTTATATAAAATGTATATTTGATATCAAGTGGGTCCATTTATATCACTTATGAGATAAAGTGAATACACATTTTATATAAAAATGATGTAATTACGAGAGCAGTGTGTTGTGGTGTTGCTTGGTCGATTTATAGAGGGCGAAGTGAGCTCTGAAGACAGGGACTGTGAACTTAGGGTTTTGTAGCGTGACGCGGCGGTGACGCTGGAGAGGGGTTTGGCCTTTAATGTGATAGGAAGCGGAAAATGATATCAAACAATTTTGATATCAGTTTTTTATATAGTATGCATAGAAAAATGAATAGAAAAATGAATAGGTGTAATCTAAAAATGTATATAAAAATTAATATAAAAAACACTATTTTGAATATAAACATTTCTATAAAAATGATTATAAAAATGTAAATTAGTTATTCAAAAATGTATATAAACATTTATTTGAAAATAAAATAAAAATATATATACAAATTCATATTTTTTAATATAAAATGAATATAATTTTTTTATATAAAGTTACATCCAAAACATTTTGATATTGTAATTGGTTATTTATAACACGCTTAATACCCAGAGGTTTTCTAAGCACGGACCCGGGATCAAACCTGTATTGCTCCGCGTCGTCTTGCTTCCAAGGTGAGCGCGTGGCCCCTGAGCTATCCTCCCGAGACAATATCAAAAATGTTTGACATCAATTTTGATATAACATTTTTATCAATGTTATATGAACTGGACATAACTGGCATGTTTCTGGCATGTTTCTTTTAAATAATGAAAGCGGTTCATTTATAAGTAAAGTGTCTTCACCAGAGTTATACAAAAGTCGAAACTATTGCTATGGCAAAATATAAATGACAAAGCGCAAAGTGTCTTCACAAGAGTTACACAAAAGTCTGCTGATCTGGACAGTATGTGCACAAAGCCCGCTTCTTTTAGAATGAACACTGTTTAAAAGGGCTGCAGAGGCATACAGCGGCATGCAGGGGCATGCAGAGAGAAATGATGACCATTTTGATATCTTTTTTTTATATAGTATGTATATAAAAATGAATATAAAAATTAATTTAAAAAACACTATTTTGGATGTAAACATTTCTATAAAGATTTATATAAAAATTCATATTAGTGATTCAAAAATGTACACAAACATGTATTTACATTTTTTTGTTTTTACATCGAACTCAATGGTAGGTATACCTTAGACCACTTCTGTGAACACAGGCCACAGGCACGGCCAAACATCCATGCACCATACAATGCAGCTATGGCTATGCTCATCCGGTCTAGCATATCACATAGCTGTCCACACTGAAGCACCCGACGTACCTCAACACCTCTGCCACTAGCATACAGCAACTACCAACTAAAATAAATTTGGTAAAGCTGGCCACACATCGACTCTTTCAACAATAACACTATCGCTAACCACCAACAGTGCCCACCCACGTGCCTGAGCATTTTGGGCTGCTTAGTAGAGCCGATCTAGCCACCTAAATCCTAGATCGGCGAAAATGCACACACGCATCTCTGAATCTAAAACTCTTAGAACCTCCTGCACATTGACTACGGTCACCGAGGGTGTTCCAACCACAAAGCGCATTGAGGACATACAAATGGGGAAAGAGCGCTATATAAATAACCAAATACAATACAATACAATATACCAATTCATATTTTCTTTATATAATGTACATTTTTTAAATATAAAGTTACCTCCAAAACATTTTGATATCAAAAATGTTTGACATCAATTGTGATATACATTTTTTATCAATGCTATATGAACTGGACATAACTGGCATGTTTCTTTTAAATAATGAAAGCGGTTCATTTATAAGTAAAGTGTCTACACCAGAGTTATACAAAAGTCCAAACTATTGCTATGGCAAAATATAAATGGCAGAGCGCAAAGTGTCTTCACAAGAGTTACACAAAAGTCTGCTGATCTGGACAGTATGTGCACAAAGCCCACTTCTCTTAGAATGAACACCGTTTAAAAGGGCTGCAGAGGCATGCAGGGGCATGCAGAGGCATGCAGAGAGAAATGATGATGCTGATCATCTGTGAAACAGGGCCGCTGTGGAAAGAGTTTTCATCTGCTAAACTCAAGACTTTTCCATTTTTTTTTTTAATCTTTGGTTTTATTAGCATTTTCATAGTATAACAAACAGGCTCCAAGCTTGATTAAGGATACATAAACATTAGGTACCGCCTGCATCCCCAACCCCCCCTCCCCTCCAAAATGAAAATAAAAAGAACGAAAGAAATGTGGGAGATAGCAATGAAAGTTCCTTTCAACTCATGTGAAGCGACTGGGAGACGCTTTGAATGCACATTTATAACCGGGGCTTAGAAGTGAGTGTGGCCGCTAAAGTTTTCCATGGCTATAGTTCGAATACCGTTCCCCGGGCCGTAGGCATCCGCCCTCCCTCGAGCTCCTTGCTGCTCCCCTCTCCCACCCACCCCCCATCGGGTTTCAGTGAACATCCCAACCCCAGGACTCCTGCACCCCGTACCAGTTCGCTTGGAATGAGCTGGAGTCATTGTTTACCATTGCTGTCAATTTGTCCATCAGGAACATTTGTTTCACCTTCTTTAGCTAGTCCTCCTTCGAGGGGGTCTCCGGGCTCTTCCATTTCTGGGCCAAGGCTACCCTCCCTGCTCTCAGCATTGTTTCCCACATCCTGGGGTATCTGTACGTGTCTGTGTCCTCAGGGGGGAGACCCAGCAGCACTGTCAGGGGATTCTGGGGGAGCAGTTCCTCCGAGACTTCCGCGATCCAACCCCTCACCCTCTCCCAGTAGGTTTGTACCTTCGGGCAATGCCACCACATATGGCCTCTCGAATCCTCGCTGACCACAGCCTCTTGGGCATTCGGGTGACACCCCTGAGAACATCTTGGACAACTTCACCGGGTCTCTGTGCCACCCCTGTAAGATTTTAAAGTTATGTTCCATATCTGCCGTGAATAGGTTACCGTGGAATGCTATTTTAAATATCCTCGACCAGGCATCCTCCGAGATCTCTTCCCCTGCCAGGTCGTTCCAGAATGTACGGAACCCCCTCCTCTCTGCCAGATTGATGGTATTAAGAATCTTGTATATCCCAGATACCGCCCCCTTCCTTGAAGTCGCTGAGTCAAGAAATTTTTCAAAATGGGTCAGCTGCCTTTTCAAGTCCAGAACCCATGACTGATCGCAGAGGATACCCTTCAGGTGGAGATATTCAAATATGGAGAGAGACCCATGTCCCAGAGCATCCCTTAACTCCTCGTATGATAGGAAATCCCCATCCTTAAACAGTTGACCCGCCCATTCCATTCCCAAGTCGGACCAAGTCTGAGCTTTTTGGAACCCCCTGCTCCCCAATCTGAGGGGGTGGCCCCAGAGTGAGGACATCGGGGACGGCCATGACATCAAATGTGCAGTCTGGGGGCCCTCTTTCCAGATTGCCCAGAATACCACCAGTTGGGTGGGATTTGAGTCTACTCGGTATCAGCCTACGTGGGGCCCACAGAAGGTCCCATACTTTTAGGGGGTGCGCATCCATGTCCTCCAGGTAAGACCAATAAGTTCCCATCCCCTCTTTCATGTGTTCCAGGAGGACGCGCAATTGGGATTCGCGGAAGTACAACTGAAAGTCCGGAAACCCGAACCCTCCCTCCTCCCTCGGTAAGGTCAGGAACGCCCTCGCGGTCCTCGGGGTCTTGCCCTGCCATACAAACTCTGTCACCGCGTTCTGCAACGCTCTGAAGGTGTGATCTGGGACATTAGTAGGGAGAGCAGTGAAGAGATACAGTGAGCGCGGCAATATATTCATTTTTACCACCGTCATGCGGCCGTACCAAGACAGAACCATCGGACCCCATCTCCTGAGGTCAGCGGTGATTCCCGCCATAATGGGATCGTAATTGGTGGGGGCTAGATTGGTTAGGTCCCTGGTAAGGAGGACGCCCAGGTACCGGATGGAGGCCTTCCCCACTGTTATACCATTGAGCCTGCCCAAGGGTTCTAGCCCCGGGTCACGTACCCGCATGGGGAGCAGAACTGATTTGGATGTATTGATCTTCAATCCCGAGAAACGCCCAAAAGCGGTCATCAGAGACAGGAGAGGGGGAAGCGATGTGACGGGGTCCACCAAATAGGCCAGTATATCGTCCGCAAACAGGGACAGTTTGAATTCTACCTCTCCCCTCCTAATCCCCTTGATGTCCGGGTGTGCTCTGACTGCTATGGCCAGAGGCTCCATTGTTAGGACGTATATTAGGGGAGAAAGCGGGCATCCCTTTCTCGTTCCCCGGGAGAGGGCGAAGGATTCCGGCAGCCTGCCATTCACTTGGACTCTTGCCCGCGGGGCTCTATACAGTGCTGCCACCCATTCCCTGATATGTTCCCCAAAGCCCATTTTCTGGAGGAGGAGATGCATGTACCTCCACTCGACCCTGTCGAAAGCTTTTTCCGAATCTAGTGAGAGGACACTTGCATCGAGATCTGACCTCTGGGCGTTGTGAAACAGATTTATGGTTTTCCGGATGTTGTCCGAGCCCTGCCTGCCTCTGATGAACCCTACCTGATCTCCGTGAACCAGTTTCGGCAGTATCCCCTCCATCCGCCTCCCAATTACCATGGCTAGGATCTTAACATCGATATTTAACAGGGATATTGGGCGGTAGGAGGAGCACTCCGTGGGGTCCTTGACTTCCTTTGGTAGTACTACAATTATGGCTTCCATCATGGAGTCCGGGAGAGAACCACCCTCTAGAACTGCGTTGAAAACCTTTACTAAATGCGGGGCCAGGGTCGAGCGAAACCTTTTATAGAAGTATACTGAGAAGCCATCCTCCCCCGGGGAAGTACCCGCCTTCATCTCGCTAATCACTTTTTCAACCTCTTCTTCCCGCATTTCTCATAGTATTGGCGGAAGGCCTCTCCTATGTGAGCTGCTTCATGCCCTATTGACCCCACTTCATCCTTAACGGCTTTCACCATTCTACTTCTCTGCACCTCCCTCAATTTCCAGGCTAGGATCCTATCTGCCCTGTCCCCCTTTTCGTAGTATTTCTGCTTAACCAGCTGGAGACTCCTTTCTGTTTTGTGAAGGAGGAGGTCCTTCAGCTGGAGCCTGTAGTCATCTAGAGCATTGATTTGTTCGCGATCTAAGGGCTCTGTTGGGAGGCCCCCCGGCTGGAGGAGGGATATTTTTGCCCTCAGGGACTTCTCTTGGGCTTCCCGCATTCTTTTATTTTGGGCTCCCTTCTTAATGAGAATACCCTTTAGGGTTGCCTTGAATGCATCCCATAGGGTGTGTGGGCCAACCTCCCCATTGTCGTTGAGATCGAAGAATTCCGTTATGGCGTCTAGTACCTCCTGCACGTGGACTTTCGTCCTTCAGCAAGGAGTCATTGCATTTCCATCTACCCCTGCGGTCGCCGGACCATCCCCCTGCTACAGTGACTCGAACCAGGTCATGGTCCGACCAGGGGACAGGGTCCACCCTATGGCCAGTGATAAATGGGTATAGGGTCTCATCCGCTAGGATGTAATCTATTCTGGAGAAGGAAGTATGGAGGGCCGAGTAGTACGTGAAGTAGGGGGCACCTGACCCGGGGGGGGTATCGTGTCCACCAGGCCTAGTTCTGAGTTGACCCTCTGGAAATTCCTTGCCATGGTCTCGTCTGCCACCCTGGAAATCTGGGGGCCCACGCTTTTCCTGTCTCTGGACGGGTCCAGGACCATATTGAAATCCCCCCTACCACCATCGGGCCCTGTACAAAAAGCTTAAGTTTATCCTTCACCTCTTCCTAGAATTGAGTTTGACCTTCATTTGGACCGTATACTACAGCTAAAGTTAGTGGGGCACCCTGCAGGGACCCCCGAACCAACAGGTAACGGCCCTCTGGGTCTTTCAGTATGGCCTCTTTCTTGAAACCCACGTTCCTTGACATTAATATGGCCACTCCTCTTTTCTTACCCTTGTGGGATGCACAGAAAACCTCCCCGATTCCTCCACCCCGCATTTTGGGCTCCTTTCCCCGGGCCCAGTGAGTCTCTTGCACGAAGAGGAGGTCAAGGCTTGCCCTTCTAAATTCCCTGCAAACCAGGGACCTCTTTGTGGGAGTGTTCAGACCACGGACGTTGAGGGACCCCACTCCCAGGGACGGCAAGCTTTCAGCCATTATCCAAGAGTTCTACAATCTCAGACCACCGCGTCACCTCACCCCTCCTCACTCGCTCCATTAGTGTCATATTGTCCTCCCCCCTTTCCCTTCCCCACCTGGGGGGCTTAAAACATTTCCCCAACTGCCCCCCAGTCCCGACCCCCAACTGAACAACCCCAACAGTCTTGTGTCCCCCCTCCCCCTCCCCGGCGTCCAGCCAATTGGTTCTGCCATCGCTGGCTATTGGCCGAACCACCAGCCTGCCCGCTTCGACCAGGCGTTCCATATACTGCTCGTCTTTATGAACCCCCCCACCCGCCCTGTGGCGACATCCCCCTCATGATACTCCCTTACTCTCTGTCCACGGGGATGCTGATACTGGTAAATCCACTGGTCTTTCAGTCCTCAGGAGCGTTCCGCTCTCCCTCCTTAACTGGCGACAGAGTGTTCATTTTCTTATATTTTCTCGCACCCGTTTTCCTTCTCCTATCTTTCGATGGGCCTGGGCTATTCTGAGTATCCCTCACCGGCCCCGACGGGCCCCTCCGGGGATTCGAGTCCACTACGTAATCCTGGATGGCTCCTCGTATGTCGCCTTTCGTGATAAGAGTCGACCTCTGGCCCATATACTCAAAGGTCAGGGAGAAAGGATAGCCCTAACGGTAGCGGATCCCTTTTTCCTTAAGCCGAAGCGTTAGGGGGCGACACATCCTGCGTTTGGCCAGAGTGTAGGCGGAGAGATCCTGGTAGATCGTGATCTGAGCATTGTTGTAAGTGATCTCCCGAGCCTTCCTGGCCTCCTCCAACACCTTTGTTTTTTCAGAATAGTAATGGAACCGGACCAGAATAGATCGAGGGCCCCCCATCCCTGCCCTGCCCCCGGCTCTGTGCACCCTGTCAAATGTGAGTTCCGTAGTCATTTCTTCAGCAAATAGGAGGGTGATGATGTCTCTCACCGTTCGGATGATGTCTCTCTCCGTTACCCCTTTCACTTCGGGTACCCCAAAAATTCTGAAGTTGTTCCTCCTTTCCCTACTTTCAAAGTCATCCATCTGCCTGGAGCTTTCCTCATCCCTTTTCTCCAAGGCCGCTAGTCTTAGCTCTATCTCCATTTCCTAAGGTTGCTGATGATGTTTGATAGGTTTCCACCTGCAGCAGTCTATCCTCGACCTTGTCCACCCTTTGGCCAAAGTCGGATCGCATGTCCCTAATTTCCTGCAATATGGAGGCAAAACCTCTTTCCATGGCTGTTGTGGAAGGTGCCTGGGTCTCCGACTGGGCCATTCCTCTAGTGGGACTTGGGTTTCTATTGCTGTTCGCCATCTCCTGGAAGTGAAATTCCTGCAGGGTTTTCCGCCAGTTCATCTGGCCACCCCCTTCTGGGACAGCCAGTGGTTACCTTCCCAGGGCATTCAGATAGGGGCCGTGGGGAATTCGGGGGGGGGGGCTCAGGGCCAGGCTCGCCCCCACCTAGCTGTGGTATGTCTTTGCCGGAGGAGTCTTTATTGGGCGGGCACACGCCCCACCGTGTTTGAGTGGGGGCCTCACACCCCGATCCGGTCTGTTCGCTCTTTGCCCCGTGTGGGCAACTGGTTCTGTGGTCCGATTCACGATGCGGGGAGAGCCCTCTCGTCCCGTTGTGGCTCCCGCACCCGGGGCCGGGTGTGCTGGAGGATCGGAGAATGGCCAGGTGAGGCGGGGGGAGGGGGACTCCTCACCGTGTTGGCGTGGCTCCCACGGGGTTCCTCTCCGCTGTCTTGTGCCGCGGCTGCGGAGGCCCTGCACAGGTTCGTCCCCGGCTGCCGTCGCAGGTCTCGATCTCGTGTCTTCCGATGCGGGGTCCTCGAGCGTCGCTGTTTCGCTCTATAGGTGCCCGGGGGTGTCACCTCTCAGCTCCGTCGTGCTGGATCCGCCTGGGGGGGTTTCGGGGGGGGCTCAATCCCCTTAATCTGCCCAGTCGAGGCGGGAGCAGTACGATCAGGCAGCCATTGCCTGCGCGCCCCCTGGTGGCCTCCAGACTTTTACATTTTTGCTGGGTGCAGCAGAAAAGATAGAGGACAGGCCTGATAAGGCCTGATGAGGTGGATGGGGCATATGGGGAGGGGTCTTGCAATTCCCAATATTGTGATCTATGAGCGGTCAGAGGTGGTTAGGTAATTTCGTTATAAAGGTCTATTTTTGCAAAGTAAACACAAATATATGTATGTGCTCGTGGATAAGGATTTTGCACAGGAATGGGCCACCCTTTTGCAAAAATACTTCACGCTGCAGGGTGCTGATAAGGAAACAGCATGAGAGTGAATGTAGGACTTAGTGTTTAAAAACAGAGTTTGGCAACCAACAAAATACCGCTTTGAACCCCTGGTCCTGCCGATTGTTCCCTGCTGTGTAGGTAATAGGTTTGAACTGCCGGCAGCTTTGCGGATAAAGCTGTTATCTGAGAGCCTGGGCCAGTGGATCTATCTCGTGGAAGGCTTTTGACTGAAAACATACCTAGGGTCCGATTCATGGAATTATCTACACAGAAAATAGGGTACTTATGCATGCAACTGTGCACAAATTCGCCTTTGTCGATTCATGGAATTGGATGCGGGGTACTTTTCCTGGACTTGCATGGAGTTTGCGCTGACTCTGCATTTCTGTGCAAGCCGTCGAGGGCCTTGTACGAGACTCCGAGCAGAGCCTGGGCGTGGCCTATGCAGAGGGCTGGGAAGGGGGTGGAACATAAAAATGGGGAATAACTTGTGAAAAAGGGGCCATTTCATGGGACAGCCTTCAGGCAGTCCCTCACATGTCCACTATTGCGCGGCCCAAGACATATTCATGGATTCAATCGCGCAACCACTCGGCCGAGAAATGGCCATGCAAGTCCTCCAGATGACCCACCAGCCAAAGGCAGGCGTAAGTACATGTGCGTGTAGGACTTGCAGCGCGGTGCAGGGGTTACATGTTGGATTTCAGGGTGCGTGTACTCAACCAGGGTTCCGATGTAACTAAGGGGTGTGCGTAAGCAGTGTAGTGGCGTGCAGGAACGGTTCATGGGGGTTCGTACAGAAATATTCTGAGTTCAGACCGAGTTATGATTTTTCATATGCAGGTTGTTGGGTTGCCGGGAACCGTTACGGGGGACCCTGCGTAGGGTCGCCGAGATGCAGGTCTGCTTGCAGGAGACCCCAGAAACTGTTTGAATGATGCGTGTATTCACACCCGGGGAAGCGTGCAAAGGTAGCTGATCTGATTTTTCGCTTCGCGTGTGGGTGTGTTGGGGGCGCTCTAGCCACGACTTGCAAAAATTGTTAATTTGCGCAAATAATTCTATTTATACATGGGGCACGCATTTTTTCTTCTGCACAAGGCTCGCGCAGTGTCCTTGTCGGCGTGTGGTATTCTCAACGTGCGGCTCTTGCACAATTTCTGCGTGAAATTCCATGAATCGGTCCCCAAGTCTCTTTTAGGCAGATTATTTCCAGAAAGAAAAAAAAGGTGCATTGTATTTACTTTCAAATTAAAACAGCGCAGTGTCCTTGTCGGCGTGTGGTATTCTCAACGTGCGGCTCTTGCACAATTTCTGCGTGAAATTCCATGAATCGGTCCCCAAGTCTCTTTTAGGCAGATTATTTCCAGAAAGAAAAAAAAGGTGCATTGTATTTACTTTCAAATTAAAACAGCTCTGTGCATTTAATGACAAGCTTGTAGTTTTAAAAATGTACAGTTCTTTGAGGGCTTTCACTATTGGTGGATTGACATGACTTTTGTTCAAAAGGTGTGTTTGTAGACATGTGTGATAATGTGTTTTACCAATATGCACACTTGTTGAGGCAGTCTAGCTAAATATATTGAGTGTTTAAAAGTTACTCAAAGGCACTAGCATGTGTTTTACAAATTTACATGTTGGCTGGGATAATGTATAGAGGTGTTTGTAAGTGTTTATGAAGTGTCACACATCTAACCAATTAAAGCTTGAGAAGTATGAGGTCAAAATTATAGAGGGGGGGAATGCATACCTAATACCCCTGTACACTTATTGAGCCCTATACTGCTCTAGGTATACAAAATGGCTGGAGGGGTTTAAGTAGTGCTGCAAATGTAGGGATTTCAAGTGTATAACCTTACACCCTGCAGAGATGACATTTTAGAACAAAAAGTCATCTCCAGCAGCCAGCACCTCTCGCACGACTTTAAACACTGTGCAGGTTTGAAAATGTATTTTATAGTTTACACAGCAATACATTCTAGTATTTATTTAAGGGTCTTGATGGTGCAGCGCTAAGTGGCCTGTAACACTGACCATTACTTCCAAACTTTGCAGTCTTACTGTTTGTTCTTGTTACAAAGGGCCAGGCTATAGCGATGCAACGGAGTCAGTATTGTAATATAGCAACAATTAACCTTTAGGAATTAAAAGTGTCGATAAACTTGTTAAAATATTTCAAGCGTGTGAAATAATCATATTTTATTCAAATGCATGCAATGTAAAGTGGAATCATATCTAAATGTGGATTCCAGAACTGTGCTCCCGCAGTTTCTGTGCCTTCAGGTGCGCACTAAATCCCAAATTGCATTACTGAGCCCAAGCAGAACAAGAGTTGCAGGTGTGACCCCCGCTCCTCTTGGGCTCAGTAACGGGAGTCTGAGTTGCAGGGGTGTTCCTTGCTTACCATAATGGTAAACCGGGGATAAGAAGTAAAAAAAAAAGGTCCCTGCAGCGTCAGTATCGACCCATGCAAGGAACTGACACCGCAGGGTCAGAAGAGAGATGACGGCACACTTCACTGTGTGCCACCGAAAAGGTAAGTGGATAGAGCGGAGGTGGGTATGGGGATGCAAGGCAGAGTGACCTATGTGATCACGGCGCGGCGCCATAATGCGAGTCAGTAATGTAATAGTCAACATAATGGGCGGCATAGTGATCACATAGATTCATGTAAAGTTAGTATTTAAGTATTTAAGGTTTTTGTCAAAGATCACACATGTTGTGGAAATGGTGTTGCTGCGATTTATTTGCGCTAAGCAATGGAGTGGATGACATTTTGTAAGGGTGCAAGTGGCAGGCTATTATTACGTGTATACAGATATTTAGATTTTCTCAAAGAGGTGTTTGGTCATGTGTAAAAATGGGTGTCTTTTATGTTTTTAGGACTGTCAGTTCATGCTGTATATGGTGCTGGGTGCACTACGCATTTTTAAGTATGTGCTACAGCTTGCATTTTTGTTTTGTGGAAGCAAAGCGGAATAAATGACAGAGCCTGCTTTGTGCACCAAAGCTGCACAATTGACACAGTTTTGGAGCTGGCTGCAAAACAATAAAAACAGGGGCAGGGAAGATCAGAGAGCTAAGACTCGATTTTCACATGTGCAAGCTGCAATGTGTGCTTTGTTAATTCTGAGTTAGATGTGTTATATTGGGAGCTAGCAATTTAAATGACAGTTTTTAAGATCAGCATTGTCTTTTTCACAATATTGACAATGCTGACAATGCGCGGTGTGAGGCAGGCATGGTATCACAAGTAAGGACACAGATACAAAGGTACACGTTTCAACACCTTTATTAAGTTTGACTGGGGTTGGCGACTTCCTATCTGGCTCTAATTCTATAATGGGAGTTGTCTCGGCCATCAATGTAAAAATAAAATAGTCCAAGTCAGTCAGTCAAACAAAGGAAAAGTCTCTGTCAGAAACCTATACCTGCCCTCACATTTCACAATAACTAAGGGTGGGAAAATGGATGAAAATAAAGAGTGTATTAAAAGAATGTCCGAATGGCAATATAAGTGGCTCACCACTCCCTTCCCCAAGTTCAGTTCACTGGGGTTCTTACAAAGTTCCTTCAAGGTGGGCAGTATGCACAGTTCATAGATCTCTCATACATCTGATAGGCTTCCATCGCCTATTTCAATGTCAGTTCAATATGCATCAACAGTTCTCTTCAAATTGATTCTTTCAGGCTTCCCTCACCCGGTTTCAAACAGCTCTGCTGGTCAGGGCTTCAAAGGCTGCCATCAAACACTTAAACATGGCTGAAACACTTTCCAGCTAAACAGCTCCACTTCTCGTCAGGGACCTTCGCAACCACATAGTATTATCACCCCCAAGCATGACCACTCTGACAGCAGGGGCCTTATCATTCTCGCCTTGCCACAGACCTTCGCAACTGCACAGTATTCTCCACCTATGCATGACCACTCTGACAACAGGGTTTGTTTATTAATATCTGTGCCTCTTGTGCAGAACGGGCCCGCGGCCACTCTGTTCGTCATTTCACAAAAGCATAGTTCATTGGGACGGGCCCATGGCCACTCTGTTCCTCGTTTCACAAAAATGCCGATTCACTTCCACATTAGCCTTTCGGGATCTCTGCACGCTCTCTTTCCCTCGTGCCCTTCCCTTCAATGGCTTTCAATACATTTCACTTTCATAAGTCACTGTATTTTCATCTTTCAAGAAGCATTCAAAAACGTGCCTTCTCACAGGGCACCGCTCCGTTACTTTGTTCCTCATCAGCTCCCTCGCCGGCTAAATACTTCCAAACTTTCAATTCAGTGTCTTCATCCTTCAAATGCATATCCTTGCATGTAACATTGTAGCTTTCACAATTGCGTGTATCACAAACTGGCTCTCTTTCCTTGAACACACCGGCTGTGATTGCTATCACACGTCATTTCAATTTTCAACTAATTGAGGTCAGTGTCTTGCCCATCTGCCCCTCAGACGCTTCCGGGCAGCCTTGCGGCTCAGGGGACGAAACAAGCAGTTTGCGGGTGCATGGAGGAAAGGGACTAGCCAACCTCTCGGCTCCCTTCTCTGAACTCTGGCTTCTTGGAGATACAGCTCCCTTACCACACGTTCTCCTGCCTCAACTCGCAGCCTGTCTCTGCGTCCCGTTCTCCCTGGCCTGATTCTCAGCAGCTCTATTTCAGCAGCTCCTCCATCTTGCCATCCAGTTTTCCTTCCTTCTCCGTCCCTGCCTTCCCCTCTGTATCTTTCTGTGCTCCACCTTTTACAGTTTGAAAAACAGTCCATGAATTTCAGGTGTGTGTACTTGTGATTTAGTGCCTGACCTTGCCTGGCCTTATTAGTGGAACAAGGCCAGTACATGTTACTAGTGGTAATCTTCCTAGTCTCAGTCTTCCTCGTCTCAGTAGTTGGGCTGATAAGAAAAGGAGGGGAGGTATGGGAGTTGTAGTGTCCCATAAAGGTAGAGGGAATATGGGGTGACTAACTGTCAGGAAATTGGGATATCATGTCTCGCCCTCCAGCACCTCCTCCCAACCCTCCGAGAACCCCTCACCCAGACGATCCTCCCTCGTCCATCCACCCACAGGGCCAGGATCCAACAGCGATGACCCCTCCCTGGCCACCCGAACAAGGGATCCCCGGGGACTGAGTCGTTAAAGACCTTCAAGTTTTTTAAAGCGGTTTTTGCTATCCTTGTCAAAGATCACACGGGCATTTAAAACACTGGCGCCCCGATTTGTAAAAACTGCCGACATGGTTGATTTTTTAATGGTAAGTGTAATAAAAATAATGGGCGCTAGCAATTTAAATTACATTTTTTATCTTTTGCTGTGTATTATAGAATACTGACAATGTGGATTTATAATTGGGCCGGCTGGGCCTGACAAGGTTTGAGTATGTGGCAGAGATCACATATCTGGTGAAGTGCGATAGCGGTGACTCTTTTATATAAACGGATTAGCGGGTTTCACATTAAATTGATCCCTTTCCAACAGATGTCAAATTTTTATCTTCTTCAAATAAGCGCAAATACATAAGAAAACATCTACAGTCTCAGTCCTCGTAGGTCAGTTTACGGGGCCCCATGCACGTTGCTCTACCATACTGTTTTTTATATACTTGATTCCCTCACTTGCAAACTGTTTTCTCAATAATGCTTCTAACACACATCGGACACCCCGTCTAAATTGCTTTATTTTCAAAAGGGGGTTGTAGAGGAGGTCCCAGACATGGCCTACACCCCAACCCCACAGTTTGAGGTACCAAGAACATACTCGCCAAAGTATGTGACATATGAGGAACAATTGAACCAACAGAGAGCTGCACTGAGCCTATGCCCAGTGCCCATCAGAAGAGCAATACCTGTTGAAGTGCCTATAACCAGACAACCATGGGTGGATCGGTACCCGCTGAGGCAACCGTACCAGCAGCTGGCCCGAAGTGAAGACTACTTACAGGCCGTCCCTGAAGAGACCCAAAGAGCCCTAATGGAGGGTAAATGATGACGACATTAGAGCCTGGACAGTCGTACAGACACACATAAATGACAAGCGAAAAGGATAACATGAACATAAACAACAATCGAAAGATGACGCACAAGAACGAAATGGAAAGAATAATGATGTAATGGATTTATAAGAAGAAACGATGTTGATACATAAAGAGACGTAAGGAAACGTAGCTGTGAAACAAGATGGAAGTCTTCAACCAGCTAACGCTTGTAAATAGGCTTGGAACGCACAAAGCTAAGAAAACGGAACTGCTTGCAATGCTTAGTAGAAGAATAGAGCGGCATGCGCCAATTATATATCTACCTCAATGAAGCACAGTATACAAGTGCGACTCCATTTTGTAAAAGCAGAATTAAACCCAGGCAGCAAAGGGCTAACAAGGCCATGGTTCATATTCCAGCCAAAGCCAAAGGAAAGTGCGGAATTGAAACTCAGTAAGAAGCAGCTCAATGCCTGGGAATTCGAGGTCAACCTAAGGAAGGAAGCAGAACGGCAACCTCGAAGAATCGATACTTCAGAGCATACCAGCCAGCCAGTGAAGGTCGAGATAAAGAGGCACCAGGCAGGTTGCGAGGCTACGGGAGAATCAAATACACGAATACAAGGAAAATGAAGCAGATTCACAGTGAACAGACACGTGACCAGCCAAGGGCGAAGAGGTACCAACGTCTGATGTCACCCAGAACCCGAGGATGCCATAACTTTTCCTAATAAGAAACTACAGTTTCGATGCCATCCTCAGCCAACTAATTGACACATAGCCCTAAAAGCACTGATTGATGGAAGGGAGGAAGGGTGAATCTAGGGGCACTCCGCATCTGGGTGTCCATTCTGCATGCTGCTAATTAAAGTGGAGATTTATGCCTAGGGGTGTAACCCACCCAATCACAATGGACCAAATAATCTAGGGTCCTATAGCTTGTAGAACCAATTAGACGTTGTGCTTGTAGTGACATCTATCACGAGTGGTGTAGAGGGATGGGCGTAGACGCCCACCCGATAAGAGTTATCCAATCCTCACGCTCTGTTACCATATACAGATATAGCACCTATACTTAAGCTACCTTTTCCAACCAATAGAATTCCATGACAAACTTTGAGTTTTACACGTCAAATGATGACGAATTTTGCCTATAAGAATTGCTGTTTGAATGGAGAACTTGTAAGTTGACGCGAGACAGGCGATCACGACACTGTTGATTACCATTTGTTTCCCTGTTTTTTGTACTTGTCATTAAACGGACTTCCCTTTGCCAAACTATTGAGTTGTCCTTATTGAATTGTGTCGGAGTAAGAGAATCCTGCACCCCATCCTCCTCAAGGTGCAGCTATCTTGTTTTACAGGTACTTGCGGGTGAGCTCTGACCTATGGGCCCGTCAGAGGACGCTCCGCCCTCCTGTATAGGGTTATTCGCCATTTGTATAGCCCACAATGTTATAGATACACACCATTCCATCCCTACGCCAACCCTTTGTTGTGTTAGGTGACTGTATCACCCTCAATATTTATATATAAGTTGTTTAGAGCTCAGCATGTGGCATGTTTTACGTAGCGAATTATCATGCAAGCTTTTTCCAAACATTCATGAGCATCCTGCTGGGGGTCATCAATTGCCCTGGGCACCATCTGTGGAAGTGTTGTTTTAAACATGTTTTCACCACTATGGGTGTAAAACCTTTGATGGCCAGAATATCGATCCAGGTCACAGCCGGTATTACTGTATCAATTTTCCATTAGCGAAACACAGGCCTTACATAGGATATTTTCAGAATCCCCTGGATTTTCAATTTGGTTTGAAAAGAAAACACAATAAATATTGATAGTCTCTGCTACAGCCTGGGTCACCACAATGCAGTCGACTTTATCGGTTAGAGGCTTTAAACAAAACAAATATGTATAATTTTCAGTATGGCTAGTTCTTATGCCCTACAAAATCCAAATGCTCGCTTTAAATTATATTTCAAGGATAACAGGCTGTCCGACACCCAGGGCGCTTAAACCCCTGTTTTTTCTGATGGCGCTGTGGGGTGTAATCACTCGACAGAGTCATGGTCGCATCTGCCTGCAGAACCATAGATTCATATCCACTGTCTTCTGAGCTCACACCAGTTACAGATGGTTGCTTCAGAACCACGTCATTGTCATTCCAAATCAACATTTCCATGTTAGCAGCTGTCACAGGTACATGCTCCTTAATGTTTTGAATGCAGTCTCCAAGAGACTGCCCTATAACCGTAACAGTAAGCAACGGCTTACTGCAGACAGAAAGTGTAGACATGTTCTTGCAGACCTAGTCGGTCTCGCAATATGCCATTCAAGTCCTGGGCGTTCTTCAGCTCATCATTCTCCATAAGACAATAAGGGGTATAACCATCCGCAGAACACCCAGGGGTTCCTGGAGGTGCTTTCCCCTCGTAGTAACTGTGGCTGTTCATAATAGTTTCCTGAATAGCCCCTGGATAGCTGCAAATGCACACATGTTTTTCATCCCCACTGCAAAAGCTATATATCCGGGTTGTAAAAACCCTCCCCCGACATCATCATAGCCATAGAGTCGGCCTTTTCAATCAAACTTTATATAAAACATTCTTGAAATTCTTAAAATATGTAAAATATATATATAAATATTACAGATCTTATCAAAAATGTGCCAACATTATATAAAAATAATATAAAATTTATATAAAGCTTATATAAAATGTAATAAAATTAATATCAAATATTTGGAAAGTGTTTCCTAATATAATATAAAATTCGTACCCGATAACTAGCGCCTTAAAGGCCAAACCCACTGATGCCATCAACGTGTCAAACTGCAAAACCCTAGATTCATAGTCTCTGTCTTCACAGCTCACTTCGCCCTTAACCCCTAGGCACGCAGCACCGTGGCCGGATGCTCCCAGCTTCATACACATTTGTATATATATTTTATATTCACTTAATATGATTTTAATATAAAATGATAAACACTTTATATTAAAAATGTATAGTTGATATACAATTTATATCAAAGATTATGGGCCTCATTATAAGTTTGCCGATCCGGTAGTAACGGCGCTGGTAAGCTACCGGCGCCGTTACTACCGGACCGCCAAACTTCCAGTTCTGCTTGCGGGTCTGACCTGGCAGTGTACCGGCACCCGCGAGCAGAGCATGTCAGATGCACCGGCTTCCCCATTCCCATTGAGCCCTATGGGGCACAATGGGGCACAATGGGAATGGGGAAGAATATTTTCCGGCCCCCGTGAATGGCCAATTAACTGGTCCGGCAAGGCCGTAATGATCTGGTATTTGCCCATTCACAGGCGCCGGAAAGAAAATGATACCGGCGGCAGCCTTGCAGGTTTGACTGGCATGGCTACTGCCAGTATTATAATGAGACCTGTATCTTTTTTTTTAATATTAAATTCATATTAAGTTTATATCAAAACCATATCAAAAGGGTGGCAGGACTAAGACAGAAAAAGATCATTCCCACCTGTCAAAAAGTTTGAATGGGAATGAAAGGGGGTCTCTTCTAAAGCTGATCTCCACTTTGTAAAGATGTCTTAAAAAGCAGACACATCATAATGAAGTACTTGGACACATATGTCATTACTTATAGAAATATGTTATGCAAAAACGTGTGATTGTTCAGTAATTTCACTGTATCTGGAATGGGGGACTACCAATACCAGAATGCCATTCAGTGGAAGACTAAACAATGGTCTGTGTGTTTTGTAAGTGTAATTCTCAAGACTAAAACACAATAAATAGTAATATGTGAAAAGGTGGTCTGGTTGTTTTTCATTGTTTGACACAGGCGTGCATCATATACGATGTGGGGAAAACGTGACATTTTGAAAATAAAGGGCGATACCTTTTTTGGAAGACACATTTTAATTGTCTTGAAAGGCGTAAATTGTGCAACTAACTGGTGCTTTGTTTTTACTTTCAAAATGAAAATGCCCCTTCTGCCCTATAGCTAACACTTTCTGAATGTCTTGCCCAGAAGAAAGGTCGCTTCACTGAAGCAGCGTAAATAGCTTGCCCTTTAAATACTCTGCCAAAGCAGAGAGTGATATATTGTCAAGTGTTTGTGAGGCCCCAGTAGGGGGTATTGTCTATGGGGGCTTACTGGGAGTTGGGACGTGAGTAACTGCAATTCCTCCCTGGGACAGGGAAGCAGGCGTCCTCCTGCCTGGAAGCAGCTCGGCCTCTGACACCAATTAGGTGCCCCATTATGAAGGAGGGGGTTGGGTAGAGGCCCAGTAAGCACGCCTGTGCCGTTAGCAGCACTACAATGCACAATGTGCAAAGCACATGACCATTTGCAGCTTGCACAATGTGCAACGCACATGCCCATTTGCAGCTTGCACAATGTGCAAAGAACATGACCATTTACAGCAAAGCACCATTTGTTCTGCTTTAAATATGCTGAGAATTGGATAACAGGTGAGTGGAGCTAGTTTGCTGTGTCACCAAAGTTGAGGGGGACACACACCCTTGTTCCCTCCTGAAACTATACCCATCCATCCACATGGAAAACGTACTGTCCTGTTGACTTTGCCGATGCTTGTTTACAATGCTGAAATGCTGAAGCGATGGGTGGGGGAATTGGTTGCCGCTAAATAACGCGCCCTTCATGTTCTGAGCACTGCATCTGCTGGAGTTCCTATGTCATCTGTCCCTCGGGAAGGATTGTGCCGGAAGCAGCCGAGCAGCTAACGAGCGCCCAGGGAATGAAAGCGAGGCTTGACATATTGCCGGATGTTTCCACTCACGCGGAATGCGCTTCCTGTAAACCCGAAGTCTGAAGGAAATGGCGGGAAGGGGCTGAAAAAGATGGGAGCATGGCGGCCTAATAGCAATTATTAACTAAGCATTTTAAGTTTCATGATATCAGCGGCCCAAGCATTACAGTCTATTTTATTCAGTGATTGCGAACCTTCTCCATTAGCACAGAGTGTCCTCTGGGACAGTGCAAGGCGTTGGCGGGCTGTGTGGGGGCACAGGGCCTCGCGTCAGAGCCATCAAGATGGGTTGTGCAGCGGTAGACGTGCCGACAGGAATCCCCCTGCACCTTATTCAGTGCCTACTATTGTGCCTCACAAATACCATTTTACGAGCATACCTCTCAACCTTTTTTGATACCAAGGCGGGTGAAAACCCAGAAAGGCCATAAACATAAAAGTAGGACTGCCGTAAAAACACGAAACGACAGTCCTACTTCTATGTCGCTGACCTTTTACGGGAGGGAGGTGGGGAGGAATGCTCCCAGGCACAATCCTCTCATTGGAGAAGAGCGCCAGGGAGGGGAAGGGGGAGGAAATGGGGGCGTGAAAAGCATGACACTTGCTTTTCACGCCTCCATTCGCGCAGGAAGAGTTGCGCCGGGACCCGATTTCGGGATCTCGAAATCGGGTCCTGGCAAAAATATGAATCGTAGCTCCCATCTTTGCCAAGGCGGGTGAAACAGATGAGCGGCGGGTGGGCGGGTGTGTAGATGCTTTGGCGGGTGACACCCGCCAAAAGCGGGTGAGTTGAGAGCTATGTACGAGTCTCTTTGCTATCAGCCAGACTGTGTGTGCCATAGTTGCCAACATGATCCATTCCAATCTGTAGGTGCTTACCCAGTCCTGTTTTTTCTTTGTGTTCTTGTACCGGGATGAGGTCCAGCTGGTGATGGACCAGATCTAGGTTTTTATGGGGTTTCAGGAACCATCAGTGGTGGGGCGGGCTGCTGAGCTGTCTATGCTGCAGTATAAACATTCTCCCAAAATGGGTCTTGCCTTGAGTTCTGACATTCGGGACAAGGTCATTTGTGAGTGGGCCCAGTTGGAACAGTTCTTCATGCACCATTTTATGGCTAACCTGTACCCCATCAGGGGCGCGGAATTCCACCTGCCTGCTGCGGTGGAGGTGGATGACATTCTGGCCCGCCTTGTGGGCCGTTCCTCCATGTCTGCGGAGGAGGCTGCTGTCAGGGACCCAGTGGACCAGAAGGTGGATTCTGCCCTCAAGAAATCCTATGTGGGGTGTCATCTGACATTACCGTCCAACGCCAATGGGTCTCATGCCACAGATACTGTGTTGGCTAGCTTTAGGATGCTGCGGCTGGCCCTGAATGATGGCACGGACTGTTCCCAGCTCCTGTCGCACATGCAGTGACAGACCAAGTTCATGTTGGGCCAGTTTTATGATGGTGTTCGGGGGACTGCTATGGCCATGGGTGCTACCATCTCTGGCAGGTGCCATTTGAGTCTTCGGGATTGTAAGGCGTAGGGGTCCCAGAATCCCGCTGCTTTGAAGCTTACCTTTGAAAGTGTTAAGTTGTTTGGGGATTGTAAGCAACTCATGGTGGCAACAGTAAAGACAGACACAAGTGATCACAGACAAAGGGTGTTTATTAAACTGTATTGGTGGGTTGGAAAAACACCTAATCTAAACCTAAATCTAAAATGGGAGCCAGCTACGACCACCAAATAATAATTAGGCAGTCCTAGTGGCGTATCGTCAATTAAAAGTGCCTATACTAAAAACAAAAAACGATTGCCATCCTTACAACTAAATGCAAAAGAGTGTGGGATAATGTTCACAAGAAAGAAAGAAGTGTCCACAAAATGATAAGTCAGAATGTAGTAGCCGGGTGTCTCCCTTCCTCACATTTTGAGCACAGGACAAGGCGGGACTCCTGAGCACAGCACATGCTCGAGTTTTCCCAGCACAAGATGACAGTTTCGCTTTCAGCCATCAGGACCTTCGGTGGTTAAGTCTCTTTTCTCATAAAAAAGTCTCTTGCCTCCGAGGACCTGATGTGTTCCAAAAATAATAAACAAAAAGTTCCTTTCAGTTTGCACACTGGGTGATGCCTTTTCACCCCTGGATCCCCATCTTCCGGGCTCAGATCCCCAAATGGTTGCCAGCGATATCAGGGTCGGATATGTTTGAAATTATAAACAAAAGTTTCTTTCCCAATTTCACTTGGGTGATGATTCGTCACCCCTGGGTCCCCATCTTCCGTGCTTAGACCCCGTTCGAATATCAGTCTCTAGCCGCCGGGCTAACTCTGCTTGTTTTCAAAAAGCTTTCATTAGTTGTCTTCACGTGTCATTGGGTGATGGCTTTTCACCCCTGGATCCACCTCTTCTGGGCTCAGACCCTTCTTGCACGTTTTCCTCCCTCCGTTGGGTTCACTGAAGCTTTTCACAATTGAACTTCATTTATTGTTCTGACAAATCTTAATGTCTTTTTAAACAGTTCAGTGTAGACATCCCTCTGTCGGGTTCACCTTTGTCAACACACTGTTCATTGGGACTTTAGACTTCACCCCTTTTCATCGGCATGCCTCTGGCGGGTTCACTCTTGCCAACTTTTGCCAATCACGCACTTCCTTCTACTTTTCCTACAATGCAGGATTCACTTCCCTTAGCTTTACAATCATATGCATGTCAAAGTCTTTCGACTATACAGACGATTTTACTAGACCCCCGTATGACCACTTTGACCCTTTTCTTGCACCTTTCCCAAGGTCTTCTGGTAACAGTAGTTTCAACAATAGGTATCACCCAGAGCTTCTCGAGCGAGCACCCACATGGTGCCGGACCCCTCTGTAGCTGGTTTTCCCCTTTCTTATTAACTGTTCTTTGTATTTCCTTCAATTAGCCACTTGCTACTTTTCTTCAACACAGTTCGGTTTATTATCGGTTCTCCCCTCGACTCACCGGCTGTGATAAACCGCTTGGCTTTTTACTTGTCTATGGAGTCAAGGACAGTACCACGGTAGCAGGCGTCTCTCCCTGGCTTGGTTTTCAGTGGAGGAGGGCCCTATGTACCGTTGACATTGTCTGCAACACTTGCTGGCTATTGTTTGCAGTCTTATGATTCCTTCCACTGAGGTATCATATCCTTGGTCGGAAAGGGCAAGGTCACTTCTCTCCTTGTCACCCTTTTGGTTCTTGCCGTTTTTCTCCCCCTCTTGAACTGCCATGCTTGGATAGCTCTCTCGTCGTGTGGTCTGCCTTGCTCGTATTGGGCTCTTGTGCTCCACCTTTTATCCCTACGGGGAAGGGAAAGGGTCGTCAGTTGTTCGTGATTCTGGTCAATTGCCTGACTCTGCCTGACCCTTGTGTTTGGACATGTCAGGTAAACAGCTTTGGTATTAGTCCATTGTCATTCATAGTTTACGAAAGTGTTCGTGTCGGAAAAGGGGGGGGCTAGAGTGTTTGAGTATCCTACGTGATAGGATGTGGAAAAGATGTTGGAAGAAGGGGGGTATGCGTCTCAGCTGTCAGTGTCCCACTTCCACTCCCTGAGGACTGAGGACCCCCATCCAGGTGATCCTCCCGCACTGGTCCACCACCAGGAACTGGATCCAATAGCGATGGCCATGTCCTGGCCACCTGGATGATGGATCCCCAGGGACTAGCGGGTGAGACACCTTCAGGTTTCTCACATACCTTTGCCCTCGGCGAGGTGGATATACCTGTACGTTGTCCGGGATTCTGGTTGTTAAGACCTGGAAGAGAACAGGGACGAGAGATATCCATGAACTCTCGCATATTCCACTGGTTAGTTGTGGTTGGTGTAGTTAGAGGTGGTTCACCTGTCTCTTTACAATAACGTATGAATTGGGGTTCATGGGTTGTTTCGGGTTCAATGTTTTCCCAGTCCTATATTGGGGAGTTTTAGGAGTAGTCATTTGTCTGCCATGATCCTTGGGATAGAAAATCTCAGAAGGGGGGTGGAGACTCCTGTAAGAGAGTAGAGAAGATGGGGAAATCCCGCCCCAGAAGGACTTCTTCGGGGAGTCACGGAATTATAGGGGATGATATTTTGCAGGACTCACCTTGGATCTCAATGTGTACTGGTATTTTGGGGTATACTTAATTGTCTCCATGTACACATGTCACTCTAACTAGGGCCGCGGTGTCCAGATCTTTTGTTGTAACTAAATCAGCCCATATAGCAATTTGCTGAATACCCGAGTTGATCAGGGCCCTCACTTGCCTCCCATTCACCCAAGCCTTTTCATAGGTAAACTCAACAGGAGTTTGACACAAGAAATGCTGAAGGTCTCTAGCTCTTCCTCATGTTCTTCCCATTCTTCACCCTTCAAACAGCCTATTTACATGAGTTCGACTTTCATATTCTATGGACAGTGTCTAGCTCGATGTCCTGTTTCTCTACAAGAAAAACAGGTCAGAGGAGGTGGTCTGCTTCCATTTAACTCCTCCTTTCTACTTTCATCCTTAGCCTTTGGATACATTTTCCTACCTTCTATTCTCTCTCGTGGGATTCCTTCTTTGATCCTGTGGGCCCCCCTTGTTTATCTACTCCTTGAGGTTGAGTTCGATGGAGGGATTTATGGCCCTTCTGTTCTTTCCATCGATGGGTCAAATGGAAGTGTTTAGCTGCATCCGAATGGTTTTGTGCAGTCTCAATGGGCGTAGCTAGAGTAGGCCGATTTAACGGAAGGACACATTTTTGCAAAAAAGGGTTTTAAGAATTTGTGAATGTTTCTAAGGTAATCATCTCTGTTAGTTCTTCCAAGGACTTGTTATTAATCCATAGGGCCACTGTGTTTTTAATGCATTCACCCAGTACTAAAGTGGTTTCTCCTGGTATAACCTTATGGCCCTAGTTTTATGTTCGTAAGAATTACAGGTCTGTTCCACTCTTTTTAGTAACCCTTCTTTGATAGATAGATAGAATGGTGGCTCCCTGTGCAAGGTTAAGTAGTTGATAGGAAGTTTGGAGTTCGCCTCTCAATAAGGGACCATAGTAGCACCTTTGCAGGTTCTCTTCCCATCACAGTTGGTCGGCCAGGCGTTCAAAATTTCAAAAAAATGCTCCTAAATCCTCGCCTTGAAGATATGGTTGAAGTACGCCCTGTGGTAGTAATGGCCTGGTTTGAAACTCAATTAACTGTGTTAACATTTCTTGGAGCCTATTTTCTGCCTGTATCTGATGGGCTGCTAATTGGGCAATGACATTGGCTAAATCGGCCATTTATTCCAGTGGCGTAAGTGTTCCTTCTGTGGTATCTGAATCAGAAAAGAAACAGCTCTTGATTCCTTCGGGTAAGGTTTCAAAATCCTTAGAATCTTCTGAGTCTGTTGAAGGAGTAGGCTGGGGAAAATATGTTGGTAAACCCGAGGGTGCCGCAACAGATGAAAACTGGGTACCAAAAATAAAAGGTTCGGAGGGAGGGGGACTCAGGGCACTAGGTCTGATGAAAGAAAACACAGGTCGAACTTTAAGGATTATTCAGTCCCGAGGCTGTGGGCCACATTACAAGTCTGGCAGTAACCCTGCCGCTGCTACCGGTGGGTAGCCGCCGGACTTGCACTACTTACGGGCACCTGGCTTGCCGGCAACACTGGGGTATTACTACCCTGGTGTTCCGGGAAGTCAGGCGCCGGTAAATTGTTAATCTCCATTCCCATTTGAGTCCAATAGGACTCAAATGGGAATGGGGACCACGGAAGTACTTGCACTGTTAATAACGGTGCCGATGCTTCTGTGTAACTTTGCGGCCGGGTGCTGTTCTGCCTGTCAGGTCTGACCCTGGCAGGCCAGACGGCACCCACCTGCAGAGTCGTTCTGTGCCAGTCCGGTAACAACAGTGCCGGTAGGGTTACCGGCACCATTGTTACCGGACCGGCACAGTCGGAATGAGGCCATGTACCTTGTAATGAGAGAGAGGGAGTGTGTCTAGCAAACATGTGTGTTTTAAAGAATAGATCTTGTTGACTAGTTGGAATACGCAACTGAGAGAAGAGCGCCTCTTTCAGTGTGGATACACGGTCAGAATCTAGGAGATCAACTATTTTATTTTCCCCTTCCGGTGGTACCACAATTATTAGCATGGGTTTCAATTTTTATCAGTTGAATCATATCCCAATTCTGAAGCCATATCTAAGGATCTCATGTAGGGGTGTTGCTAGGTCTGGAAAAGACCCGGGGCTATGCTAATGTCGGAACTGTCGGGACTGGGGGCTAGCTAGTCTTTTGGGTGTAGCTCCTGAGATTCTATCCGGGGCTACAACCAAAGCACCAGGGGCTATAGCCCCCTCAGGCACCCCCTAGCAACGCCACTGATCTCAAAGGGCAAGGTTGCTTCTCTCCTTGTTACCCTTTCAGTTCTCGCTGTATTTCTCCTCCTTTTGAACTGCCATGCTTGGATAGCTCTCTCGTTGTGCAGTCGGCCTTGCTTGTATTGTGCTCTCGTGCTCCACCTTTTATCCCTGTGGGGAACGGAAAAAGGCTGTTATGTTTGCGTGATTCTGGTCAATTGCCTGACTCTGCCATACCCTTGTGTTGGGACATGTCAGGTAAAAGGCTTTGGTATTTGTCCATTGTCTTTGATGTGCGAAAGTGTTTGTGTCGGAAAGGGGGGGAGTTAGAGTGTTTGAGTATCCTACGTGATAGGATGGGGAAAAGGTGTTGGAGGAAGGGGGATAATGTGTCTCACCTGTCGGTGTCCCACTTCCACTCCCTGAGGACCCCTCATCCAGGGGATTCTCCCGCACTGGTCCACCCCCAGGAATTGAATCCAATAGCGATGGCCGTGTTCTGGCCACATGGATGACAGATCCCTGGGGATTAGTAAGTGGGACACCTTCAGGTTTCTCACAGGATGCTCTGGAGTCTAAAGTTCACTGGGTCTTTAAGGTGGACAAACATGCAGACAAGTTAAGGAAGAAAGGGGTGCCTGCCTCTGCTGGAGGTTTTTGGCTTCCTTGCAAGTCTTATGTTCCTTTTCCTCATACTGATTATAAGAATCAGGGTTTCCGGGGTCCATTCTGTAGGCCCGGGTCCTCTCCTAAGCCTCAGAAGTCTTGATGCCCACTGTTGGCTGGTGGGTGTGAGTTTGTCTCACTTTTCTCAGATCTGGGACCTCTTGGCCTCCGACACCTCGGCTTGCTCCACTGTTCACCTGGGGTACCGGCTGGACTTTGTTTCTCCTCCTCCAGAGTCCGGTCTCCGGGTGACTCCTCTGCCCAGGGATGTCCGGTCTCCGGGTGACTCCTCTACCCAGGGATGTCCATCACCTGGTGGCCTTGCGCTCTGCTCTACAGGACTTTCTTCAGAAGCGGGCCATTGTCCCAGTGCCATTGGGCCAGCGGGGGACTGAACTTTATTCCCAAGTGTTTCTGGTCCACAAACCAGGGGGGATCTCCTTTCGTCTCATCATAAACCTGCAGAACCTGAATGCCTTGCGTTTCAAGATGGATACCCTCCAGCCTGTCATCCTGGTGGTGTCATGGGGGGATTAGTTGGTTTCCCTTGACCTACAGGATGCTTATTACCATGTCCCAATCATCCGGAGTCATCATTTCCTGTGGTTTGCCATGGGGCAGGATCACTTCCAATTCCGTGTTCTGCCCTTCGGTCTCAAATCGGCACCTTGTGTCTTCACAGAGCTGTTGGCTCCTCATGTGGCATCTTTACACCTGGCCGGTATTCAGGTGTCCCCCTATTTGGATGATTGGTTGATCCGGGCTGGATCCCGGCTCAGAGTGGTGGCCCATCTTCATCTTGTCTGTCTTGCCCTGATCCGGAGGGGGTTTTTACTCAATCTTCCAAAGTCCCATTTGTCACCTTCTCAGAATCTTCAATTCATCGGTGCCCAGTTCTGCACCCGGGAGGGGTTGGTTTGGCTCCCACTGGACAGGGCTTCCCGGCTCCAGTCGCTCCTGAAGGTTCTCTGTCACGGGACTTGGGACCTTTTGTGTCTCCAGGGTCACATGGCATTCTGTCTTTGTGGTCCCCTGGGAATGTCTGCATTTGAGATCTTTGGTGTGTCACCTGCTGTCCCATTGGCTTCCGGTGTCCCTTCAATACGACGCATTGATCAGGACCACCTCTGCCCTGTGGGCATCTCTTCACTGGTGGTTGGTCAGGTCGCATATCTGGAGGGGTGTGCCCTTGTCCCAGGCCCTGCCGATCCTTCTTACCACCGATGTCAGTCGCCTGGGCTGGGGGTGACCCTCCTGGATTTGACTCATTAGACAAAATGGTCTGGGGGAGGGTCCTCTAGTTGGATGGAGTTGGCTGCTGTTCAGCAGGTCCTGGTGGCCTTCCGGCCTTCGATCCTGGGGAAGGATATTCTGGTTCAGACAGACAATACCGCTGCTCTGGCTGATATCAACCATCAGGGGGGCACAGGGTTCTGCTTTCTGGAGCATCTGGTTTTGTCCATTGGGTCCTGGGTGGAGACTCACCTGGTTCACCTTGGGGGTGGTCCATATCCGAGGGGTGGCCAATGTGAGTGCAGACCATCTCAACATGGTGTTTCCAGTCTCGGGGAAAATGTCCCTTTGACCAAGGTTTATTTGTAGGTGTATAGTGGTTCAGCTGTCCCTGGTTGGACCTTTTTGCCTCCACCTGCAATACTCACCTCTGCAATTTTGCTCACGGACTCCATTCCCGTGGGCCTGTGGGCCTGAGGGTGGACTGGCCGCTGGTACTCCTTTATGCCTTTCCTCTGTTCCCCCTGATTCCGAGGGTCCTCAGCAGGGTCAGGATGGGGGTGTGTGTCCTGGTGGTTCATTACTGGCCTCGAAGGGGGTGGTTCCCAGTTCCTTTGAAGTTGCAGTTGGCTCCTCCATGGGTGTTGCCAAGTTGGCCATCTCTGTTGAGGGTGGGCAGCCCCCCTTCTCCTCTTACATCCATTGGGGGGTCTGGAAACTGCGAGGAGTGGTCTGCAGGCATTAGGCCTTTTGGCTGCTGTTGCTGGGACGGTCCAGAGAGCGTTTAGGTCCTCTACACTTGAGTCTTACAACTTTCATTGGTCTAATTTTCTTGCTTGGTGTTTCCCGAGCGGTGTTCTGGCGCTGGTCTGTGGTCTGCCAGACATTTTCCAGTTTCTCCATGAGGGGTCTCTACTCTCCGTTCTCAGTGGGGGGACATTCAGGCCTATTGGGTTTCCCGGTCCCCTCTGGCTGGGGGGGCTCTGATCTCAAGGCTGTTAAAAGGGGTGACATACTCCCTTCTTTGGGCCAGAGTGTGGGTCTTCCTTGGGACCTTCATTTGGTCCTGGCTATGCTGCAGAAGCCTCCCTTTGAGACCCTGGAGTATGTTGAAATTAAGTGGTTGATGCTCAAAACTACCTTTTTGATTTCTGTTACTTCAGCCCGATGGTTGGGGGAAATCGGGGCCCTCTTGTATCGGCCTCCATTTCTGGTGGTTTGGGAGGAGGCTCTGGTCATACGGGGTGACCCTTCCTTTGTGCCTAAAGTCTCCCCTTGGTTGCAATGGTCTGAGGAGTTGGTCCTTCTGGCTTTCTTTCCTGATCCGCCCTCTCCTGAGGAAGAGGCTTGGCAATGTTTGGATGTCAAGTGGGTGGTCTTGCAATATCTTTCCCAGACGGAGTCCTTTCGTCTTACTGATCATCTCTTGGTCACCTTTGGGGTGGGGGGCTGTGGCTGCAGACCTTCCACTCCTACTATCAGCTGGTGGATTAAGTCCTTGATTCTCCAGGCCTATGAGGCTGTGGGCCTTTGTCCGGCAGGGTGGGTCCAGCTTCCTAGGGTAACTTGCCAGGGGTGCCTTTAGAGGACATTTGCCAGGTGGCCACCTGAGCTACTCCTAACACCTTAATTCATCATTACCAACTCAACGCGGAGGGGCCCGTATCCACTTCCTTTGGCGTGAGGTTTCTGGGGGCTGTGTCTGGTTGAAGTGGTGGCAGGGGTCTTGGTCTTCCTGCTTCCTTTCTTCTGTTCCTTGAATAAATTAAAGTTGGATTGTTTATCATTACCCTTGGTGTCTGCGTCTTTTGTGGTGGCCATGGGCTTCCTTCCTGTTTCTGCTTTGGAATGACTCAAAGATAAGTACTGGCACGAGGAAGAGGGATGTGGAGGTAATGCTTGTATTACTTACTGGTAATCTTCATTACTCCTAGTCCTACTGTTCAGGGTCCCAGTATGGACTGCCCTTCCCTCCCGAATATGGAAGGAAGTTGCCCATGATTCGGCTTTGGATTACTGCCGTGTGCTGGGTAAGTGTGAGGTTATACCTCCTGAGATGGGACAGGCCAGAGGAGGTCAGCTTGCAAAAGGAGTTCTCTTCTTCTTTAGATCCACGTGCGCCCAGTCAGCACTTACCCCAGATTCTGGCTGACAGGGCACACTTGGTCCCCCCACCCCTGCACTTGTCCCCATCTACCCTCTCCCACACGTGGCTGCGCTTTTGCATGATTTGAAGGTACCATGCCTTGAAGACTCTCTATCTGTATTTCTCTTGCCTCCCGCCTTTCATGGTTGCGCCTTGAAACACTTGTGTATAGGATTATTAGAAATGAACAATAAATAAATCCGGTTCATTAATACATTGTTTGTTTTACCTATCTAAAATAGTCCTGGAACTGTTTTTCAAAGGTTATTCATCCTTTTTCTCCTTTACTTTGAGAATTTTTAGGAATGTAAAGTGTCCTGATTTTGATAAGCCTTTGTTTTGGTTCTTGGTAGCCGATCTTGTCATCATCTGTGGAGTTTCTTCTCTTGCCTCATTGTCATCAGGTGCAGGAGGGGTCAGGGTTTCTCCTTTGTATGGCTTTACATCATGCAGATGTAGACAGGCAATTATTCCTTGTAGTTTTACAGCAGCAGGAGTGAGCCCCCTCTACTAGGTACAGTCCTTCAAAATGGTGCTTTTTCCAAGTGCAGACGAAGCTCCTTACTAGCACCTGGACCCCTGGATACAAATGAGGCTGTTTTAGAAAATCACTGGTATCAATTGTTTGGCTGTCTTCTTCAATCTTCTTTGATCCCTCCCTCTGGTTTTTGATCTGTTGAGAAATAAAATAAATACTAGCAGTCATATTTGTCAAATAATCATGCATCTCATCACCTGGTGTTTTTGCTACACTGTGGGCATCAGTTCCTATTCAAGTGGGAGGAGAAAGAGGTACTCTCATACAGCGTCCAGTCACAACTCATGAGAAGTCAGGTGGTGAACTGAGCCAGGCTGATTTCTGAGTGCAAATAAGGCATAGGGTAGGCAATGCAGCCATCCCTTCTTTAAGATGATCTTAATCTTTGCTATCCTTCCTTTAAGAAGTCTGTTTAACCTTTCACAAACACTATTTGCCTGTGAATGATAGGCAGATGAGAAATTGTGCTTGATGCCTAATAAAAGGGTGACCTGTTCAAATAGTTCATTTACAAAATGCAGTCCATTATCAGACTGCAGGACTTTGCACACACCCCATCTAGGAAATACCTCACGCATGAAAAACTTAGCAGCACATGTGGCTTTTCTGTGTTTACATGGACCTGCCTCAATCCATCTGGAAAAGGGACATACTACCACTAACATATACCTATAATCATTACATGTTACAACCTATCCATATGATCTATATGTTGATGCTGAAAAGGACCATTTGGTCTTGGGATTGCTCCTCTCACTGTTCTTAAACTGTGCCCTGTTGTGAAATTCTGGCATACAATGCAATTCACAATAAACTATGCCACATGTTCTAATAATTTTGGGGAGAACCAATATTCTGCGATAATTGCAGCAAGATTCTCCCTAGGCATGTGCACGGGGTAGTGCAGCGGATCCAGCGCCACCTTCAATATTGATAGACGAATAGCTGGCTTTCCAGTGCAATTTTGTCTCCATAAAGCCTTAGTGGGGGATAAAGAACACCCCTGCCTCTTCCATAAGTCTTGCTCTTCCTGTGGGGCTTGAACTTGTAATTCAATTCACTGTGCAATGGATAACATATTAAAACCTTCCTTTACCATCATAAATCGCCCTACATTTGCTCAACATGTTCTACTTCGAAATCAGAAATGTTTAGGAAATGTGCTGCCCTTTTGGCTTCAATGTCTGTGGCTTCGTTACAGTGAGAAATCATGTTGCCCCTCTTACTATAGGCTGCGCACTTCACCACGGCGATAGCCAATGGGAGCTTTAGTGCCTTCATGAGTTTATCCAATAGATATATGCATGTTGCACTGGTGTGCCTTCTGCGCAGTGGAAGCCCCTCCTTTTCCAGCATAACAATCCTGCATGTATGGTTGACGTCACATAGGCAGAATCAGAGTACACCATCAATTCCTCATCCTCATATCTCTGGAGTGCGCAATGAGTGCCACTAATTCTGCAGCCTGTGCTGAACAATGTGAAGGCAGTCTTGCACTGGTCACTACTTAAAATTCACCCCTCCTATTTAGCTTTAATACTGTCATTCCTGTATTCCGTTCTCCAGTTGTTTGGTCAATTTTTTGAAGAACCATAAATGAAGAGAATTCCCCCCTACAAGAGCATTTTCTCTAACATGGGGAATATCATCATAGAATTCAATATATGTTGTGCAATCATGTACATAGTCATCTTTTCCTACTGATAAGTAGTTTTGGCTTTGTCGGTCCGGTCTGTCAAGGTGACACATATAAATTATAGTCACAGTTCTTTTTAGTCCAATTAATTGTTGTTGTATGTCGCGTCTTTACTGACTTGTGGTTAAAAAGGACAAATAAACCACTGCAAAAATGTGTTATCAGCAAAACACTCAGGTATAAGACTGCGCCAAATTCAGTTGTTCAAAAACAAGGGTTTATTATCATTATTTTGAAGTTGCCCTTGCTGATGACATGTGTTTCAGCTATCTTAATCAGCCTTTTTAAAATCAGGGCCTAATCACTCCTTATATATACAAGCTTCTTAAATGCCTGTTTTCTTGGTGTCATAATTCTGATGTTCAGGAATAAATGGGTTCAATCCCTGCAGCATTGATGTGGCAGCGCTTTCACGCATCAGTCCGTGTTTCACAGCAGCCTGACAGCAGAATAATGTCACCAAGAAAACATGCATTTAAGAAGCTTGTATATATAAGGAGTGATTAGGCCCTCATTTGAAAAAGGCTGATTAAGATAGCCGAAACAGGTGTCATCAGCAAGGGCAACTTCAAAATAATGATAATAAACCTTTTTTTTTTGAACAACTGAATTTGGCACAGTCTTATACCTGTTTTGCTGATAACTAATCTTTTCCTACTAGTTCTGCTATACATGGCACTGGATTCATTACTATACATCTAACAATTTTGATGGCTAGATTTGACATAATTACCTCCTATCCTGATGCTCTTTGCGTAGTCAATGTACTTTTGGGCTTCTCTAAAATGGCAAATAAGGAATGCTCGACAAATAACGTTATTGAGCATTGCATGGTAATACTTACAGCTTTTTCAATAGCAAAGGTAGGAGCAGCTAATGCCTGTTCGCAAAGGATAATGTCCTTTCATTACTGGGTCTAAAATCCCACTATAGTAAGCTAATGGCTTATGTCCATGTCCTAATGTCATCTTCTGCATAAGGACTGCTGTCATTACCTCTCCTTTTGAATGTGAGAATAAATACAGCTCTTCGTTATAGTCTGGAATCCCTAACACAAGGGCTGTACAAATTGCTGTTGTTAACTCTTCAAATCCTTCAGTCATCTCATCTGTCCATGTTATCCTACTTTTACCTACCTGTGCTTCCTGAAGTCCTTTTAAACGTGACCAAATATGTTTACTGTAATCCAAAACCCAGGCCGCGCAATAATTACGTAGGGTTATAAATTGCTGCATTTCCCTCACTGTCTCTGGTTTGGGAGTCCTCATGATTGCTGTTGTTCTCTCAGGTGTCAATTTTCTCCCTCCTTGAGATATGAACTGTCCTATATACAAGACCTCTTCCTGACAATATTGTAACTTCTCGTTGTCTACTTTGTATCCTTTTTCTGCTAGTATCCTCATTAGTTGGACTGAGTCTTTTCTGCACCTTTCTTCTGCCCACTGCACATTAGTATATAATCTACGCACTGAATTATTGCACTCTCGAGTTGTACATTACCCAGGTCCATCTGGAGGACCCTACTAAAGATTGAAGGGGACCCACAGCACCCTTGAGGAAGTCTTGTGTATTTCCAGCACTGATCTCTATACAAAAACGAGCTCAAATCCTGTGAGTCTTCATTAAGGGGTATTGAGAAAAAAAAGTTTTTTTTAAGTCCATTACAGTAAAGCACTTGGCTGTGGCAGGAATATAGCATAATATCGTAGCTGGATTTGGAACCAGAGGAAAATCTGCTTCAACTTTATTATTTAGGAGATGCAAATCCTGAATAAATCTCCACGACCCTCCTGTTGATTTCTTGACTGGGTACACACCCGTTTACCATGAGGGTTCTGATGGCACTAATATTCCCTGTCATACTAAAGCGGAAATGGTATCGAATATACCTTCATCTGCTTCTCTGAACATAAGATACTGCTTTGCTCATGGTAACATTGCTCCAGGTTTGAGCTTAATTTTAACTGCTCCTACTCCCTTCATTAGGCCCATGTCATATGGACCGGTGGTCCATAAAATACTTGGCACCTTTTCTAAATCTTCTTGGAAAATTTACATTTTCTTCTTAACCAATGCCATTCTCTGCAATATTTATCTACTCCCTACTTTTTTTTAATTTGTCTTTATTTAGTTTACAAACATGAGTCAAGGCACAAAAACACAAAAATGAAAAAACACTTTAAGGCTTCGATGAACAAGACAAATCAGTGAGATTCAATTACGGTAGATGTTCGTGTTGACAAGCTCATTGTCTCTGATTGGGTCCTGTGTGAGTACCTGACTTCCCCTTCCCCCTTCCCACTCCCCAATCAGTCGTGCAGTTTGCAGTTCAATCATTGCTGCGCTTTGCAGATAGCAGTCAAGGTCTCTTATGTGTCGTAGAGATGGCTTCATTGGTGAGAGTAGAGTGGTGCAACGTAGTGGGTCGTTTCTATTTTGTTTCAAGGCTTCCACGGGAGCGGTCGACGGTTGGGCCTCGAAAAAGTCCGTTGGGGAGATATCTGGTTTTGTAGTCCATCCATAGGGCCTCCACCTGCGCTGACCTTCCGTGGAGTGATGCCATAATGTGTTCCATTATGCATATGTTGGTGGCGACGTTAGCCCATTAGTTTTTGGTGGGCAGTGAGGTGGATTTCCATTTCGTAACGAGTACGGCTCGAGCTGCCAACAGTAGCTGTGGGGCCAGGCCTCTTACTCTGGTCCAATCGTCATCACTTTTTTCGAGGCCAAACAGAATAAGGTAGGGGTCCAACGTTCTGGTGATGACGTCGATCTCTTTTATACAGCCCAAGACCTCGTTCCAGAAGACTGTTATGCAGGAGCAGCTCCACCACATGTGCCAGTAGTCTTCGCTTTCTCCACATCCCCTCCAGCATTCCGGACTAACTGTTTGGAACTTTTTGGATAGTCTGGTGGGATCAAATTGCCATCTATGGAGTAATTTGATGGCATGAAGTTTGTATTGATTCGCAACAGAGATTTGTGTAGCTACTTTGCATATGGTTCCCCATAGGTCTGGGGTGAACTGCTCAACAAAGTCTCTTCCCCATTTGTCTCTCAGTAGATCTGTGTTCCCCCCTCACCTTCTATCAGTTCTTTATACATTGCTGATATCAGACCTTTCATTTCTGTTCTCGAGTCCCGTATCTTCTCAAATGGTGTGAGGTCCCTCATCAAGCAAAGTTTCCACATTGGTCTCGTCAAGACGCCTTTTATTTGAATGTACTGGAACGTGGATAGAGGGCCAATTCCGAGGGCTTCAGTTAATTCTGGGAGGGATATGAAAGAGTTCTTTCTTTGTAGTTGCCCGACTCTCTCTAGGCCGGCTTCATACCATGCTTGGAACCTTCCTACATTCGGTATTTGGTCGTTGATTCCAGGTGACCATAGATGGCTCAAGGGAGCGGGCCATGTGGTAATGTTGAGCATATTCTTGCCCGGGGTCCAGATGTTCCATATAGTACTAAGTATTGGGTGATCTTTGAGTTTTCTAGAAATTCTCCTTGTGGGGGACCAGAGCCATTCTGATAATGTGGCGGGCTCGAAGTAATGGTTATCCATGCTGACCCATTGGATGCTTGTGAGGTTGGGTGGGTGGGGGATCAGAACTCTGAGTTGGGAAGCTTTGTAGTATTTTTGCAGGTTAGGAAGGCCATCCCCCCTTTTTCTTTGGGGAGTATTAGGGTCTTGTACGAGATCCTTGCTTTCTTTCCTTGCCAGAGAAATTTGAGGATGGCTCTTTTGGTATCCACGAAGATACCAAGTGTTTGGGATTCTGATAGGTAGCATTTGGAAGGGGTACAGGAATCGGGGCAGGGACACCATTTTAGTCGCGTTGAGTCGCCCCAGTCAGGATATTGTGAGCTTTTCCCATCTCTCCAGGTCAGCCCAGAATTGGTGTAGTAAGGGAGGAAAATTCGGCTCATAGAGATCATTTAGTTGTTTAGTGATCAGTATCCCCAAGTATCGTAATTTTGCATGTTCAATGTTGAGACCCAGTGTGGAGAATTTGATATTGTTTGCCTCTACCTGACCTTGGAGTGGGAAAAGTGTGGATTTCTGTTTATTCACCTTGAACCCCGAGAGCTTGCCATATTCATCTAGTAGGAGGAGGGCTCAGGGGACCGAGATTGTAGGGTTGGTAACGTGAAGGAGGATATCATCCGTGTAAAGGGCCACTTTATATTCTGTCGCCCCCAGGTGAATACCCTCCACTGTTGGGTCAGCTCTTATTGCTATTGCTAAGGGCTCTAGGGAGAGAGTGAAAAGGATTGCGGAAAGGGGGCTCCCTTGGCGAGTTCCTCTTTCTTGGCTGAACCATCTAGAATATTCGCCATTCACAAATATTGCCGCTTTAGGGTTCGTGTATACCGCATGTATTGCCCTTCTAAACCTTGGGCCCATCCCAACCTTGCACAGTACCGCTTTCAGGAATCCCCATTCGACCCTGTCAAAGGCTTTCTCTGCGTCGATGGATAGGAGAGTAGGGTCGTTGTTCATGGTTTGGGATGCATGAATTAAATGTAGGGTCTTACGCGTTGTGTCGGCCCCTTGTCTCCCCAGTATAAACCCAACTTGGTCAGAGTGTATAACTTGGGGCATTAATGTCTCCAGCCTTGCGGCCAGTACCCTTGCGTACATTTTTGCATCCAGATTGAACAGTGAAATGGGGCGGTATGAGCCACATTTCGTGGGGTCTCTCCCATCTTTGGGGATTACTGTGATGAGAGCCCTGACAAAAGAGTTGGGGGTTTCCCAGTATCAATTATTTCATTGAAGAGGTCTTTCAGGAAGGGGGTGAGGAGAGTGCTGAAGGTTTTATAGAATCCAGCTGTGTAGCCATCCTCCCCCAGTGACTTACCCAGGGTGAGCCTTTCTATCGCGGCCTGGACTTCCAATTCGGTTATGGGGGATTCCAGCAATTCAGCGTCTAGGGAGGGAATGCGGGGCATGTGCATCGAGGAAAAGTAGGATTCTATTTCAGGTTGGTCGGGATTTATCTCGGAGGAGTATAGAGTTTCATAGAAGTTGGCAAAGCTTTCTAGAATAGTGGGGCAAGGGTACAAATTAGGGGAGGTGTTGTCGGTTATTTGTAGTACTCTTCGTTCGGCTCTTTGTTCTCTGAGCCTAGCAGCAAGAAGTGCATCCGCCTTGTCTCCTTTTTCGGAGAACTTTTGCTTCAGGAATCTCAGCTTGCGTACTATCTGTTCGTGTTCTAAGAGCTTCAGTACATTTCTCTTCTCCCTTGCCGCATTCAGTTTTGCTCGATCGGATTCTGATTCTCTCCGGTTGTTGGACTCTAGCTGGGTGATTTCGGTTCGTAGCCTGTGTTCAATAAGGTTTCTCTCCCTTTTCTTTGACGCACCTTCTCCTATTAGAATCCCTCTCCAGGTGGCTTTAGCGGCCTCCCATACAATTTGTTTAGATACCTCGCCATTGTCATTGATTTCAAGAAACTGGGAGATTTCAGTCTCCAATTCAGCTTTAAAGGCTATGGGCCTCATTACGACCCAGGCGGTAAGTTACCGCCTGGGCCGTGACTTTACCACCATGGCGTAAACTACGTTTACGCCATGGTGGTTGGCGGACTTACCGCCCCATTCCGACCTAGGCGGGGCGGTAAGTCCCCAATCCCCATTTACCCTTCCCCATTCCCATTTTTGCCCCATAGGGCATAATGGGAGTGGGGAAGGCGTTAATTACGCCACCGTAAATTACAGTGGCGTAATTAACTCCATGGTCCCTTAGCGCCATGGATTTTAACACCTGCTAAAAGCAGGTGTTAAAAGCACCATGGCGCTAGGGGACCTCGTAATTGGCGGTAAGGGGTCGGCGCAGCTAACGCTGGCGTTAACCCCTTACCGCCAGGGTCGTAATGAGGCCCTATGTCTTTCCAGAGGGTCTTGTTGCATCGCCATTTTCCACTCTTGACTGGTAGATTCTTCCACTGGATGTCTGTGCGGACCATGTCGTGGTCGGACCAAGCGATCGGGATAATCTCTGAGTGTGATGCCATCTCTGCCAGTTCCCTGGATACGTATACGTAGTCAATTCTGGTGTATGTGTTGTGGGGGGTTGAGTAGAAGGTGAAGCCTCGTTTGTCTGGATGGTGCTCTCTCCACACGTCCCTCATGTTATACGTTTCCATCATGGTAGCTAGTTCAGTTTGATCGGTTCTACCGCCGAGTTCCACATTGGGGTCGCCGGGCTTACGATCTTTGACAGGGTCTGCCCATTGATTGAAGTCACCACCTAGGATGACATGGCCTGACTCCTCGAGTAGAATCTTTGGAATCGTTTTAGGGAGGAATCTGGCCTGACCCGTATTTGGGGAGTAGAGGGTCGCAATAGTTACATTTGTTTTCCTTATGTGGCCGCTGACTAGAAGCGCTCTGCCTTCAGTATCGGACCATGACTTGGTGAGTTCAAATTCTGTGCCTTTTCTGATGAGGATCCCTACTCCCCCTTTTCGTTACGGGCCGGAGCCCCAATATTCTGTTCCGACCTGTTTTGGTAAGATTTGCCGCTCTTCGCCCTTCATGTACTTGGTTTCTTGCAGGAGAAGCATGTCAAGTTTGGCCCTGTGGAATTCTCTGGCCACAAGTGATCTCTTTGTTGGAGAATTAAGGCCTTTAACGTTAAGTGTCCCTACTCTCAGGGGGGCGATATGCTCTGCATCAGTGTTTGTTGCCATTGATTATTTTCAAAGAGAGATGTCTGCTATTGGCCGCTCGTTGATGCATGTCTGCTCCGAGTCCAACACTGCATTGGTATGTATATGACGCTGTGAGTATTGCTTTGACCTTTACAAGATTCTTTAACCATTCCTTGTTCTTTCCCATTCCCTTACCCATTCCGGATTGGTGGCGTTCGATCACACCCGGACACCAGCACCGAGTTGGTATCGAACCACCTATAGGGGCCGTTACATCATGCCCCTTGTCCAAATGTATCATCTCTGTTTGAGTTGAGCCCTTCCATGGCCCCCCCCCCTAATTTTATTCATTAGAGTTGCGGGGTTGTGTCAATGTTAATACCTCCTATATGTGTCATATAGTTCACTTGTTTTGGTTTGATCTTACGGTAATATGAAGTCTTCAGTTTTCCCCTTCTGGGGAAAGGTTGCCTCTCCGGAATTTTCGTGATCCCTTCACCCTCTTCCTCCGAGCGCCCTGGATATGCCATCCTCGGTCTTCTCTTTGTTTCTCCTCCCGATTAGGTTCTTTGCCTGGTGAGCCAAGGAGGTTGCAGATGCATGCTTTTATCTCTTTTTCGGATCTCAGTCTGTATCTGGTTCCTTCATATTCAAATGTTAGCGAGAAGGGGTAGCCCCACCTGTATCTGACATTTTTCTCCTTGAGGTTCTTAGTGAGGGGGCCACACATCCTCCTGAGAGCCAGCGTCAGAGAAGACAAGTCTTGGTAAATCGAAATCTGAGCTCCTCCTAGCGTGATCGTGCCACTCCCTCTGGCTTTTTCGAGGATTCGGGCCTTGTCCTGGAAGCGGTGGAATCGGGCTAGGACTGATCGTGGTCCACCCGAGGGACCTCCTGCTCTGTGGATTTGTTCTGTGATTGGTTTGTCCCCATCATAATCAGCCGTTAGAAGCTTGATAATATTGTGTAGTGTCTCCTTCAGGTCCGCTTCTGTTTCGCCTTCTCTTTCGGGGATACCAAAAATGCGGATATTGTTCCGTCTCTCTCTGTTTTTTAAATCATCGAGCTTAAGTTTAAAGTCCTCTTCTCGGTGTTCTAACTCTGTCATTCTCTGGTCGAGTTGTGCTCCAAGAGTGTCAATGGAGGCTTGATTGTTCTCAACTCCTTCGAGTCTATCTTCCATACTATCGAGTCTTTGCGTAATCCTGTCTATTTTGCCTCCTATGCTGGTGCCCAGATTTTTTATTTCACCCAGAAGGGCAGCGATATTTCTTTTTGTCGCCGCTGCTAGGTCATTCCCTGTGGCGTTGCTGTTCGCCATTGTGGGTTCAGGAGGCACAGGAAGAGTGGGGGTGTAAGCGAAGTGTGACAGCCTATGTTTCGTGGTTGTATGAGTCTCTGGTGGTGGCGTTGAGTGGGCAGTGCGTGGGCTGGCTGGGGTGGCAACAGTCTCTGTTACTGGTTCGCCGTTGGCAGCTCCGGGATGCATGCTCGGCCGTGAGGCACTACAGGAGTCCTTCGTAGGACGGCATTTGGGCCATGTTGGGTGTGAGAGATTTTCCTTAATGTCAATGTGGTATCCTCAATAGTTCTGTGGCAGACGTCACACTGATGTTTGGGCAGGCTGTGGGCCGGTCTCACCCTGTGCGTGTTGTGGGCACGGTTTAAAATGCAGCAACCTGGAGGTGGCCAAAGTGCATGGAGTTAAGACCACCGGTCGGTGCCAAGTAGCGCAGGTCACCACAAAGAGAGAGCGCCGTAAAGTCACATAGGCTGGGGTGGAGGTGGTTGTCAAGCTGGGGCGTATGAGTGGGCGCTTTTACCTCCTCCTTCCTGCGAGATTGGGGTGGTCCGGATGCTATAGGATCCGGTGCCTTCGTGGGGAGTCACTGGGGGGTTGGGCACCGCCGTTGCCGGGTTGCACGTCCTTTCGTAGGTTCTCACTGTGGCCCACTCCTTCGTTCGTGTTGCATTTCGGGCCTTTGAGAGCGGGGGTAGGCCCGGGCGTAGATGTCCACTGTTCCTTTCGAGGTGCTGGGATAGTGTGAGGGGCGCGGCAGGCCCCCGTTCACAGTTCTTATGGAAGTACGGTGTCCTAAAGGGGGGAATTCTAGGAATCGTCCTCCTGCCCCTCTATGCGCAGAGGTGTCGAGGCCTCGGTCACTTCCGGGTTCACTCCGTTCTTTACTGGATGGTGGGACCCGGGGAGGCTGGTGGCATACCTGGTTGCCGTGGAGGGGTGCGGATGGCGAGTCGAAGTGTCGGACTCGGGGAGGAGCGGCCTCTGCGCCACGGGATGTGTCTCCGTGATGGGCTCTCTCCGGGTAGCGACGTTTGGGGGACGATGTTGTGCGAGCCGGCAGAGCCTCTGCGCGGCTCCGTTCAGGGTCGCTGATTTCAGTCGCCGAGGGCGCGGGACCTTCCTCCTTTCTTCCTATGGGTCAGAGGCCTGTTCTTGCCGTCGTGTTGTGGGTGCGCAGTGGCAACTTTGCAGGATCCACTTGCGGGGCCTCGAGTCTCGTTGGTACGCCGCCTGCGTGTGCGAGTGGCGTCGTCTCGTGGCCTTTGTTTCCTTCTTCTATTTTGGGGGGTATGGAGATCCGTTTCTCCTCTGGATTTTTCCTAGGCCGAGGAGGGGTATTCCGCAATCAATATCACGTTGAATTGTCACGTGGGGGGTACTGGGAAGAGGGGGCTCAATTCATCTTCCGGGGTGATGCTGATGGAGCTCACGCAAAAAGTGTGTTCATCTCTGCGCCCCCTGGTGGCCAGTCCTACTCTCTACTTTAATCCAATAAGTGAGACTTATGAAAAATACTAATTCATCATCTCAATAATCATCTCTAAACAGTTCTTCGTCTGTCAAATCTGTTTATCGATATCCTTCACTGAGAGCCATTATTGCTCTCCATCCTCTTCCCTCATCATCTGTCCCATGGACACCCATTCTTTCTTCTCTGACCACTGCTGCCTCTAGTTCTAGTGGAATAACCCGTCCTTGTTCATCATCCATAGGTATTTCTGGCCTGAATAAAAACTCAGTATTTTGCCTACCAATCTAAGTAACCACGTTAACAAAACAGTTACTCCATATAAAAATACTTCTGGGTCTAATGGAACTCCTTGTAATGCCTTTTAGCTGCAAATGCTAATACAAACTCTCTTACATTAATATAATGTATCCCTATTCCTTTATCAGTAAAAGATATTGGCCCTCATTACAACACTGGCGCTAAACCATGGCGCTATTAGCACCATGGTTGGTGCCGGTGTTGTAACAGGTCCGCCATGGTTCAATGGGGAATTACCACCCCATTCCAAGGTTGGCGGGCGGTAATTCCCCATTGAACTATGGCCCTTCCCCATTCCCATTTTCATCCCATAGGGCTCTATGTGAATGGGGAAGGTGCTAAGTGCGGTACCGCAAATTGCGGTACCGTACTTAGCACCAAGGTCCCTTTGCGGGTCCCTACTTTAACGGCTGGTGTAGACCAGCCGTTAAGGTCAGGTCCCGCAAAGGGACCTCGTAGTAAGGCGCTAAGTTTTTAACGGCGCCGAAGCCTTTTACGGCGCCGTTAAACACTTAGCGCCAGGGTCGTAATGAGGCCCATTGTCATGTTTAATTTTGTCATCAAATCCTGTCCTAATATGTTGTCTGGTGTCTGCCAAGAATACAGTTGTGGCATAGACGCATCCTGTTCACCTATAGAAATTGGTAACTCATCAGTAAAAGGAACTAAACATTGGGTCGGCTTGTTCCGGTGAGTGGTTGTTTGCAAGGTATCGAGTTAGGTAAAGGGCACACATCCTTCTCTCTGCACTGATTCTGTTGTTGTTCTTGTCCGTGGGAGTGTGTTCTGCAGTTATGAGTCTTCGTTGGGGTTCACCTGGGTTTGTTCTTTCTGCTCTTTGTCTTTCCTTCGGGCCAGTTCGTTTGCGTGGCATTTTGAGTTTTGAGTGGTTTTATTTTGTTGTTTTTGAATCAGCTTTATTTTTCTTTTTTTTATTTCGCTTAGTTGTTGCACAGTTGATCTTTGTGCTTTTGGTCCTGCTGTCTTGTGGTGTTGGACTGGGTGTGGAGGATTGTCAGCAACCACAGCAAGTGACTATACAAACACAAGCGCAAACCCAGCAGGTACAGACACAACAAGCAATGGTGCTACAGTGGAATACAAACGTAGGATTCCCACAAGCACACACCCCTAGAATAGGGAGTGTGACTGTGGTAGGAGGAAATCATTTCGCTGGGACAGGGATGAATTTATATCCACAATAGGAAAGCCCATAGAGCGACCTGATGTGTTCAGTACTATCAGTGACACCAGACCCCCAAACGCATAGGCCTTCCCTTCGCACTCTTTCATTTTCCTCCCTTTCTTCGTCTAACATCATTGTACCCCAACTTGTATGGATTTCATCCCTCTCTTCATCATCAAGATCTAGTCTATTTAAGGACAGCATTCTGTGCTTGTCTGTTATTGCGTCATCTGATTTGCCTTCTGCTTCCTTCTGTGGAGATCCTTCGAAACTCCCTTTGGTTCTGTAACCATATTTATCCCTCCTTTGTCTATATAAATCCCCAATAATTTTCCCTATGCCTTCTGCTTCATGCTCCTCAGCCCATGCCTGTATTCTCTGTATCCCATGCAGCTCCCTGCAGGGCTGTTGTGACCCTGTGTATTCTTCCTATCGTTCTCGTGCTTCAATAGGCACTATACATCTATTAAATAAATGATATATTTTGTCATTCCTTTGTCCCCTACTCTTTGTCATTTCTTCTTCCCTTCTTCTCATCTCCCTTTTCTCTTTTCCCTCTTGCCTTCTTTGCAAAATTCATTCTTTCAATTTTTGTGATTCTATCTCATCTCGTTTCTTCTCCTCTAGTCTTTCTCTCTCTTTCTTTTGTTCCTCGTACCTTCTTTGTTCTTCCTTTCATTTAATCTCTTTTTCCTTCTCCTCTTTGTATACTCTTGTTCATTTTCCTGTACCCCTCTTTCTTCACTTTCTCTAACTCCATCAATGCCCTTTTCATCTAATTTGAGTAATAGCTGTCCTCCCATTCATTCGTTCTGCACTATTGTCATTTCCTTAGCTTTGTCCCTCCCGTCTTTTTGTCTCTTAGCTTCTTCCTCTGTCTCAATCAATCCCTTCTTTCATCACGCTCCTTATATTCATTGTGTGTTGAGTTGTATTTGCGTTCCCTGATCTTGCCTTCTTCTATATTGTCCCTCACTGTTATAAGCGGGGGGATTAATGTACCCCACTGCTGCCTTTAACTCCTTTAAAGGATAGAATCCCTGTTTCTCAGTATCTGTGGTCTTGTCTTTAGAAGGAGAAAGAGGAGCCGAGGGCGTTACACCCCCCCAACCCATTAAGCTGATTAAGCATCCACTCTTTTTTGGGTGGGTCTTCCTTCTCGCTCTGATATATTTTCCATAGTTCTTAAACAACTAACCTTTTCTGTAACTTCTTCCCTGTATATGCTGCATGTAAATACGGTGTCATGTGTTGTAATATTGTTCTCGATAATGAACCTTCTTGGGGCCACGACATATACATTGTATCAGCCGTGCCTTTAACCCACTCGGAATGCTACTTCCCAATCTTTGGTGTATATCTCGGTAATATCTTAAATAGATGCACCAGATGTGTGTCCCCCATGATGACAAGTCTTTCTCGATTGTCAATACTTACCAGTTTGTTTTACTCTTATATTTTTTCAATCAAATATACCACAATAATCAATTTAGGCAAGCACCATCACCCATGTCCATTACCAGAACCCAATTATTTAGCCATTTAAAAAATAAAACCTATACCATGATAACCTTTTTAGTCATTCGTTTATGTTTTTATCGATTCTTCTTGGCTTGCTCTTTTATTATTGACTGCCTAAGAATCTCCCTTTCTTATTTATACATTTTTCCAAATGTTATGCTACTTTGATTGACGTCAATCTTTTGATATAAGAATCTGATAACCAGCTGGATTATTAGTATCGTTTTATGTCTCCTAATTTAAACAAAATGAAAGTTTAATGCTGACATATGTATAAGCCCATACAAATGTGCACTTTTAATTCTCTGTGATCACGTTCCTTCCTTTGCTGTCTTTAGTAAATGTATCTCATCTCAAATTTACCCCATTTTGGAGTTTGGCACGCATTCTTCATCCTGGCCTTGCCTCGGGAAGACCAGCAATCGAGGTATTTCTTGCTCTATTTTAACCCCAAAAATCTCATTACTATATATAATTACACTTACAATACAATCCCCTTTATTTGCCACTTTCGATGATCTACTTACATCCGTTGCTCAGCTCGAGTCCCTTGGTATTGACTCTTCCCCAGTCCCCCCCTTCACCATCTGTCAGCGGGGCGCCTGCAGGGACCAGACAGGTATTTCCTTAAAATCGTCACACGTGTGTCTTTTTCTCTGTTCTCCACAGGAAACTCTGGGATCTTCTAGCTAATGGTGGAAGATACCAAACATCTGGGCCCAGGAGACTGGATCAGAACCATCCAGACCGCTACCAAAATGTGCACTAGCACCTGGAGCTTTCCAAGTGCAGAGGGAATTGCCAATAAACAAATTACAGGGCTCCAAACTAAAATAGAATGTAAATGACAACAACTCACCAGTAGCAAGTCTACTAGCCCCAATACCCCACTGACACTAATCTAGGTTTCACATTCAAAAAGGTCACTCCACTAGAAGTACAAACAATTACAGCCTCTCTAAAACCGTCTAACTGCAAAGGGGACAGCTGTCCCTCCCAGATTATAAAAGACGCAGCAAGAGATCTATCCCCCTTCATAGCCAAACTAATAAACCTATCCTTCGCCTCCAACTCAGTCCCTAGTAACTTGAAACAATCATGGGTTCTCCCATTGCTAAAAAAAACAATCACTAGACCCAACCATACCCACCAATTATAGACCCATCACCACGGTCCCAATCTTGCTAAAAATCCTTAACAGAGTGGCCTACCTGCAAATGCAGGACCACCTTGAGACAAACCAACTGCTAGGAATACGTCAACCTGGCTTTAGACCTCAACATGGAACAGAAACGGCCCTTGTTGACCTCAAAAGTCAGAGTGATGAAATCAAAGGCAAAGGTAACGCTGCCATCCTACTCCTTTTAGACCTGTCAGCAGCCTTCGACTTGGTCGATCACAAAATACTGTGCAACCACCTATCCTCCGCTGCTCACTTCTCCTCCTCTGCTGTCCTGTGGATACAATCCTTCTTGGCTAACAGAAGCATGAGGGCTTTTTCACCAGTAGCGACAGCAGCAGACCCCAACCCCATCACCTGCGGTGTTCCACAAGGCTCATGTGTATCGCCCACTTTGTACAATATATTTACAAAGCCACTCTTTGACAAACTGGACCATCTGGGTGTCACCTACACCAATTATGCAGATGACACCCAGATACTCCTTACCCTCTCAGGCAACTACAATTCTGACGTCATCCAGATTGACTAAATCTTCTCCATCATTCAGGCATGGATTGCCACACACGGCCTCTGCCTGAATGATGAGAAAACTGAACTTCTCCTTGTCAGATCACCCAACAACCTTTTGAAACTCAGCTCCAACTACAATAGTATCATCACCGATGGCAATACTATTTCCATTGTTAAAAGTATGAAAACCCACGGCTTTTATCTTGATGCCAACACCTCTCCAAACAATTTAACATGACTGCCTCAGCCACTGCCTACACTGGTAAACTGATCATGGCCTGCAGACCTTTCTTGTCCTCTAACAGCTGTCTCACGCTGGCCAGGGCTCTTATACAGTCTAAGCTGGACTACTGCAACAGCCTATACCTAGGCGCAAACCAATCTATCATCAACAAACTACAGGTACTCCAAAATAACACGCTACGAGCAGCACTAAACATCCCAAGGTGAGACCACATCTCTACCACTAGAATCTCATGTAAATGGCTCTCGATAAAACAAAAAATTGACCTAAAACCATTTGCCTCACATACAAAGCCTTAAACCACCTAGCCCCTCCTTATCTCACCAATAAATTTACCATGAAATCTGCTGCCAGAATTACTAGATCTTCGAACACACTGTGCCTAACAGTGCCCAGATTCTCCTTAAAAAGTGCTGGAGGATCCAGCTGCATGGTCCTTGCCTCCCAACTCTGGAATACCTTACCTCTTAACATTAAATCTATTGAGCCCTTTCAGTCATTAGGAAACAGGTCATTAGCTGGTTACTGAATAGAACCTAGCATTTACCCTCTTCCTTATTCTATGTTCGATGCTACTGCCTCTACCTTAATTGTGTTTTCTATGTACAAATTGTATAATGTATAATTGTAAACTATGTAATGTACTTTGTAACCTGTACCGAAGTGCCCTTTTACCTCTCGGTCTGGAGCGCTATACTAAAGAAATAAACAAACAAACAAACAATCTCAGACCCAAATAACCGGACAGACTGAAATAATACAGCAAAATACTAATTTATTATCATCTCAAATAAAGTAGGGAAACCTGGTGAAGAGTCAAATTGCAGCTCACACACTCTCTGTGATATTTCGATTATACAAAAGCTTTATACTTCTATGTACGTCAGCCATGACGTCATTCTACGTGGCAAATAGTAATAACCTATCGGGTGGAGGGATCGGTCACACCCTGTCAGGGGCACAATGTGCCAGCTTTCGGGCAAGGGAGCAGAACTTGTGCACAACAGGTGCCTTGTGGTTCTTTGCTGATTTTGGTGGTTCAGAGTTTCTAGGAAGGATAAGGGTGAGAAGTCAGCAATGGGAGGATGTGAGGTCAACGGGCAAAGGTGTGATATTTGTATGAAGAGGGCAAAAGGGGACCAGTAGGAGTTGGTGCCTGGGTCTTGCTGGGTGGGCATCAGGGGAGATGGCTAGGGGCGTGTATTTAGGCATTGTTGATTTATAAAGTTTGATGTTTGTTGCTCTGTCTCGGGAGGATAGCTCAGGGGCAACGCGCTCGCCTTGGAAGCAAGACGACAAGTAGCAACAGAGGTTCAAACCCCGGGTCCGTGCTTAGAAACATCTGGGTATTATGCGCGTTATAATTAACCAATTAAAATACAATTACAATTAAAATGATGGATTTATTCAGACATAAGCATAAAAAGAAGGAATGAAACTGCCCTTCTCTAGAATCGTCCTGCCCTGAATGTGGTGGCATGCCAGCTGCCCCTCCCCTGTAACCTCTGGTATTATTGTATCCGGCTGCAGCAGGGGCTTTTGTGAACACCTGTTCGTGCCCCTCGCAGTGGATGGCTTCACCCTGGCGCAAGTATAAGGCTCATGCTGCTTGACTAGTGCCCATTTGTCTATGGCAGCTGCCACGGCCCCCTCCGCATTGTACCCATCGAGCAGTGGCCGCTACGCCCGCAGGGAATGCCAGGCCTTCGGGCGAGGCCCTCATACGCAGTCATTCCAATCTACGCCACACACAGCAGACCGGAAGTGGCTGTGTGGCGGGACCAGGGCAGCCGGAGGGAGCCAAGGGCGGGGGCATTCCCTGCATCCCAATGCAGGGCTGACTCACCAGCGAGGCCCCCTCCAGGATGAGACCGGGGGCAGGAACCCCAGGCACACATGGCCTGTATGTCACAGCGCGCAGGCATCTCCCATTGGATCCAAGTTTACAACAGCATTGGTTGGGCCGGCGCGCTAATCAGTATTGATGGATAATAATGCTGAACCTGAGAGGGGCACAGGGGGGGGCCATGTTTCCAATCCCATTCATTTTAAGATGAAAGAAGACATCTGCATTATTAAATCAATACACATACATAATGTTTAGTATGCCAAACTATGCCTTCATGCAGAATATGACAGCTCCAGATGGTATTAGTAATGCCCTGTGCAGTCTCTGACCCAGGTGCTGTCTTTAAATTCCCTCTACAGGCCCCCATTTCCCTTCTGATGTCGGTTCTTCAGGTGCATTGTTTCTATCGCCTCTCCATTGCAGTGTTTCCATCGGTTCCTCGTGTGAAGTATTTCTCTCCATCTTGTGCAGCGTTTCTATCTCTTTTTTATGGGCAGTGTTTCAATCTGTTACTCCTCTGCAGTGTTTCTAACTATTCCTCAGATGCAGTCTTTGTATCTTTTAGTCATGTGCTGTTTCTAGATCTTCTTCATGTGCACTTTTTCTATCATTTCTTCATGTGCAGTGTTTCTATCTCTTTTTCATGCAGACTGTTTCTATCACTTCCTCTTGTACAGTGTTTCTGTCTCTTCATGGTACAGTGTTTCCATCTCTTTTTCATGCAGACTGTTTCTATCACTTCCTCTTGTGCAGTGTTTCTATCTCGTATTGGTGTGCAGTGTTTCTGTCTCTTCATGGTACAGTGTTTCCGTCTCTTTTTCATGCAGACTGTTTCTATCACTTCCTCTTGTGCAGTGTTTCTATCTCGTATTGGTGTGCAGTGTTTCTGTCTCTTCATGGTACAGTGTTTCCGTCTCTTTTTCATGCAGACTGTTTCTATCACTTCCTCTTGTGCAGTGTTTCTATCTCGTATTGGTGTGCAGTGTTTCTGTCTCTTCATGGTACAGTGTTTCCATCTCTTTTTCATGCAGACTGTTTCTATCACTTCCTCTTGTGCAGTGTTTCTATCTCGTATTGGTGTGCAGTGTTTCTGTCTCTTCATGGTACAGTGTTTCCGTCTCTTTTTCATGCAGACTGTTTCTATCACTTCCTCTTGTGCAGTGTTTCTATCTCGTATTGGTGTGCAGTGTTTCTGTCTCTTCATGGTACAGTGTTTCCATCTCTTTTTCATGCAGACTGTTTCTATCACTTCCTCTTGTGCAGTGTTTCTATCTCGTATTGGTGTGCAGTGTTTCTGTCTCTTCATGGTACAGTGTTTCCGTCTCTTTTTCATGCAGACTGTTTCTATCACTTCCTCGTGTGCAGTGTTTCTATCTCGTATTGGTGTGCAGTGTTTCTGTCTCTTCATGGTACAGTGTTTCCGTCTCTTTTTCATGCAGACTGTTTCTATCACTTCCTCTTGTGCAGTGTTTCTATCTCGTATTGGTGTGCAGTGTTTCTGTCTCTTCATGGTACAGTGTTTCCGTCTCTTTTTCAGGCAGACTGTTTCTATCACTTCTTCATGTGCAGTGTTTCTATCTCGTATTGGTGTGCAGTGTTTCTGTCTCTTCAGCAGTGTTTGTATCTCTTTCTCATGTGTGGTGTTTCTATCTGCTACTCATGTGCAGTGTTTCTATCTCTTCTTCATGTGCAATGTTTCTATCTAGTACTCTTCTGACGGGTTTATATCTATTCCTCGTGTGCTGTGCTTGTATCTCTTATATTTGTGCAGTGTTTCTATCTGTTACTCATATGCAGTAGTTCTAGCTCTTCTTCGTGTGCTGTGTTTCTTATCTCTTATTTGTGTACCTTGTTTCTATCTGTTCCTCATGTGCTATATTTCTATCTATTTCTCCTTTATGCGCAGTGTTTCTATCACTTATTCATGTGCAGTGTTTCTATTTATTTCTTATTTGCAGTGTTTCTAACTTATTCAGGTTCAGTATTTCTACCCCTTTCTCATGTGCAGTTGTTCTGTTAGTCACGTGCTGTGTTTCAAGATCTTCTTCATGTGCAGTGCTTCTTTTTCTTCTTCAAGTGCAGTGTTTCTATTCCTTCTTCATGTGCAATGTTTCTATCTCTTCTTCATTTGCCTGGATCTTTGTGGGCATCTTTCTTGACCTGCAGAGACCTGATCCAGCCTCCCAAAGTCCCCTCACATGAGACAAGGACTGAGAAAACGAGAAGTGTCTACCACAGCGAAATCTGACCTTCAACCGAGCCTGGAAATGGCGCCAACAAGCCAGAACCGAGAAGATCCATTGTGGTGTATCCGTCCGCACACAAGCTGTTGCCAGATTCACCGCAGTGCACCTTTGGCTGGGTGTGCTGTCGCTTCTTTCCTGGAACCGTCCTGTAGCAGCAACTTCTTCATTTAGAATGCAGCTATCCTGGATATTATCACATGTTCTAATTAAGGAGTTCCATCCTTCTTTGAAGGAATATAGGAGGAGAGGTTTTTTGATTCCAGGCCATGAGGATGTTTTGAGAAAGTGAGTAAAGGACAAAGGAGTATTGAGTTTTGATTCCAAAATAATAATCCATTAGGGGTTGTTAATAAATTGGGGTTCAGAAGTTAAACATAAGGTAATTTGGCATAATAAAAATGATTTCTGGTATTTACGGAAGTCTGGAAAATTCCCTCCACCGAAAGGTTTACTGGATTTCAACTTATTGAGAGCAATTGTGGCAGATTTATTTTCTGCAGGAATTGAACTACAATGTTGTCTATTTTGTTAAAGAAAGAATTTGGGAGTAGTACTGGTATCATAGAGAGATAATAGAAAATAAAGAGGCACAAGAGTCATTTTAATGGAGTATATTCTGCCCCTCCAAGAGAGCAATACAGGAGACCAGTGATTAATGGATGCATTAATTTTATCAATAATCGCCACAAAGGGTTGCTTAAATGTCCAACCCCAGCCAAAGAGCATGCTGGTCCTGCCAATCTTCTCCTGCGGATCTCATTAATTCAATCTTTAACTGTCATTTTGGTTTTACATTTTGGACTCATATGAAAATGCTTGCAAATAATGTTTTCGTTTCGGTAGCCTCTCACATTATGTAATGTCATGATTGGAGCTGTAGCAAATCCCTAAATGTCACATAGTACTTCGTCTGATTTATTTAATTTTCTGGTATATGTTGCCTTCCATCTCATTGGGGGTCATTACGACCCAGGCGCTAATTGCGCCAACTTTACCACCATGGTGTAAACTATGTTTACACCATGGTGGATGGCGGATTTACCGCCCCATTCCAAGGTGAGTGGGGCGGTAAATCCCCATTTCCCATTTTCCCTTCCCCACCCCCATTTTTGCCCCATAGGGCATAATGGGAGTGGGGAAGGCGCTAATTACGCCACCGTAAATTACGGTGGCGTAATTAGCATCATGGCAGGTTAGCGCCATGGATTTTAGCGGCTGCTAAGAGCAGCCGTTAAAATCAGAATAGGCGTTAAGGGTTAACGACGGCGTTAACCCTTAACGCCTGGGTCGTAATGAGGCCCATTGTGTCTAATGGGGAAAAATGCTCGAAAATTAACTTATAGTTTATGGTGGAACTCTGTTTGCTCTTTTCACAGAATTGAAAAAATGTATGCTTTTTCAACAAAAACTCTACCCAAGTTTCATAACCAATGGAGTGCCTTAGATGATTACCTAACATAAAATGCTCCTTTTATTGCTCTTCCCTCTCTCTACTTTTCCCTTAACGTGTCATGTCTGTCCTCCCCTGTTTGTCCTGAACCATGCTAGGTTTTACTTCATATTATTATGACATTTATTATATATATAATATTGTATGTAGTTATCAATGGTCATAATAACTATGATGTACCTCACTTTTCATGCAACTTGCTGTAATGTTCACGTAATTATTCTTAACTTTCAATAAAAATCAATTAACTTAGCTGCACACATAATTATGTACCACCTTGCACACTGCAACAACCTTTAGAATGCAGCTATCCTTATGATAAATTCGGCCTAGCTGCACACATAGTTATGTACCACCTTGCACACTGCAACAACCTTTAGAATGCAGCTATCCTTATGATAAATTCGGCCTAGCTGCACACATAGTTATGTACCACCTTGCACACTGCAACAACCTTTAGAATGCAGCTATCCCCATGATAAATTTGGCATAACTGCACACATATTACTTTGCATCTGAAAGCTGCTTTATTCAAACGCTGAGCGCTGACATTCCTGCTTTTCAGCCCTACACGGCATTGCGAGCATAGCTCTTGCCGTGCCGCTTCCTGGAGGAGGTGGGACTTCCTTGCATCACGTGACCAAGCACGTGACTATTTTGCGTGCACTTAAGGAGAGTTGAAGCACTCTTGCGGCGTGAAGCCCTGTGCAGTCAAGTCCATTGGCTGTTGTGCGGCTGTTCGGCGCTGGAGGTGCTCACACTCAAGTTAGCCAGGAAAGTGGACGAAAAGCGATCTCAACGTGATCGCGACGTGTGAGCGCTGTTGGTGTTGGGCAGCTGTTAGCAGACTTGGCAGAACTCACACAGAGCGGAGACCGGAGCCCGGATTCATCCACCGCTCTGACTGTTTAAGGTGAGCTGAACTGTGTTGTAAAGCAGCCCATATCCTTGACACTGCCAATGGGGAATTGTAAACTGTGAATTATGATCAAATAGTGCATTACTGCAACAGCTGGGTCCGGGTCTGGGAGACTGCGGGGGCTTGACCCCTTTGATCCCTCGAGCCCGGTGAGTACAGCAGGCCCAGCTGAGCCTAGGACAGACCCATCAAACTGAATAAAACAACTGAGTACACCCGAGCTCTCGCGCCTAGCAAAAGTAGACGTGGGATGTCTGCAATACATGGAAAATCTAATGCTGAACAGTCGGCACAAGGCAAACAGGTGCCAAATGCTTGAATACATACTGAAAATCAAATACGCCTGCAAACAAGAGTACAGTTGCGCCGCTGGAACTCGCTAGTTCCTCTAGCAAACCCATACGCACCCCCTTAAGTAAGTCAGATTGTGACTGTAGGGGTGAGAGAAATAGTGTAACACCTGCCTCTGTTCTCGAACACGGTTCAGTTACAGTTGCAAATCAAGCGCAAACTGGGAGAAAACTCTCCAAAACAGATGATGTCACTCTTATGAGTGAAAAGGAGGCTGTTACTCTATTTACCCAAATCAACTCTAATCAGCAGGGCAATACTCATCCGCATGTTGTGAGCACAAGTCGGATGGTGAGTTGCCCTGCCGACTTGTGTCCTGTCAGCATAAACTTGAAGGAGCACTCAAAGGAGACTTACCTTGTGAGTGTGAGAGCCATTGCGATTGTGATCGCGAGAAGGGTCCTCTTGGGTCCATCTGCAGGTCGACTCCTGAAGCTGAAGGGGGGTCGAGACTGGCCCCCTGACAAAAGTGGATCCGTGACTCCCGACAATCAGATCGAGGAGCCTACACGAAGCTTGCCCACAATGGTAGACGGCCCCACACCAACAATCTCAAAGAGCCCATTGGTAAGTGGAGAGGAAGCTCCCTGCACAAACCTTAAACATGGACATGGCGCTGAACAACCTGTCCTGGTGCCGATGCTCGCGAGGTTACCCTGCGCTTCTTTAACCAAACTTAGTTGCACAGAATCAGCACTCTCCGACACATTGCCAAAGAACATGGGTCTAACGTGTGAAGTTAACCCAAACGATGACGAAGTATTCCTCCAAGCTCATCACTCCACAATAGAGACTTTGTGTTGCGATGAACCCTTTTCCATGGGAACAAACAGAAGGAATCCGTTGGAGGTTGTTAATAAAATACTAAACGACATCTCTTCTATAAACAAAATACGCAGCTCTGCCACTAAAGAAAATGCGGACGTTATGAGACAAAAGCCTAGCACTAAAGAGGCTATGGAAAACATTGCAGAAGTAATGCAGGAGACTTTGGGTGCAGCGTCTCTGCTGAAATGGAAAAACACTTATGGGAAACGCAGGCGTATTGACCATAGTGAATCTCCTACCCTGCCGTGCTCACAGAGGAAAGGCGCGAAACCACCAGATCTGCCAACAGAGAGAATCTCAACACCTTTTCAAACGCAAAGAGGTGTACATAATGTGAGAAGATCATCTATTTCATTGTCCTCATCTACTGATTCATCTATCGCAGATCAACCTTACACTAAACCAAGATGCTCCAAACCTCGACAGCAGGCATTTACACAACAAAGGAACAAGGAGCTATGCTCCGAGTTAGTGGGCTGCATAATGAAAGAGATCCAACCTATGGTGATGTCGTCGCTTACCATTTCAATAGCTCCATTCCTAAAATTGTACGAGCAAGTGTATGGGAACCTTAAAGACTTGACCACTTTGGTCGCAATGATGAACTCAAAACTGGCAGGCATTGACATGGAAATTACATTAACCAACCAGATACAGCGAGATTCCAACAAAAGAATAGAGGCTTCCTTAAACACCCTGCTAGATCAAAGAAAAACGAACAGATTGGAAAAGAAGCTGCTGGCGGAAATTACGAAAGAAGCACTCAATTTACTAAAACCAAAGAAATCCTTACTTGAGCCCGCTAGAGAGGAGAATAACTATTCTATTCTGAATCAACAGGGGCTGAGTGCATCGAATAAGAAAACGAGCGATCAGGCGACCGCAACTGTGGAACATGTGTCGAAGACAGCTGTACTCTTGCTTGAACCTACAGCATATATGTCAAGCCGAAGTCAGGAAGAGAATGACACAAACCTGCCTCCTATAGACCTAACCAAAGAAGAACCCATCCAGCGGGAAAAAACACAAGAGAAAAAAAGTGTGGAAACTCAAAAGAGTAATGAGGTACTGGCTAACCTGACGGAACCCAACCCACCATATATTATTGCACCAGAGTCCGCTAGAAGCGAGGCTTCCGAACAAAAAAAATGTCTTGTTTTGAAACTATTCTGGAAAAAACGAGATCATCAGTTAATCCAGCCTTTCTGGACCCACAAATACCAACTACCTTGTCTGATATGAGTAAAAGTGGAATCCATCAAGTCAGTGAATCAAGGAACCTTGAAATTGAGGAGGAAAGGAACAATGATATCTTTCTGATTTTCAAGGGAAACACCAATCAATCGACTGAAACACCAAAAAACCGGCAAAAACTAAAAAGTCTAAAAATCAATGCAGCAAGAATTTTCGACGTTGCAATGATTCCAGATGTGATGGCTGGGCTGGAAGGTTTAGAATAAATCTTAACCTCTGGCATTGCTCCGGGCAACCCTCCAGACCACTGTTCTTCGCCTGCCAAGCCATTACAGAAGGGGAAAGACCATATGCAATCAGGATTGGCCCCACCCCCAAAGGGGTAGTCCAGCCCGAACTGCTAGGTCACATCCCTTCTGCACGAGACCACAAACATCCACAGACATGTTTCAGCCTTGTTGGGCGTCATCAGTGAGGAGTAGCTTGGGTCTCTAGGCCCAGCAGGCACGGGACCCACGTCTGGGCATACCCGTCCCACTCGGGGTGACAATAGCAAAACAAAAGAGGTGATGGCTGGAAGGTTTAGAATAAATCTTACCCTCTGGCATTGCTCCGGGCAACCCTCCAGACCACCGTTCTTCTCCTGCCAAGCCATTACAGAAGGGGAAAGACCATATGCAAATCAGGATTGTTTGCCCAGAGCAATGCCAGTGGTTAAGATTCATTCTAAACCTTCCAGCCATCACCTCTTTGTTTTTGTTACGTAATATAAAGACAGTAAATGTTACGGTAAATCAAAATCTAAGAGCGAAAGATCAAACTCAGAACAAGAAGACCTCTGAAACGGCGATGGCAGGTGAGCTCTTAGAAAAAAGATCAGAGGAAGCTAACAAGGACGATGGGCAAATTCATGATTTACTGAACCTGTCCACTTACGAGGAAGCTGATGACTTGGAAGCACACAAATCGGAGCTGATAACCGGGCCTTGGACATGTCACAATGCTCTCCAAGAGAAGGAAACAACAATTACTGTTTTGAAAAATAAGACTCCAATGGTGGTTCTTACTGAACCAATTCCACAAAGAATATGTATGCTGATACCAAAGGTTGTCAAGGCGGCAGAAGATACGCACCTGGAGGCAAGTCCGATCTTCCTTACAATGAAAGAAAAAAGAGAAAAGCTAATCACGAAAAATGCTGACAGAGAAAGAAAGGCGACGGACGCAATTCAAATCTCGTCTCAACCAGAATGTACGATGGAAAACGGAGGGGTGCTCCCTGAAGTTCGAAAATGTGTACCCAATAAGCACAACGGGAGGGGGCCCTTAGCGAACAAGGAATCCGCTCCGAAACAGATGTCTGAGGAGTTGAAAACACGAGCAACACATCAAACACAAAAAAAGGCTGTAACCATCCTATGTCACCTTATAAAGTGAAACTAGAAAGAATCGAAAGCCAAGACGACTTGATTATAATAATAATAATAATAATTATGAACCGCAACAATGTCCTACGCCTTTTGCACTGTGTACCGTGTCTCAGAACCATACAATCGTACGACATTCAAACAGTGGAATTTCCCCAGGAAGGCCAGAATGACCATGTGATCCTACATTTGAAGTCAAAAATGATACTTAACATTATGTTAGAGGCAACGCCGGTGTTGATGTCACTAGGGTTTGACATCTCGGAGATAATTAATAGAGACAATTTCAATGAGCATACTCATGTGCCTCTAGAAGCTCGGTCAGTCTCGTCTGACTAGAAGAAATCAACCGAGGCTCGGACATCGGAGTTAACTCGACAGGTCCGTTCGCACCAGCTAAATCGGGACTCCGAAAGTGAATATGATTCAAATAATGTGGCACATGATATCAGTGACCTGGGGGAGCAAATTCAAATAACATTTGCCAGTAATCAAGCCACCGACGTGAAAAGTAGCACAAGTGAAGCGAGAAACATCGAGAAGGATCAACCTGACAACTGGGGGTGGCTCGCCAAGGCGCTGAATAAGACAACTCAAAGCTAATGCCAACCAGAGCTCAGGACCCCAACGGTTAAGCTCGGATCCTGGAACACCAGAGGATTTTTACACCTGTTTCAAGAGAATTGGCTTCTTGAATTAGACATTGTGTGTCTACAAGAGACGTGGCTGGACAACTGCCCTATTTCTGGGGATTATGAGATTGCATTCAATCCAGCAATCAAACAAACGCTGGGCAGACCAATGGCAGGCCTCCTAACCCTGGCGATTGTACATCATCTACATGGATTCTACATCATCAAATCCGAGAATGTGTCCCATTACATCCAGGCAACGGTTATTGCTCAGAAGAATGCAGGAAATAAGAAAATACATATTCTAAGTTTATACTGGAACCATAAAACAACAAGTGGCATTAGTTACATAGATGAAGTTACATCGGTCATAGATGAATGGCTAGAGGCAGACACTGCTGCCGATATTGTGATATGTGGAGACCTGAATATGAACTGCTTAACACCAAATAACAACCTAAAAGTGATTAATTCTAACAAAATACAACTTGCTAGACACTGGTCGTTAGAGATGGAGCTAAGAAATCTAGTGTTGATGAATGGAAACATTGCAGGAGACATTCCGGCCAAACCTACATGGTCTAGAGGCAATCAGCATTCCATGCTAGACTACTTCTATGTCAGTGAGAAAATACATCAAAAGACGATCTCACTTGTGGTGCACCCCACGACTCTAAGCGATCAAGACTTAGGGCCTCATTACAACTCAGGCGGTAAGGGGTTTACGGCAGCGTTAACAGCGCCGACCCTTACCGCCTGATTACGAGGTCCCCTAGCGCCATGGTGCTTTTAACACCTGCTTTTAGCAGGTGTTAAAATCCATGGCGCTAAGGGACCTTGATGTTAATTACGCCACCGTAATTTACGGTGGCGTAATTAACGCCTTCCCCACTCCCATTATGCCCTATGGGGCAAAAATGGGAATGGGGAAGGGTAAATGGGGATTGGGGACTTACCGCCCCGCCTAGGTCGGAATGGGGCGGTAAGTCCGCCAACCACCATGGCGTAAACTTAGTTTACGCCATGGTGGTAAAGTCACGGCCCAGGCGGTAACTTACCGCCTGGGTCGAAATGAGGCTCTTAGTAATATTGTCACTTGCTACAACTAACGGATCCAAATCTCCAGCATGGAACTTTCCTCTAATGATTGAATCTAACCGAGTTAGATTGAGGTTAAAGAAGACGGATGTCAAATATATCATAACCTCATATGTAGAAAAACAAAGTGAAATTGAGCATATCCATCTCTTAGGCTCTTTCAAAGAGAAAAAACAGGGCTTTAGGGCTCGTGGATTTGTTAAAAAACACACATTTGACTTGGAGGTGAGAGAAAGAAAGAGAGAAATGATGGCACAAATAAGACATCTGCCAAAATAGATTACAACTCTTACCTCACCAAGAAAAGAGAATGTAAACAAAAATACAAACATTGGCTTCGAACGCACAAAGTAGTCATGTTGCAAAAAGACTCTGAGCTAATAATGGAAAAGCTCGATAATAGAAATTCCTTGGAATTCTGGAAGTTAATTAAAGGAGCTCTGCAAATGGCTTTGCTGGCCAATGTAATACCTGAAGCTGAATGGGTAAAACACTTCTCGGAACTATACAGCAAAAGAGGAACTGTAAGAGAGAGCTCACCACCCAACCTTGAAAATTGGAAATTAAACTTTGAAAAAGTGACATTGAGGAGGTAATAAAAAAAGCTAGCTCCTCTAGAGCTCCAGGACCTGATGGTCTATTAAACCAGACGATCAAAGAAAATCCGGAGATGTGGACAGAATTATGTTACACTTTGTTCAAGAGAATATTGGCCAAACGTAAAAGCCCTGAATCGTGGAATTGCGCGATAATTATACCACTTTTCAAGAAAGGGAACCGCGCTGATCCAAAGGACTATCGACCTATTGCGCTCTTAGATGTGCTGGGTAAAGTGTATGCGACCCTGCTACAGCAACAACTAGCGAAATGGGCAGCCGAATCAAAACATCTCGACCCACGACAGACTGGTTTTGTCAAGGGAATAGGATGCGCCTTGAATATATTTTTGATAAATTTACTCAAAATGGAATCCATAAGAACAGGAACCAAGGTGTACCTAGCCCTAATTGACTTCTCCCACGCCTTTGACAGCATAAATCGAGATCTATTATGGGACAAACTGAAGACATGGGAGTGCCCCGAGAACCTGTTAGCGCCCATCCGAGAACTCCACACTGGCACAAGTATCAAAATTCGCCTAGATCAAAAGGGCACCTTGTCTGAAGCGATAAACACCTTTGTGGGGTTAAGCAGGGCTGCCCTTTGGCAGCCATAATATTCAATCTATTTCTATCGGATATTGGAGAAGCGATCGATAGTGTTCGATCTTTCTCTCCGAGAATACATGGCTCCGCAATAGGCTGGATGTTGTATGCAGATGATCTGATACTACTGGATGTCACACCAATAGGTCTGCAGCGAAAGATGGACGCCGTGGACCAGTATGTAAGAGCTAACGGCTTGCAAATCAACAAAAAAAAGTGTGAGGTGTTAACACTGCAAAACCTGAAAAGTTCAAAGCAGAAAACATTCAAATAGTATCTGGGGAAAGAGTGCCTAACTAATATAACAAACACAAGATATTTGGGCATGCAAATTAATGCAAATCTGAACGATAGCCCCTGGGAAGAGGTTGCCAAAATAAAATGCTGGCAATTTGCATGTCAAGGAAGCGTCTTACACAAGAAGTACGGAAAATTTTCTATAAAGCCTGTAAGGAACTTCTACTGCCAAAAGGCCCGCACTGATATTCGGCGCAGAAAATGCATTTGGATGCTCCTCTGATGTTTGGTCTACCTTAGAAAATATCTTCTGGGTACGAGACCTGCATTTACCGAAGGGAACTTCAACTGCTTGCATTAGATATGAACTAAATCTAATATCTATCAACGCACAAGTCAGTTGGAATCTGCTGAGCCTATTTCGGAAGGTGACCATGAAAGAAGTGGCCAAGCAGTTTGAGATACTCCACAATCCAAGCAAGGGAAACCCTGAGTCCCTTCTGTCTTTATGGAACAAACGTTGCGAGGAAATCTTGGCTTTTTACGACATAGACATAAAAACTCTACATGACAACCCGAATCTAGCAAAAAGTAAGGTCTGGCGCTTAGATTGGATTCTGACTGGGGATCTAAGGACTTCGAATAAGCTAATGAAAGATGTCCCGTATGAAGCCAGAAATTTAAATACGCTGCTGAATCACGTTGAACTGTATCTGAATAATGGTATCAGACATCTGTATATACAGTTTCTACTAAATGCCTTTAAAACCAAAGAGTGGTTAAGAGAGCTACGCAAAACTGAAGACACTAATGTAGAGTGTAGATTCTGCAATCAGACGGAAGAAACCTTAAAACACCTGACACTATTCTGCAAGGGATTGCAGTGGCAAAGATCATTGACATTGGGGCCACAGCTAATGAAATATGAAACGCCAAGTGCAGATGCATGGTGGCAAGCCCTGTTTGATAGCCGGGAGAAGCTACTGAACTATGCCTTAATCCGCTTCTTGACACTGTTGGAAAAACTGTTGATGTAACAAATAAATGAAGGAAAAGTGTCGACAGGGCACATAAGAAGGCGATAGCGGATGAAGGATAGACCTTGGATTGTGAGCTATTTATAACAAGGCTAGGACGACGGAGGGACACATGAAGAACATATGAGGGAAATATGGATAACTGTAATGGTGTACTTGTCTTTTCTAAAGGCACATTTATTTTTGCCAATAATAAAAAAAAAATAGTTATGTACCACATTGCACACTGCAACAACCTTTAGAATGCAGCTATCCCCATGATAAATTTGGCATAGATGCACACATAATTATGTACCACCTTGCACACTGCAACAATCTTTAAAATGCAGCTATCCTTATGATAAATTCGGCATAGCTGCACACATAGTTATGTACCACCTTGCACACTGCAACAACCTTTAGAATGCAGCTAGCCCCATGATAAATTTGGCATAGATGCACACATAATTATGTACCACCTTGCACACTGCAACAACCTTTAGAATGCAGCTATCCCCATGATAAATTTGGCATAGATGCACACATAGTTATGTGCCACCTTGCACACTGCTACATCCTTTAGAATGCAGCTATCCCCCATGATAAATTCGGCATAGCTGCACACATAATTTTTATGTACCACCTTGTCCATTGCAACAACCTTTAGAATGCAGCTATCCCCAAGTCGGACTCTGGACACCTATAGACCAATGGGTGGAGAACAACTCTGTGGGCAGCATCGAGAAAGTATGAGCGGGCACAGAGAGAGGATAGCTCAGGGGCAACGTGCTCGCCTTGGAAGAAAGAGGACACGGAACAACACAGGTTCGATCCCCGGGTCCATGATTAGAAACCTCTGGGTATAAAGCACGATATAAATAACCAATTACAGAGAAAAGAGGTAGGGAGGGAACATGGAGCGAGCAGACAGAGGTAGGAGTTGACTGGAGAAGAGGAAAATATGGCTTTGAGAGAGGAAAGAGTAGAGGAAAGGACTGCGAGAAGGAAGGAAGGAGGGAGAGGTGAGCTGTAGGAGAGGAGATGACTGGGGAAGGAAGGAGGGCGAGGGGAGTCGGAGGAGAGAAGTTGACTGGAGAAGGAAGGAGGGGAGCCGGTGAAGCAGAAATTATTGGGATAGCTGAGGAGAAGCAAGAGGAGAATTGGAAGAGGGGATGTGACTGGAGAAGGAAAGCGAAGAGCTGGATGAGCAGAGTTTATCAGTGTCACGATTCAGCGCACTGTAGTGCGATCGCTATGCAATCATCATGGTTCCAAATCTCCATTCCTACAGCGTTGGTAGATGCCATGGCATTTACGCCAAAGTAGTATAGTCAGTGCACCCTTGATATATATATATATATATATATATATATATATATATATATATATATATATATATATATATATATACATACATACATTCTCTCTCTCTCTCTCTCTCTCTCTCTCTCTCTCTCTCTCTCTCTCTCTCTCTCTCTCTCTCTCTCTCTCTCTCTCTCTCTCTGGATCCTCGTTTTGGTTCACGTTGGTCTGTCTCACGGACTGCATTTGGATGACCCTTGTCTGCTGTTTTGTTTCCTTGGATTATAACTCTGGATTTTCTCTGGAACGTGTGTTGGTGTTCAGTCCTTGGACGCTCTGCTGTGGGGGCTGTTCTGTCCTTCAGTGCATCCTCGTGCTGCCCGGGAACAGGTCCCTACTAACCCACTAATTCTCCCTCTTTCCTTTCTCCTGGGCCCTCAGTGCTCTTTTGGATTCTCCTTCTTTTCACACACCAGAGACCATGTTCCTTCTCCGTAGAGCCTTTTGGTCCAGCAGACGATTCCTAGGTGTACCTGCAGTGCCTTAAAGCTCCTCCGATTAGTGTTGTCCTTTGTTTTCGCTTAGATACAATTTCACTAGTACGGATTATAAAATCTACCTTTATTTTCACAGCTGGCGTTTCCCTGGTGGGATTTTTGCTCTTTCAATTGAATTACACCTCTAGTTTGTCATTATTAGTCAAATAGAGGAGTACATCAAGGGATGGGTTGCCCTCAAGAGAGGAGACCTGGTCCTAGGCTCGGGTTACCAGTCTGCTGATCCTAAAGTCCTTGGTTGGTTCGCAAGGACATTCGTGGTGAGTACGGACAATTAGGTTATTGGGATAGCTGGAGTGAAGGAGACAGAGAGTTGGAGAGGAGCAGAGGAAAGTGTTTGGGAACAACAAGGATGGGGAGAAAATCAAAGGATGATGGAGAGTGCGGTACCCATGAGTTTCGGGAGGGGTATGCCCTGGAGTTTGGGGAAAGAGATACTACTAGTATGAGGGAGAGACATACCCTATGGTTGGAAAGATATGCAACCCTGGGGATGGGGAGAGAGGTAACCCTAATATTAGGGAGAGCGACACCCCTAGGATTGGGGAGAGAGATATCCTAGGGTTGGAAAGATATGCGACCCTGGGGATGGGGAGAGAGGTAACCCTAATATTAGGGAGAGCGACACCCCTAGGATTAGGGAGAGACACACCGTAGGGTTGGAAAGATATGCAACCCTGGGGATGGGGAGAGAGGTGACCCTATCATTAGGGGGAGCGACACCCCTAGGATTGGGGAGAGAGATATCCTAGGGTTGTAAAGCATATCCTAGGGTTATAAAGATATGCAACCCTGGGGATGGGGAGAGATGTAACCCTATCATTAGGGAGAGCGACACCCCTAGGATTAGGGAGAGACACACCCTAGGGTTGGAAAGATATGCGACCCTGGGGATGGGGAGAGAGGTAACCCTAATATTAGGGAGAGCGACACCCCTAGGATTAGGGAGAGGCACGTCCTAGGGTTGGAAAGATATGCGACCCTGGGGATGGGGAGAGAGGTAACCCTATCATTAGGGAGAGCGACACCCCTAGGATTAGGGAGAGACACACCCTAGGGTTGGAAAGATATGCGACCCTGGGGATGGGGAGAGAGGTAACCCTATCATTAGGGGGAGTGACACCCCTAGGATTCGGGGAGAGAGATTCCACAGAGGCTATGAAGGAGAAGGTCACAAAGGTCAAAAAGGGAGAACAGAGAAGAAAATCATAAAGGTGGGGGCAGAGAGTGAAATCCCTGGCAGTACACCCTGCACCTGACCACATGCACCTCTGCTGTAGCGTCACCTATTAAATAGTAATACACAAGAAGTTATTAAATAAATATATTATTATCGAAAGGCTAATTCACTGTTCAAACTTATATGCAACACATTTATTCTACAAATAGGTTTTGAATTCATGTGTAATCAGTTTCATTGTGCACAGTATCAGCGAGATTTTGGACTGGCACGAAGACCCGAGTGGGCATTGAAAGCCAGACGTCCCAGCCCACCTTCTCTGTATGGTCCTGCGCAGTCCAGGAGCTGCCTCATATGCCACCCAAGGTAGCACCGGTGTTGCACCCAGTGCGGCCTGCTGGAACATTGATCATGTGGGCCACATGCATTGCACACAGAAAGGCGGGTATGCCAGATATGTGATGCAGGGACCAAAATACCAGACTGTCTCTAATAAGCCTATCCCAATGTCCCCAAGTGACCTGTAGCCCCTCCTAGCTAGAGGTCAGACACAGTTCAAAATGAACCCACGCCCCTGGTGTTGAGGCTCTGCCAGAGGGCCAGTATCACCATGTACATGAAAGCCAACACTTGTGGAGACCACCATTTTACAAAGGAGAACCTTCCAAGGGTGGAATCGCCCGATGTGAACTTGCAAACTCCCCACCCGAACTTCTTTATGGGCGTGGCTTCCGCCATGCATTACCGCGTGGCTTCAGCGGGTCAGTGTCGTGTCCAGACTCTTTTGACTGGGGTGGCCCAAGTGGGGCACTGGCTTACGCAGGGGTGGCATGAAGTACGAGCAAACCCACATATAATGATCACAGTTTAGGATAATGGGGGGGGGGGGCAATCAGATTTCAGTGGTAGTACGCACCACCCCAGGCCATGACCATCTCATGTCACTGTTGAGGGAGTCCTCTTGGCCCACAAAGTCTTTGTACTCCAGGAGTTGCTGTGCTACTATCTTCTCCAGTTGTTTACCATGGAAAGGGGTGCTAGAGTTTGGGTGGATGCTGGCCGGCAGATTTAGGTCTGCAGAATGTTTGTTTTTTTTGCAGTGGGGTGATGTGGAAATCTTGAGGGTGGCATGGGTGCCTCTGTGGGGTAAGAGACTTTCTGACCCAGAGGGCAGATGTTTCTCAGATTGTAATGCCAGGGCATGGCAGAGTGTGATCTGAGGAGGCATTGCTGTAAGAGGAGGCCCACCGAGGCAATGGGTATGAAAGTGCTGAAGGTGTACTTGCAGACCTCTGGAGAAGCCAACCCTCTGCTGGATCGATGTTGGGATACAATGAGGTTCGAGCGGCACTCGATTTTGTCTCGAAAGCAAGTGGCTTATTTGTTAGCAAAGTGCTGCAATTAGGTGGGGGGGCGTGCAACAGGCTGCTGGAGTGGCAAGTGCTTTATTGTTCTTGAATAGTTCAGAGGCCATTTTGCTAGCCTGTTAGTTTTGGAGGAAGGCTTTTTCCTTCCTGATGTTGGCGTGGTGGTATCGTTGGTGATGTCATAGGTAGGCCACGTTCATTATTGTTCTTGCATAGTTCAGAGGCCATTTTGCTAGCCTGTTAGTTTTGGAGGAAGGCTTTTTCCTTCCTGATGTTGGCGTGGTGGTATCGTTGGTGGTGTCATAGGTAGGCCACGTTCATTATTGTTCTTGCATAGTTCAGAGGCCATTTTGCTAGCCTGTTAGTTTTGGAGGAAGGCTTTTTCCTTCCTGATGTTGGCGTGGTGGTATCGTTGGTGATGTCATAGGTAGGCCACGTTCATTATTGTTCTTGCATAGTTCAGAGGCCATTTTGCCAGCCTGTTAGTTTTGGAGGAAGGCTTTTTCCTTCCTGATGTTGGCGTGGTGGTATCGTTGGTGATGTCATAGGTAGGCCACGTTCATTATTGTTCTTGAATAGTTCAGAGGCCATTTTGCTAGCCTGTTAGTTTTGGAGGAAGGCTTTTTCCTTCCTGATGTTGGCGTGGTGGTATCGTTGGTGATGTCATAGGTAGGCCACGTTCATTATTGTTCTTGAATAGTTCAGAGGCCATTTTGCTAGCCTGTTAGTTTTGGAGGAAGGCTTTTTCCTTCCTGATGTTGGCGTGGTGGTATCGTTGGTGATGTCATAGGTAGGCCACGTTCATTATTGTTCTTGAATAGTTCAGAGGCCATTTTGCTAGCCTGTTAGTTTTGGAGGAAGGCTTTTTCCTTCCTGATGTTGGCGTGGTGGTATCGTTGGTGATGTCATAGGTAGGCCACGTTCATTATTGTTCTTGAATAGTTCAGAGGCCATTTTGCTAGCCTGTTAGTTTTGGAGGAAGGCTTTTTCCTTCCTGATGTTGGCGTGGTGGTATCGTTGGTGATGTCATAGGTAGGCCACGTTCATTATTGTTCCTGCATAGTTCAGAGGCCATTTTGCCAGCCTGTTAGTTTTGGAGGAAGGCTTTTTCCTTCCTGATGTTGGCGTGGTGGTATCGTTGGTGATGTCATAGGTAGGCCACGTTCATTATTGTTCCTGCATAGTTCAGAGGCCATTTTGCTAGCCTGTTAGTTTTGGAGGAAGGCTTTTTCCTTCCTGATGTTGGCGTGGTGGTATCGTTGGTGATGTCATAGGTAGGCCACGTTCATTATTGTTCTTGCATAGTTCAGAGGCCATTTTGCTAGCCTGTTAGTTTTGGAGGAAGGCTTTTTCCTTCCTGATGTTGGCGTGGTGGTATCGTTGGTGGTGTCATAGGTAGGCCACGTTCATTATTGTTCTTGCATAGTTCAGAGGCCATTTTGCTAGCCTGTTAGTTTTGGAGGAAGGCTTTTTCCTTCCTGATGTTGGCGTGGTGGTATCGTTGGTGATGTCATAGGTAGGCCACGTTCATTATTGTTCTTGAATAGTTCAGAGGCCATTTTGCTAGCCTGTTAGTTTTGGAGGAAGGCTTTTTCCTTCCTGATGTTGGCGTGGTGGTATCGTTGGTGATGTCATAGGTAGGCCACGTTCATTATTGTTCTTGAATAGTTCAGAGGCCATTTTGCTAGCCTGTTAGTTTTGGAGGAAGGCTTTTTCCTTCCTGATGTTGGCGTGGTGGTATCGTTGGTGATGTCATAGGTAGGCCACGTTCATTATTGTTCTTGAATAGTTCAGAGGCCATTTTGCTAGCCTGTTAGTTTTGGAGGAAGGCTTTTTCCTTCCTGATGTTGGCGTGGTGGTATCGTTGGTGATGTCATAGGTAGGCCACGTTCATTATTGTTCCTGCATAGTTCAGAGGCCATTTTGCCAGCCTGTTAGTTTTGGAGGAAGGCTTTTTCCTTCCTGATGTTGGCGTGGTGGTATCGTTGGTGATGTCATAGGTAGGCCACGTTCATTATTGTTCCTGCATAGTTCAGAGGCCATTTTGCTAGCCTGTTAGTTTTGGAGGAAGGCTTTTTCCTTCCTGATGTTGGCGTGGTGGTATCGTTGGTGATGTCATAGGTAGGCCACGTTCATTATTGTTCTTGCATAGTTCAGAGGCCATTTTGCTAGCCTGTTAGTTTTGGAGGAAGGCTTTTTCCTTCCTGATGTTGGCGTGGTGGTATCGTTGGTGGTGTCATAGGTAGGCCACGTTCATTATTGTTCTTGCATAGTTCAGAGGCCATTTTGCTAGCCTGTTAGTTTTGGAGGAAGGCTTTTTCCTTCCTGATGTTGGCGTGGTGGTATCGTTGGTGATGTCATAGGTAGGCCACGTTCATTATTGTTCTTGAATAGTTCAGAGGCCATTTTGCTAGCCTGTTAGTTTTGGAGGAAGGCTTTTTCCTTCCTGATGTTGGCGTGGTGGTATCGTTGGTGATGTCATAGGTAGGCCACGTTCATTATTGTTCTTGAATAGTTCAGAGGCCATTTTGCTAGCCTGTTAGTTTTGGAGGAAGGCTTTTTCCTTCCTGATGTTGGCATGGTGGTATCGTTGGTGATGTCATAGGTAGGCCACGTTCATTATTGTTCTTGCATAGTTCAGAGGCCATTTTGCTAGCCTGTTAGTTTTGGAGGAAGGCTTTTTCCTTCCTGATGTTGGCGTGGTGGTATCGTTGGTGATGTCATAGGTAGGCCACGTTCATTATTGTTCTTGCATAGTTCAGAGGCCATTTTGCTAGCCTGTTAGTTTTGGAGGAAGGCTTTTTCCTTCCTGATGTTGGCGTGGTGGTATCGTTGGTGGTGTCATAGGTAGGCCACGTTCATTATTGTTCTTGCATAGTTCAGAGGCCATTTTGCTAGCCTGTTAGTTTTGGAGGAAGGCTTTTTCCTTCCTGATGTTGGCGTGGTGGTATCGTTGGTGATGTCATAGGTAGGACACGTTCATTATTGTTCTTGCATAGTTCAGAGGCCATTTTGCCAGCCTGTTAGTTTTGGAGGAAGGCTTTTTCCTTCCTGATGTTGGCGTGGTGGTATCGTTGGTGATGTCATAGGTAGGACACGTTCATTATTGTTCTTGAATAGTTCAGAGGCCATTTTGCTAGCCTGTTAGTTTTGGAGGAAGGCTTTTTCCTTCCTGATGTTGGCGTGGTGGTATCGTTGGTGATGTCATAGGTAGGCCACGTTCATTATTGTTCTTGAATAGTTCAGAGGCCATTTTGCTAGCCTGTTAGTTTTGGAGGAAGGCTTTTTCCTTCCTGATGTTGGCGTGGTGGTATCGTTGGTGATGTCATAGGTAGGCCACGTTCATTATTGTTCTTGAATAGTTCAGAGGCCATTTTGCTAGCCTGTTAGTTTTGGAGGAAGGCTTTTTCCTTCCTGATGTTGGTGTGGTGGTATCGTTGGTGATGTCATAGGTAGGCCACGTTCATTATTGTTCTTGAATAGTTCAGAGGCCATTTTGCTAGCCTGTTAGTTTTGGAGGAAGGCTTTTTCCTTCCTGATGTTGGCGTGGTGGTATCGTTGGTGATGTCATAGGTAGGCCACGTTCATTATTGTTCCTGCATAGTTCAGAGGCCATTTTGCCAGCCTGTTAGTTTTGGAGGAAGGCTTTTTCCTTCCTGATGTTGGCGTGGTGGTATCGTTGGTGATGTCATAGGTAGGCCACGTTCATTATTGTTCTTGCATAGTTCAGAGGCCATTTTGCCAGCCTGTTAGTTTTGGAGGAAGGCTTTTTCCTTCCTGATGTTGGCGTGGTGGTATCGTTGGTGATGTCATAGGTAGGCCACGTTCATTATTGTTCTTGCATAGTTCAGAGGCCATTTTGCTAGCCTGTTAGTTTTGGAGGAAGGCTTTTTCCTTCCTGATGTTGGCGTGGTGGTATCGTTGGTGGTGTCATAGGTAGGCCACGTTCATTATTGTTCTTGCATAGTTCAGAGGCCATTTTGCTAGCCTGTTAGTTTTGGAGGAAGGCTTTTTCCTTCCTGATGTTGGCGTGGTGGTATCGTTGGTGATGTCATAGGTAGGCCACGTTCATTATTGTTCTTGAATAGTTCAGAGGCCATTTTGCTAGCCTGTTAGTTTTGGAGGAAGGCTTTTTCCTTCCTGATGTTGGCGTGGTGGTATCGTTGGTGATGTCATAGGTAGGCCACGTTCATTATTGTTCTTGAATAGTTCAGAGGCCATTTTGCTAGCCTGTTAGTTTTGGAGGAAGGCTTTTTCCTTCCTGATGTTGGCGTGGTGGTATCGTTGGTGATGTCATAGGTAGGCCACGTTCATTATTGTTCTTGCATAGTTCAGAGGCCATTTTGCCAGCCTGTTAGTTTTGGAGGAAGGCTTTTTCCTTCCTGATGTTGGCGTGGTGGTATCGTTGGTGATGTCATAGGTAGGCCACGTTCATTATTCTTCTTGCATAGTTCAGAGGCCATTTTGCTAGCCTGTTAGTTTTGGAGGAAGGCTTTTTCCTTCCTGATGTTGGCGTGGTGGTATCGTTGGTGGTGTCATAGGTAGGCCACGTTCATTATTGTTCTTGCATAGTTCAGAGGCCATTTTGCTAGCCTGTTAGTTTTGGAGGAAGGCTTTTTCCTTCCTGATGTTGGCGTGGTGGTATCGTTGGTGGTGTCATAGGTAGGCCACGTTCATTATTGTTCTTGCATAGTTCAGAGGCCATTTTGCTAGCCTGTTAGTTTTGGAGGAAGGCTTTTTCCTTCCTGATGTTGGCGTGGTGGTATCGTTGGTGATGTCATAGGTAGGCCACGTTCATTATTGTTCTTGCATAGTTCAGAGGCCATTTTGCTAGCCTGTTAGTTTTGGAGGAAGGCTTTTTCCTTCCTGATGTTGGCGTGGTGGTATCGTTGGTGATGTCATAGGTAGGCCACGTTCATTATTGTTCTTGCATAGTTCAGAGGCCATTTTGCTAGCCTGTTAGTTTTGGAGGAAGGCTTTTTCCTTCCTGATGTTGGCGTGGTGGTATCGTTGGTGATGTCATAGGTAGGCCACGTTCATTATTGTTCTTGAATAGTTCAGAGGCCATTTTGCTAGCCTGTTAGTTTTGGAGGAAGGCTTTTTCCTTCCTGATGTTGGCGTGGTGGTATCGTTGGTGATGTCATAGGTAGGCCACGTTCATTATTGTTCTTGAATAGTTCAGAGGCCATTTTGCTAGCCTGTTAGTTTTGGAGGAAGGCTTTTTCCTTCCTGATGTTGGCGTGGTGGTATCGTTGGTGATGTCATAGGTAGGCCACGTTCATTATTGTTCTTGCATAGTTCAGAGGCCATTTTGCCAGCCTGTTAGTTTTGGAGGAAGGCTTTTTCCTTCCTGATGTTGGCGTGGTGGTATCGTTGGTGATGTCATAGGCAGGCCACGTTCATTATTGTTCTTGCATAGTTCAGAGGCCATTTTGCTAGCCTGTTAGTTTTGGAGGAAGGCTTTTTCCTTCCTGATGTTGGCGTGGTGGTATCGTTGGTGATGTCATAGGTAGGCCACGTTCATTATTGTTCTTGCATAGTTCAGAGGCCATTTTGCTAGCCTGTTAGTTTTGGAGGAAGGCTTTTTCCTTCCTGATGTTGGCGTGGTGGTATCGTTGGTGATGTCATAGGTAGGCCACGTTCATTATTGTACTTGAATAGTTCAGAGGCCATTTTGCTAGCCTGTTAGTTTTGGAGGAAGGCTTTTTCCTTCCTGATGTTGGCGTGGTGGTATCGTTGGTGATGTCATAGGTAGGCCACGTTCATTATTGTTCTTGAATAGTTCAGAGGCCATTTTGCTAGCCTGTTAGTTTTGGAGGAAGGCTTTTTCCTTCCTGATGTTGGCGTGGTGGTATCGTTGGTGATGTCATAGGTAGGCCATGTTCATTATTGTTCTTGCATAGTTCAGAGGCCATTTTGCTAGCCTGTTAGTTTTGGAGGAAGGCTTTTTCCTTCCTGATGTTGGCGTGGTGGTATCGTTGGTGATGTCATAGGTAGGCCACGTTCATTATTGTTCTTGAATAGTTCAGAGGCCATTTTGCTAGCCTGTTAGTTTTGGAGGAAGGCTTTTTCCTTCCTGATGTTGGCGTGGTGGTATCGTTGGTGATGTCATAGGTAGGCCACGTTCATTATTGTTCTTGCATAGTTCAGAGGCCATTTTGCTAGCCTGTTAGTTTTGGAGGAAGGCTTTTTCCTTCCTGATGTTGGCGTGGTGGTATCGTTGGTGATGTCATAGGTAGGACACGTTCATTATTGTTCTTGCATAGTTCAGAGGCCATTTTGCCAGCCTGTTAGTTTTGGAGGAAGGCTTTTTCCTTCCTGATGTTGGCGTGGTGGTATCGTTGGTGATGTCATAGGTAGGACACGTTCATTATTGTTCTTGAATAGTTCAGAGGCCATTTTGCTAGCCTGTTAGTTTTGGAGGAAGGCTTTTTCCTTCCTGATGTTGGCGTGGTGGTATCGTTGGTGATGTCATAGGTAGGCCACGTTCATTATTGTTCTTGAATAGTTCAGAGGCCATTTTGCTAGCCTGTTAGTTTTGGAGGAAGGCTTTTTCCTTCCTGATGTTGGCGTGGTGGTATCGTTGGTGATGTCATAGGTAGGCCACGTTTATTATTGTTCTTGCATAGTTCAGAGGCCATTTTGCCAGCCTGTTAGACAGTTTTGGAGGAAGGCTTTTTCCTTCCTGATGTTGGCGTGGTGGTATCGTTGGTGGTGTCATAGGTAGGCCACGTTCATATTGTTCTTTCATAGTTCAGAGGCCATTTTGCCAGCCTGTTAGTTTTGGAGGAAGGCTTTTTCCTTCCTGATGTTGGCGTGGTGGTATCGTTGGTGGTGTCATAGGTAGGCCACGTTCATATTGTTCTTGCATAGTTCAGAGGCCATTTTGCTAGCCTGTTAGTTTTGGAGGAAGGCTTTTTCCTTCCTGATGTTGGCGTGGTGGTATCGTTGGTGGTGTCATAGGTAGGCCACGTTCATTATTGTTCTTGCATAGTTCAGAGGCCATTTTGCTAGCCTGTTAGTTTTGGAGGAAGGCTTTTTCCTTCCTGATGTTGGCGTGGTGGTATCGTTGGTGGTGTCATAGGTAGGCCACGTTCATATTGTTCTTGCATAGTTCAGAGGCCATTTTGCCAGCCTGTTAGACAGTTTTGGAGGAAGGCTTTTTCCTTCCTGATGTTGGCGTGGTGGTATCGTTGGTGATGTCATAGGTAGGCCACGTTCATATTGTTCTTGCATAGTTCAGAGGCCATTTTGCCAGCCTGTTAGACAGTTTTGGAGGAAGGCTTTCTCCTTTCTGAAGAGGTGTAGATCTCTTTAAAACTAGAAAGTGTGACTTGTTTTAGAGGCCGTACAGGAATAGCCGGTAAGGTAGCTCGCTGGGTTGAGTGCTCACTGCTGCAATCTGTTTGAGATGTGCAAGTCACAGGTTTGAATTCCGGGAAGGCCAACTCAGCCTTTCATCCTTCAAAGGTTGATAAATGAGTAGCAACGTCGTAAAGCACTTTGGCGAAAGCGCTATATAAATAACAAATAGTATCTGTATTATGAATTTTGCAACATAGTCTGGACAATCTCGGGAGTGGTCCGAATGAGGTAGAGGGATTCCCTTCCCATCAGATCGGGGAAGATTGGAAGAGACAATATCATTGAGAGCGTGCCCGCCGATGTGCTTCGCAGGACTCTGGATAACAGAGAGGTTAGGGGTGTCCACATACTTCAGGAAGGATGTGGTCAATGAGGTTGAGGGGCAGATTTTCGCTTCTTCCATACTTAGGCCCTCATTATAAGTTGGGTTGTGCGGTAGAAATGCAGCGGTAATTCCATTACCGCACCGCACACCTACCAGTTTGGTGGAGAGGTGGAGGATTCTCCTCCAGCCAAGAGCTGGAGGTAGATCTACCAAAACACATCAATTTCGACGGAATTACCACCGGCAGTGAGCATAAGGCCCTATAGGAACGTGCATATGCAATGGATGGGATCACACCAGAATGACTCCAAATAACGGAACCAACTCAGGAAGATGGCCAAGTACTGTTTTATTAACAATTATCTAAAACAGGGAGGTTACAACGAACATCAGGGGACGTACGCTCAGTCTCTCAATGATCTTTACATAAAATATAGTTTTTACATGAAAAATACGTCAGAGTGATGTCATACTACATAGCAATATTGAGAAAACCTATCGAGGGTCGGGATTGTTTAAGGGAGACATCCAAGTATACTTTTCTAAAGGAGCTAGGATTGTTATTGGTTGCTCGTTATTAGGTGAACAACTTATGCCTATCTCTAAAAACATGTAATTTCGGAAATATTAGATAGACAGTTTCTGATTGGTCTTCAAACTATAAGCTCCTTCATTATATGGGCTAATATAATTGGTTGGCACGCATGTGTCATGCCTGGAACATTCGGTTCATTTAGCAGCATGTAAACCCAAACCCAGGTGCAAGGAGATAGGGCATGAAACTACCCAATTAGCCCAGCATCTCTCATCGCCCATGCCTTCTGCCAAGAAATTGTTTTTTTACTTGGTCTTGCATCATATCCTTGTCTTTAAGAATGTACGGAATGAAGGCACTCGCTATCGTGTCTGGAACTCCAAGTTCAACGTCTGTTTCCATCTTTGACTCACTTGACAGGAGACCATGATTTGGTTCATTTTGCAGCTTTTAAATGCTCTAAATAAATTAAAGTTTGGGGACCTTTGTGTTCTTTCTTGCACCTTAACGTGAGAAAGTTAATCCTTCACATACTCGTTCTTCTTCAGTGTAGATAAGTGACCTTTATTTCTAGAATCTTGACTCCAGGCCAGGCAGCCTCACCACGCAGCTCCATGAGCCTATTATTCTTGCTGCGACACAACTTTTCTATTCCCGCTTCATGGGTTCTGACTCACTTAATTCATGATACCAATATCCAGGTTTTGTGTAAAGGCGACTTCGCCTGCATTCTATTCACTACTTAAAGCTGCTTCTATGATGACTGAATCTACCTTCTGTACATTTATTGAACAGTCGTTTTCTGCTGCACTTCATGCACATGCAATCTTCTTATTTTGTATTTGAGAGTTCACTTGATCCTTGCTTCACTACTGGCCTTCTAGGATCCATACATTATTCTTCAGCCAGTGTCTTGAGACGTCTTGCACACCTTCTTATGACATCACTAGCTCTTCTTTGCTCTATCATATTCCTTCAGGCAGTTCCTCCCGCAGGTTATCTTCCCTTGATGGGTACATTCGATATGGTTCTCTTAATGGGTATCTTCTTCCAAACACTCACTGTGGGATTGGCACAACGGCAGGTGTCAAACACTCCACGGTCTCATGTCTCCAATATAGGTGAGGAAGGGGGGGCTGGTCTCCTGCAGAGGTATACAGCTGCTCCTCTACATTGCCTCCTCTTGTCGAGTCCTCAACCGCCTACACAAGACTCTCTCTGTGTCCTTGTATTTTATCTTGAAGAAGTATTTCTTAGGTGTCCATATTTTCATTGCCCCCACAAGGTGCCCACCGCTTTAATGTGTTCATCCACACTCCAGGCCATATAATTACATTGTCCATTCAGAGTACAATAAACCCAACGTCCTGTGCATTTTTTATGATCCTTTGGGTGCCAGAACTTCGTTCCTTCAGGTGCTACAATGCTGGCTTTTATGTATTCTCTGACAGCGTTATCAGTCAGCTCCTTGGCTTCTGCTTCGTTTTAGCATCAATCATGATCTTCATTCCTACTACCTTCATTGCTGTTTTCTGACATTGTGTAATTTTTATCCGGATCACACAGAATCCAAACAGGATCAGCACAAGTATTGCCCCAAGGAACTTGAATAAGTTTGCCATCCAATGAGGAATCCATGAGAACAGGAATACAAACCAACTATCATCTTCAATGCCATCAGTTTCTACCTCCATTTTTGTGTGCAAGTCTGTCAACATCGATATAGCCTATGTCAAGGTCGCATATTCGCTGTCATGTGAAGTTATGAATGTGCAACATGATGGCCCGATCTTGGCGCAAACACCTCCTTCCATTGCTGTGATCATATCAAGGACATACCTGTTCTGGAGAGTCATCAGTCGTATGGTCCTCAGTTATTCTTTTATGGCGTTAAACCATTTTATAGTAGCATTAATTGTCTGGAGAAGCTCCCACTGGATGTATGTGATTATTGCGACGGCCGAAAATGTGACTTTTTTTAACCCCTTTATACCACGTATATATGCGGGGGAGACCCCCCGCAAGCCACCCTTATTAATATTCTATTCTATACACCCCCATATATATGTGGTGTAAGGGAGGTAAAAAAAAAAATAATGTCAGCATTTTCGGCCGTCGTAATTGTGAGGGTGACATTTTGGTACGATTCCCTCCCACCTGGTGTTTTGTTTGTAGCCATTTGGCATTCACTGCTGTTTGAAGTCCAGGTATAAATATAGATGTCATTATCATAGCAGTCTTGCTGAACAACTTGTGTTCATCAGGCCTTTATTGATTTGGATGAGAAATTATTCTCCCTTTTCATTTGTCAGAGTTCAAGTGCTCTTCTTTTTCTCAAATGGCCATCCACCTTCGGGAACTCATACATTTTTAGATTGCTCTGAGGAATCACCAATGCTGGAACATGGACGAACACCAAGGAACACACTCCGCCCCGATTCATGGCAACTTCATATATGCTCTAGATCCACAGGCCCAATATCAATCCATCAGAACAGCCTTCCCTTGTCTCTCTTTGAAACATCAATTGTGGTTTTTCACCCTATATTCTGTCCAATGTAATTCTTTCCATGACCACGTAAACACATAGTTGCATTAACTAGTGGAACTACGGTCACTGGGCCAGATGTCTTCCACCCATGTCAATAATATGGAATTTTTGGCCCAGGACTTCAAGCATTCATCATTCACCTTCTGTAGTCCTCGTACTGCTTCCTTCCTCAGCAGATGAGATGCACAGGACATCATTCCACCTTCCCATCCTTTACTTGTGCTAACTCGTCCATAGATCAACAGCTGTGATTGTTCCCAGCATCCAGGTAGCCAAGCTTTTTCTGTCATATCAGAACAGTTCATCCTCTTCATTTCTTTGACGATCTCCTCATCTTGTGCTGCAGCAGGATACACAAGCATCTTGTCTGTCCATCCAAGCTCCTTCTCCATCTGAGTAGTCTTAATATAGTCATCTTGATATGGGACTGACTGCCTTGTTCTCCATCGCAGGATTGCCCAGCTACCTTAGAATAGTCCTCACGTAGTACATGCTGCAAGATGGCTGAGGCATTTTGCATCAGATGCCAACACCTAATTTTGAAATGAAAGTCTTTACTGTATTCCTGGCATAGGGGATAAGAGAGCAGACATAGCAATTCTCGTCAGATGCTCTTTCCCCCACCTTGTTCATGTGTTGATACCATGTATTATTCCCCAGGTGAGCTGAATTATATAGATAGCTATTTATCCCCTGGCTATCTTCTTCTGCGTCCCTTTTATGTCATCTAACAAACCCATAGAAATCAAAGAAATTGTCATCATTTGTACTCATAGTAGGAAAAGTCATAGGACCATAAGGATAATAGGGGCTGTGAAATGTAAGGTACAGGAAAATTAAGAGAATACACATACATATTTATATCACGCATATAAGTCTGGAGAACAATTTGTTGTGCCATCCTAACAAACTAATACCTTCACATTTGCAACTGCACAATCTGTTCAATTCTAGCGAGAAGGATTATTCTTATCACTGGACCATTTTTGGGATCCTGTAAAAAAAGTATGGATATTAACATCTCTTCTGACAAGAGCAGGGTAAGACTGAAGTATCAACACAAAAATAGCAACCACAAGCTGATGTGTGTCACTGTCGATAGGTATCATGCATTTGATCAATTTTAGAACAAATATTCTCGACAAAATGAATCTGGATACTGATCTCTTTTCCAATTTCTGATCAAGAACTGATGTTTAGGCATGATATTGATACAACATTCTTTTCTTCAAAACTGTTTCTAAAAGTTCGTTTCACCCTCTGGAATACCTCTGCAACTCTTTTGCACTTCCTGCTAAAATGTATAAGGAGTGTCCATTGAAGTCCAGTCCAAAGTAAATATGTGCTAATCACTTGCTGCCTTATCGTCCTTCTTCTTGGTCATTGATCGGGCATGTACACGCAGAAATTCTTCTCCTTGTCTTGCTTCTGGGTCAGCAACTGTTGGAAGGGGGCGTCTTACCTTTATAAACCTTCATGTCACTCAAATACAGCCAAGCTCATCTTCCCGATACCTTAACTGCAGAAAGGGAGACTGGAAGGGGGCGTCTTGCCTTTATAAACCTTCATGTCACTCAAATACAGCCAAGCTCATCTTCCCGATACCTTAACTGCAGAAAGGGAGACTTCCTCAACAATAAATGGGCCATTGAATCTAGGTTCGTGCCGCCTTCTAGTGAAGTTCTTTATAAGTATCAAGTCCCTAACATATAACTTTGGTGCTAGCAATAGTTCACTTGGATTGGTCGCTGGATCATCCTCTTCTGTGTTCTTAGAGCTCTCACCCCGATGCTTGACTTGATCTGAAATGAAAAAAATACTGGTAGTCATACATGTCAAATAATTGTGCATTTCATCACCTAGAGTCTTTGCTAGACTCTGGGCATCACTCCTGACTCCAGATGGAGGTGCAAGAGGTATCCTCATACGACTCCCTGTCGCTAGTTTGTGAGGGGTGAGGTGGTCATAACCTGGCTTATTCCAAAGGGCATATAAGGCTAGTTGTTGGCAATATAGCCATCCCTTCTTTAAAGTAAATCTGATCTTGGCGATCCTTTCCTTGACAAGGACGTTGAGTCGCTCACATTTCTGTTTGCTAGCGGGTGATAAGCAGAAGAAAACTTGTGTTTTTTGCTTAATTGAAGCACTATCTGTTCAAATAACTCATTGACAAAATGTGGCCCATCATCGGATCTTAGCACTTCGCACACACCCTACCTCGTAAAAACTTCACACACTAAATACTTTGCTGCACAAGTGGCATCAGGGTATGTACACAGACCAGCTTCGATCCACCTAGAGAAAGGACACACCACCACTAATAGATACTTGTCTGCAGCATGTTGACATAATTGATATGTAGATGCTGAAATGGACCATTCGGTCAAGGTATTACTCCTCTAATTGTTCTCAGTGTATGGACAGCAGTAAACGTCTGACACACGATACAGTTCACCATGAACTGTGCAACGTGTTCTAACAAATTGGGAATTAACCAGTCTTCTGCAATAGTGGCAGCAAGGCTTTCTCTGGTTATATGTGTGGGGTAATGTAGTTGCTCAAGTGCGACTTTCAATAATGCTATTGGATTTACTGGCTTTCCTGTGCTTTTCGGTCGCCATGGTTCAGTGAAGGATAAAGCACACCCCCTTTGTTTCCATAGCTCTTGGTCTCCCTGTGGGGTTCTCCCCTGAATCTCTATTAGTTGTGTGATTGACAGCATATTAAACCCCTCTTGTACTAACATGCTTCTAGTGGATTTTTCTTTAATATCTTCAGTATCAAAACTTGAAATATCTTGGGAATACGCAACCCTTTTGGCTTCTATGTCTGTTGCTTAATTTCCGTGAGAGTTAAAGTCTGTCTGTTTAGTATGGACTGCGCATTTTACACCCGCTATGGCTACTGGGAGTGGTAGTGCCTTAATGAGCCTGTCCAATAAGGACACATGTTGTACTGGACAACCGTCTGCGTGAAGATAGCCCCTCCTCTTCCAACGTGACAGCCCTGCATGTACGGTTGATGTCACATAGGCAGAGTAACTGTACACCATTCCTTCCTGCCCTTCATGTTTCCGAGTGCTACAATAAGTGCTACTAATTCTGCTGCTTGCACTGAAAAGTGAGACAGTAGCCTTGCACTCACCACTACCTCAAATTCACCATTTAATCTGTGCCTTACTACTGCAGAACCCGAAAGCCTTTCCCCACTAGTCTGATCAATTTTCAAAGAACCCTCAATAAAAAGAATCTCTCCTCCCGCTAAAGCATTCTCCTTCACACGGGGTATATCATCATAGAATTCAACATAATTTGCACAGTCATGCACATGACCACCTTCTTCTACTGGCTCAGCTACAAATGTGGCTGGATTCACTATTTTACATTTTATGATTTGAACCGCTGTATTGGAGATCATTACTTCGTAAACTGAATAAACTGAAGCTCTTTGGGATGTTATCCTGCCCTTGGGTTTCTCTAAAATAGCAGATAAGGCATGCTCTACGTAAAGAGTCATAGAAAAGCCCATGCCAATGCTTGTGGACTTCTCAATTGCAAATGCAGCAGCTGCAAAGATTGTTTTCGCAAGGTAAGTGTTCTCTCGTGACTGGTTCTAGATCCCGCTGTAATATGCAAAAGGTTTGTACCCCAATGTTGTCCTTTGTGTAACCCTGCTGTCATTACCGACCCATTTGTGTGTGAAAATAAATAGTCTTCAATATAGTAAGGAATCCCTAAAACTGGAGCCGTACAAAGTGCTCTTTTCAACTCCTCAAATCGTTCCTCCATTTCTTCAGTCCATTCTATCTTTGTCTAACCAACTTGTGCTTTCTTTAATGCTTGCAGAAGTGGCTTTGTGTACATGCTGTAATCAAATTCCAAGGCTCTAATATTTGTCTCACTGTGCTCGGTTTTGGTGTTTTCGTAATTGCCTCAGCCCTTTCAGGTGTCATCTTTTTTCCTTCATGTGAAATTAATTGACCTCTATACAACACTTCCTCCTGGCAATACTTCAATTTCTCCTTGTCCACCTTATATCCTTTGTCTGCTAAAATAGTCATCAATTGGACAGAATCTTGTCTACATTCATCCTCTGTTTTACTACAAATCAATATTTAATCTACGCACTGTATCACTGCACTCTTAAGATTGACATTGCCTGGATCCATCTGTAGGACCCTGTTAAAGATCGATGGGGACTCACAGTACCCTTAAGGCAAACGAGTATGTTTTAGTCTTTTTTTGTCTAAATGTAAATGCAGTCATGTCTTGTGAGTCTTTATGCAACGGGATTCAGTAAAATGCATTTTTCATATCGATCACTGTGAAATACTAAGCTTCGATGGGGATACTGCACAATATTGTTGCAGGATTAGGAACTAAAAGAAACTCTGCCTCTACAATCTGGTTAAGAGTTTGCATATCCTGGATAAATCCCTACCCCCCCTTTAGATTTTGTAATCGGGTACACCAGGGTATTACACAAACACTCTGATGGCACTAGGATCCCCTGTTTCATCAGTGCTGAAATAGTTTGAAATATACCTTCATCAGCTTCTCTGGACATGGGGTACTGTTTTGCTAGGGGTAAAATTGCTGCTGGCTTAGGCTTTATTTTAACTTCCCCTATTCTTTTCAATAAACCTACATCATAGGGGCCCGTGGTCCATAGGACACTTGGCACTTTTTCGAGGTGTTCCTGGAAAAATGCTGGTCGTTGCAGCATTATCACCATTCGCAGTGGGATTTCTCTCTACTCGATCCTCATCCAGTATGTAATGGCCATAAAGAACACCACTTTGTCATCGATACGTTCTTCTCTGAACATATCTTCATCTGTTATGTCAGTCAATCTGTACCCTTCCTCAAGAGCTATCACTGTTCTCCATGATCTACCTTTGTCATGTACCGGTTCAGGCATAGCTATCTCACCTCATACTATAGCTACTTCCAACTCTATAGGAATAGTCTGTCCATCTTTCTCATCCATAGGTATTTGTGGTCTAAATAAAAATGTGTCAGTTATTCTCACAATCTTCCCTACTAGCCCAGGTAGCCATGTCAACAGAATGCTTACTCCACATAGGAAGACTTCCGGATCTACCAGGACGCCTTACAGAGCCACTTGCCCTGTGAACGCCAGTATGTACTCTGCTATGTTTAAATAGTGTATTCCTGGAGTGGAGCACACTATTCCTTGATCAGTAAATGAAATTATCATGTTAAGTTTTGTCATGAAATCTCTTTCCAAAATGTTACCTGGTATTTGTCGTGAATATACCAAAGGAACGGACATGTCACCTTCGCTTATGGAGACCGGTAATTTATCAGTAAAGGGCACGAAATTAGTAGCTCCAGAGAACACTTGAGCATTCATGGCAATACTTGACATTGGGTATTTTCCATCCCGTAAATACGAACGTGTATGCAGCCGAGGCTGCGATCTAAAACAGGGGTGCGCATACACAGTTAAGTGTGGTGCAGCAACAATAAATTAGTTGGTATGGGTGTTTGTCCCTTTAGAGTGCACTAGGATCACTATCCCATTAATCTGGGTGTAAGTGCACCCATAAGCACCTACAAAAATTGCAAGATTTAACTTTCAAAACTGGTGTATCACGCTCTGCCTTTTGCATTCATTTGTTCCATATAATTGAACTGTGAGATAACTGCAACAATTGCAACAGAAGTATATTTAATTCTTCACAAGGTCAGCCGACATGTGTTTCGACCGAATTCGTTTTCAAGGCTGACAAAACCCTACATGGTGTACAACAATAACAAAAGAGATTTTTTGAAATGACAAAATCAAAATAAATTGTAAGTCAAAATCATAAGATAACAAAACATGATGAATAGATTGGTTTCATCAACAATTATGAGATATGTAGATGGTTTACATACCCCAAATTGTTCCATTGTATGGAGAACATATGCGGAGGCAGATAGAACAAAACAAAAACACAAGGCCTTAGTTTACCACAGTTGGCTATCAATCTATTGCATGATTTAGTGACTAGATGTGTGCTGCAATAGCCCGATTCGAAACATGGCCACTGAACACTCTGGTGCCAATATTGCTTATATCTCTGGGTGTAGTGCCTTTGGTATCCTAATGTTCCGTCACCCTTCATTAGTAGATGAAGAAATAAGTGAGTGCACCCAATAGTGTCATATTAGGGGTCAGAGGAGATTCCCCATTCAGATTTTGTTAATTTATAGTAGGCAACATTTGCGTCTCACCAGCCATCCAGGAATACGTGATGTCGGTCTAAACAATTAGAGGAGACAAATGTTTGTAATTGTCCTTTGAAGAAAGGTTCGACCACTCAACCGTGGTCAATGGCAAGATAAATAATGTATGAATGGCGTTATTAACAAGTATCATGCTTACCTCTATGGTATCGATATTGTGCAAAGATAGTTCCTTCTCAAACTGTTTTCGATGTTATAAATATATTGTGCTCAAATTTGGCAAATTCTGTAATGAAATAAGCGCAGTTATTTGCAAAACCTGCACATTCAATGATAAATTATATTTCGGTCCATGACGTTGAAATATGCACAATAACTCACCACTGTTATATTGCGTGCCCCAATCTGCAGTGATCAAGTAATGTGGTTCAATTATGGTCTTCGGTTGGGTCCAATCAGTACAATAATGTGTTTCGTGTCTTTACACCTGAATGAAAATAGATTGGTCTGTGTAAAGTATCTAGCCAATGGATAGTCATAAAATGAATCCGCCCGACTCCAACGAGTCAAGGTAGAAAAGTGATCCATACTTAACATTATGAAGAATGTATTGTGTCTTACCAAGGGTTAAATACCTCTGTGGCGTGCACCCTGGTCTGCCACAGTGCCAAGACCATTAGGACAGACTTCTCCAAGGGCGTGCTCTCAGACCAAGAGAAGTGGAAGGTCCAGGAAGCGGACATCCTTCTTTCACCTCGTGGTGGTTCACGGTGTGCGTGCTCTTCCACACAGCCCGGCCCAAGGACAAGCACCGCAGTAAGGTTCTACTTAAACGAGCTAGGGGCAGGGGATGGCACCACTCCTGGCACTAGCTCTGCTTGCACACTTGTGTACGCGGAGGGCATTTGACGGTAGATCAGCAAGCCCCCACAGTACAGTACTGCAGAAACTAGAGTGAGCCCAGCAGCGGAGCACTCGAACAGATTTCCCAGCAATGCGAGCTCCAGATCTAGACAAATGCCAAAGTATGTAGAGGTTCCTCAAGTGCGTGATGCACTCGGGGTGACTGGTCAGGGATGGTTGCTTATGCGTTTTTCGCCCAACACCTCTATTACAGTCGTACAAAATCTCGACAGGAACCCTTCATGTTGAAATCAGGAGTATTCTTCTTAAGGGAGGTATCTTTTCAAACTTTGACCTGTGCTCGCACAGCAGCAGACAACGCACACAAACCGCAGCATGGCTTCTTATGTCATTTTGGCCGCTTGCAAGGTCATCCTTAGAAGTATTTAAGCCCAGCATGTGCGCCTGCTACTCGTGGGAACGGTTTGTTTGCACTTATAACGGCTTACGTTACCGATATGAACGCACAGTGGTTACGTGCAGGTATCCTTGATATCGTGCTATTAGACTGCTTTGGGTAGCGTTTGTATCTAGAACTTGGAAGATGTGTTGCCCCTTGTACTACCCCTGCCTCGGCCCGTGGTGCGGCGGGGCTGGTGGGATTATAGAGTCATTGGTGGTGAAAGTAGACTCAGTGGCTCCTTTGGGTCCTCTCACCCCGGCAGCAGGACGGTGGATTCAATGGTGGATTGTACCGAATCAGAGCCGAATATGAAGCCGAATAGTTGCTTTATTTAATAAATCATGTTTTAACCTTGAAAAGTACTCATTTGAAGAAGAAACAAAATGAAAGGACTATTTTCAATGTTTTCCCATGTTTCATTTATTTCTCTTTATTTTAATCAGCACCCCATACTTACTTATCACATGAAAGCCATAAAAGAAAAGATTAACAAAACAGCAGGGACCATATGTACGGAAGAATATTGCATATACAAAGCCAGTGCTAATCACAGTGGCAGGCCTCACAAGTACAAAGTGCCAGCTTGCAATGAACAAAATGCAGACTCAAATGTACAACTGCCACACAATGAAACCTCTTGCGAGTTGCAGGGTAGGTGAGGCAGAAAGGGAATTTGGAATCTTTCTTGCCACTCACACAGAAATGCAGTCGAGGGCATGTGAGGGGATTGCACTCCAGCTCCCTATTATTTTTAGTGGACTACCTCCCTCATACGCCAAACATGGGGTAGGCAGTTGGGGTAAGGGTAACCACAGGAAGGGCATTTTGATGTAACTGACACTGCTCAAACCCTACAAGCTCTCAGAGGGCACTTCCCTGCTGGACATTCACTCAGTTCCACCAAATTACAATCCACATCCAGTTGCCACATCTCCTTCTTGCCATAGCAGAGGATGCAAGGCTTTATGGCTATTCTATGTCTCTCCCTCTTCAACCCTCCGTCCCACCACATCAGCTGATACTGTGCTCTCTATCACTCTCTGTCCTCTCTTGCACTTTTCATGTTGGGAAAACGTCTATAATGTTATTGGAGAGATTCCCTAATAAGCAGGTTCTCTGAAGAGGCCCACATGTGTTGGGAAGTTGTAACTCCATCTTCTGCTGCCTGACATGTAAGTGACTAATCCCAAGCTTTACTAACCTCGAAGAGGCAGCTCATCCGTTGGGAAGTCTTCTGCTTTCCTAACATCCTCCCCTTCTACCAATTTCACCAGCAAAGCCCATCTCTCGGACCATGTTGTTGTGATATACTGCCATCTGGCAAGGGTGTGAAAGCCCTGGCTTTTTTGATTTGTATTAAATAATAAAATTATGCAGATTATTCCATCTCTGAGAGAGTAATCTGCTAATCCGATTCCCCTTGCATAAACTCCATGCTAAAAGCGGAGTGTGCATATGTGTCCTGCTGCATCATCGTCCTGATCTGCAGCACCGGCTCTACCAGTGGCACAGAGCAGGTCAGAGGTCACAGATGCCCATTTGACAGCTGGCTTGTCTCTCCAGTGCAGGGGCTGCATTTAAGATGTGCACCCCTGTACTAGAACTAGGATGATCATAAACAGTCCATGATGGTGGCAGGATAAACTCCAATAATAAAGCTATACCTGAGTTAAGGCTTAGTGCATGGCACTACTTATGCTCACTGCAGCCACATGCAATTTGATATCACACACGTGTCAGCGCCTGTGAGACAAGCTCCTCTGTGGAAGGTGATATGTATTCTGACCATACAGGCTGAGCCTGTCAAATGACAGGACATGAACATGAATGGCCATGCATCCTCTTTGATCTCTTTGTGAGGGCAGGTAATACCCTCCACCAGGGACAGCCACACAGCTGGCAGCTACCCTAGGCCCAGGCATCAAAGGAGCACACCCATTCAAAGGGAGTTGCCTTAAACAGGGTGCTGTATTTCTAAAGGCCTTTGATTCTATTGGGAAGGCAAGGGGTTAGGGGTTAGTATAGCCAGGGGACATGTGTAGAGTTTGGGGAAGATTCTGCCATCTTGTTCTCTCTGCCTCTTTCTCCCTTTCCTGTCCCCCCACTTCCTGTAGCACAAAGCACTTTGTGTGTTATGTCAGAAGTGCAAAGTCTACTCATTTCAAGAGCAGGGATTTCAATTGTAATTGTTTATTTGTAAAGCGCTTATACACAAGTGCAGTGCCTCAAAGTGCTTCAAGGCGGGAAGGGAACAAGGGAATACAGGGTCATTCGTAGGCCTTGATGTTTCCAAATGATCTACCAAAAATGACTAGCAAACTAGGCCTGTCGGCATTCCTAATAGTGCAGGTGCATGACACGAAGGGAGCCGAGAAAGGGGAGAGGAGAGGAATAAGAACATACAGAAACAAAAAACAACTGTACTATGCCTTGTGAACTAGGCCTGGTGCATTCTAGGTAGTGTAAGTGCGCAGACAGGAAGTGAAAGTGAGGGGGAAGGGATCAAGTGTGCCCAGTCCAGCAGGGCCCCGGTTAAGTGCCAAGAGGTTACCCTTCTCATGGAATTAATTTTAAAAGTGCAGTAGTGGTGAGTAGAGTGCAGAGGCCTGGGGGCAAGTGCAAGGACTGGCGGGGGAGCCTGAGACCTGGGTGGCTCTGGAGGTGCAACAGGCGACCAGTCAGCAAACTGAGCGGAGTTAGGGAGAGAGTGAGGAGGGAAGTAGACAAGAATAGAGAGGGGGTTAACAAGGGAGAGGGAGAGAAAAGGAAGAAAAGAGGAAGGTCTTGAGGAGTTTCCGGAACCTAAGGTGTTCCCGCTCAAGACAGAGAGAGGCAGGGAGGCTGATCCAGAGGGAGGCACCCACAGAGGATAAATATCTACCCCTAAATCTCTGTTTGTGAAAGCGGCCCACCCGCAAAGAGTTGGAGGAGGACGAGCGGAGGACTCTAGAAGGAGAGTTTTTAGGGAGAGAGAGTTGTAGATAGTATGGGCCCCTAACCCCAGAAAGCCTTGTGGACTATGCAGAGGGTCTTGAACTTGATCCTTGCGGCCACAGGGAGCCAGTGGAGGGATTTCAGCACTGGAGAGATGCAGTCCCTGGGCTTGTAGTTCTGTTCTGGATGAGTTGTGGGGGTCGGAGAGTAGAAATAGGAAGATTGAGAAAGAGACTGTTGCAGTAGTCTAGACTAGAGAGGACCAGAGCTCTGGCGATAGTAGGCCTCTGGGGAATTGTGAGAAAAGGTAGTATACCTCTGAGGAGGTGCAGCTGGTAGTGTGACTTTTTAGAGATGTCCGAGATGTGAGAGGAGAAGCATAAAGCAGGCTATCTTTAGTCCAATCCCCTGTGGACTTTTACCTTTAAAAGAAGGGGTCTCTGTGACGAAGCAACTTCCGGGGCACCAGTGGTCCAGAGATGAATATTGGTTTCTAAACCATCAATCAGCCCCACACCTCTAGTACACTAGAAGGGATCCGAATAGATTGGAATACATGTCAATTATAAAACTCTTTGTCAATTTTGGTAACTTGGATGGAACGGCAGGGTTATCCCGGCAAGGTTGTGGATCGTTGGTTAGTTGCAACACAGCGAAAATAGAATTATTACCCAATGATAAAAGGGACTGTCCAGTCAAGGTTGTATGAAAATATGTACTTTATTATTATTACAACAGACAATTCTAGCACACTATAAAATAAAACCCACCCTCTAAAGGAACACAGAGGACAGACAGTCTCACAAAGGAAAGGGATACTGACAGCAGCGTAGTCGGTAAAGCAATCAGTCTTAACTGTTAAAGGTTATTTGGTTCAGCACAAAGGGAGCAATACGTCGTAAATGTCACTAGGGACCTTCGGAAAAGGACCAGGGGGACAGAACCGCAATGTACCTGGTGCTTGAGATGATCTTGATGCTCAACAGCGTCGTGTCAGTTCCAGGACACTTTCCAGCTCCTGCGACAGAGTTCAAGACGGGAGACAGCTGTGAGTATCAGGCAGAAGGCAATTCAGCAGGCGAGGCTGGACGGACGCCTGCAGGCTGGCCTACACAGTGGCTCAGGGTCAAGAATCCTTGCCTCTATGCTGGTTGGTAGATCTGTAATGCTGGTCGAGGCTTCTCAGATGGCTTCAGTGACTGCAGCGTGACAACAGTCAGTGGTGCAGCCAGTTGGGATTCGAGGGCTCGACTGCCTCAAAAATGTCCTTAAAAGATGGACGCTGGTTGATGCTTGTCGTGGCACTCCTCCTAGCATCTTTGCAGGGCTTGTGACATACTTTCAAGGTGGACGCCCCAAAGCTGAGGTGAGTGTTTTCAGGCAACAGCCTTGTCCTTTGTTCAGAAACTCTCTGGCACTTCTCACCTAGGAAGCTTGTTGGCAGAACCTAGAAGGGCTCTCTGTGTGCTGGCTCGGTACTGGTTCTGGAGCTGCTGGACGGGTCCTCTGAGTCCGGTATCTCCCTATATTCCCTGGGAGATGTTTAGGGGAGGGATCTTGCTTCCCTCTTGGAAATCCTGGCCCTCCATCACTGGCAGAAGCTGCAAGGCACACTGTACCTTCAGCCAGGGTCCAAATGAGTCCTTCTTCTTGCTCCTTTCGATGTTGTCAGATGATATGCCAAAAGAGGGGCTCAACCCTTGTTTAAAGCCAAATGGGCCCCAGTGATTGGTGCAGGCTAAGCCTACCTTAATGAACCAATCCTGTGTCCCCACCAACAATCTTCTGTTATGTGTGAGGTCATAACCAGGGTGCTTTGCAACAGGAAAGGTAGGGGGTGACAACATGTACTACTAGGTCCCACCAATCTTCCTGTCTGTTGTGGATCAAAGTGTGTCTCTGGTTAATTGAGCTCTCTGTGACTTCTGATCAAAGTGCAGGCCTCCCTTGAAGTTTGTGGCGAGAACAGACTTTGTGTCTCACTCAAATCACATACTTCTTCCCTCTGAAAGGGGGTTGCCCTGCAGGGGTTGCCTACTGTAAACAGTTGTCCCAGACATGACATTCACTGCCCTTCACACATAGGGGTGGGAGCTAGCTACAAGCTGACACATTGCATAACAAAAAGGTGTTGGGGCTTCCTGCTCTTTGTTAGTTCTGTGAACAGGTCTCTGCGCAGGCCTGCTTTAATGAACTCTCATCAGAATGCGCTTCCACCGCACAGAACTTAACAATAGGCAGGACGGATCCATGGAGCCTTTGATATTTTAATTAGGCTGGCCATGGTCGAAGGAAAGTGTTGTCTTCCCCCTTCTTGAGATGCTTTGATGTACCCGTGGCTGTCACATTCCAGCTGAATATGACAGGAGGAGTGCGCCGTTAGGCTGTGTCCCCAGAGTGCACTTGCCTTTGTGTCTATTGTGCAGTGAACATTGGGAAATGTGTGTGAATTAGCCCCACACATTTCCTGGAGTTTTATCTACCAATATTCAATTTCTTTAAAAAATAGATCCAAACAGCTCAGGCGAGTGCACACTCCCTGCACGGATGGTCGAATTCCTCATACCATCTCTGACTTTCTCACCTTTAACACTTGACCTTGTTGTGTTTCATAGCTGATTTCCTCTCCTTTCTCACTTGATCTCTCCATGTGTACCATGACTGGTTGCCTCACTGTGACATTTCACCTCCCCTGTGTTCTGTGTCTGGTTTCTTCACACTTGACCTCTCACTGAGTTCCATGATGGTTTCCTCACATTGGGCACTTGACGTCTCCCTGGGTTCCATGCCTGGTTCACTCACACTTGACACTTGACCTCCACCTATGTCCCAGGCCTGGTCTCCTCACCTTGACACTTGACCTATACCTACATACCATGACCAGTATCCTCTACATGCACACTTCAACTCTCCCTGTTGCCTATCTCTGATTTGCTCAGCTTTGACACTTGCCCTCTTTGTGTTCCATGGCTGATTTCCACTCCTTTCTCACTTGACCTCTCACTGTGTTCCATATCTGGTTTCCCAACATTTAACACGTAACCTTTCCCTGTGTGTTTTATGTCTGGTTTCCTCAGTCTCTGGAGGATAGCTCAGGGGAAACGTGCATGACATGGAGCAACACAGGTTTGATCTCCGGTCTGCGCTTAGAAACCTCTGAGTATTAAGCACGTTATAAATAACCAATTACAATTTGACACTTGACCTATCTCTACGTTCCATGACCGGTATCCTCTCCGTGCACACTTGAACTCTCCAAGTTGTCTATCTCTGATTTACTCACATTTGACATTTGACAACGGTTTGTTCCATTGCTGATTTTTTCTCCTTTACCTGTGTTCCCTGACTGCATACGGGAGCCCATAGGTCGGCGCTATGCATTACCTCCACGCCCCAGTACCGCTTCCATTCCAGGACCCCTTTTTTTCTTGGATGTATAATACCTCCCACTTACCCATAATCCCTAAATTAAAATATGTCCTAACCTCCATCCAGGAATCGAAGAGACCTCCAGGTGCAGAAAGCCCCATTGCTGGCCACATGGACGGCTCCTCAGGTGGGGCAGCGGATGTTGTAGGGGCACACTCCTGGACTCCCAGCAGGGCAGGGAATCCAGTTGAGTGACAAACACTTGCCCAGTAAGTCCCTTTCGGTTCCCATGTTGGATCGGGTGAACCCATTGAGGGCAGGGCATTGGAAATGAGCCTCGGGTCATGGGGCTCGGGATTGATAAGTAAGTGGGCTTCAGCGGGCGATAGCCTCCTCAGAAGCTGGTCGCTTGCCAGGCTAGGGGGCGACAACTGATTACGAGGGTACCGTGTTGGCCGCCCCCAGTGGACTATCATACTTTAGTTTTTGGGTCTGGATGGTGTCCCGCAGGCCCAGGATCGCTGCATGGCCTGTGTTGCCATGGCACCCTGCATTCCTGGCTGCCCAGGCACTTTCGGAGCACGTGATTGGTTCTCCAGTGAATACTATGCAGTATTGCAGTATTTAGGGGAGGTACCCAGTTGTTATGGTTACCGGTTGCTCTGTCCTCTAAAGAACATTCTCGAGAAGGGCCGATCCTGGTCTTTGTTTCTGTCGCTATTATGGGATAACATAAAGATAAGAAAAGCATCTGGAAGTTAATGAGGACTCTTCCAGAGAGGACAGCAGGCCCAAGAGGACAAAGGTGAATAAAAGAAGATGGAGTCCAAATTTTACCTCGCCCAGAAAGAGATCAAAAGCCCCATGAAACAAGCTGTATCGGAACACGCAGGCAGGAAGAAGAGGAAAAGGTCTTCCTCTAGTTCTTCATCATCTTCTTCATCAGGGTCAGATCCTACCGCCTCCTCTTCAAGGGTCTCGCCCTCGGAAGATGACAACGAGGAGGAGTTTCTGGACGGAGAAGAAGTGGAGACTTGCTTTCCCAGGTTTGAGAGGGCCTGGGCTTTTCTCAACCCGCGGCGGGGTGTTGGGACGGTGGTCAACGGTTCATAAGATCAGACAATATAAACATACTCCCAAGATGATGCTTCCTAAAATCCCCAAGGAATGGAAGAATCCAGAGCATATTACCTTGCCACGATTGGTGGCAAAATGGTATCCTCCTAAAGGCACAGAAGACTATTGAGATCAATGAGATCCTATCCAGCCTAGTGGGAGGGCCTTCTATGTCACCGGAAGATGCGGCGGCCCCGGATCCAGTAGATTGCGAGGCTGACTCAGCCCTAAAGAAAGTTTGTTTAGGGCTTCTTCAGGTCTCGGGCTAATGTTTATGGGTCTTACTCGAATGAGACTGTACTCAGGGGCTTTCAGAGACTTCATAAGGTGATGGAGGAAGGAGCTGATTGAGCACCTATTCTGCCAGACAAGTAGAAGCAAGTAGAACTATTGTCGGACTTGTCCTATGATGGGGTACGAGGAACAGCTATGGCAGTGGGGACTGGCGTTTCGGCTAGGAGTCGCCTTCTTATTAGAGCTTGGAAGACAGAACGTTCCAAGAAGTCCACGGCCTTAAAAATTCTGTTAATTGGAAATAAACTATTTGGTGATACTTTGGAAGAAAAAGTCCATCCGCACTCAAAAATGTTTTCAGTGCGGATAGTCATGAGGATAAGCCTTGATGACAATCCTTATCTTCTACAACGAGGAAGACCCTCAGTTCCAGACCGCAGCCTTCATTCTGGGGTAACAGATGCAGGTCATTTAAAAAGTCACTGGGGCTGTAAACCCACCCTAGAACCACAAAGTCTGCAGCATAGTCCCAGAAATCCTGCCAATCACTGCAGGCCAGTGGGTAGAAGACTCTGGCACTTTTTTCCAATATGGAACTCTGATGACTGGGTTCTATGGAGGATCCAGAAGGGGCACTGGGTGCAGTTTCTGCCCTCTCCTGTTCAGTTTGCCATGTCCATGACTCCTATTCCAAAAAAAGGGGTCAAAAGGAGGGCTACGAGCAGCGCCTTATAGAGGTTGCTCGAAAAAAGGGCAATCAGGAGGGTGCCTCAGACTCAACAGGGCCACGGGTTCTACTCCTGGGTGTTTCTGGTCCCCAAATCCTTGGGAAAATACAGGCTAATCCTGGGCCTGAATGCCCTGAACGCATTTGTGAAAGAGGAGAGTTTCAAGATGGAGACCCTGCAGAAAAGACTCCTTTTCATTCAGAAGGGGGATGGGTTGTTGCTCCCGGGCTCCAGGATGCCTATTACCATGGGTTCGATGTGATATTTTCGCCGCAAAAATATCGCCAGATTTTTGCGGCGAAAATAACACATGGACCCTGCGGGGGACACCCCCGCAACCCCCGCATCATTTTTTAATGTGCGGGGGACACCCCCGCAACCCCTGCACCTAATATTTTCACCATCAAAAATATCGCCTATGGCCGTTCCCGACGACCATATGTTCGGCGATATTTTTGCTGGCGAAAATATTACCTGATACCTTACCATGTGGCCATACACCCCTGTCAAAGGAAATATCTCAGGTTGCCTGTGAGGGGCAGTCATTTTAAATTCCTAGTTCTCCCCATTGGGTTGCAGACGGCTCTCAGCGTGTTTACCAAGATGGTGGCCCTCCTGTTGGCTCATCTTCACCTTCAAGGAATACACATTTTTCCTTGCCTCAACGATTAGCTGATCAAGGCAGAGCTCTGGACCATCGTTGTCCGGTTTGTCATGCTCTTCAAGAATGGGGGTTCCTGATAAATTGTCACAAATCCCAGTTAACTTCTCCTCAAGACCTGATCTTCGTAGGGACCCAATTGTGTAACTGTCTGGAGAAGATTTTCTTACCTCGGGAGAGGGTTCTGCTTCTCAATTATGCCCTGCAAAAGATTGGGTCTCTGCAAAACAGTCGCTGGTGGTTCAGGGACATGTGGCCTATTGTGTCGTCCTATGTTCCCTGGGCTCGTCTCTGCCTGAGGCCCCTAGTCACACATCTTCTGACTCACTGGATCCCAGCCTCTCAGGCTTACAAAGCCGGGATCTCGGTGGCCCAAGACTTATGCAAAGATCTGGAGTGCTGGTTGTTCAAGAGGATCCTCAGAAGGGATGGTCATGAACACGACCCTTACCCCAGATTCCAGCAGTCTAAGGTGAGGGGCCACTACGGGGTCCTTGACGGTGCAGGAAAAATAGAACCAGGAGGACCTTCTAAGATCTTCCCATTGGGGGGAACAGTCTGCCATTTACAAAGCTATGGTAAACTTCTCTGGAGTGATCACAGGCCGTGCCATTCTGGTCAGAACGGACAATACCACAATGGTGGCTTATGTGAACCATCAGGGGGTTCAGGGTCGAAGTCCCTGAATGCCAAGGCTGGGAAAATAGGAGCCTGGTCGGAGGGTCCTTAAATCTCTCTGGAGGAGGTCCGTATCAGAGGGGTGGAGGGTTTACCTCAGCAGGAAGATCCACTCCTCTTGGTAGTTGGTTCCATGGATATCTATTGCAGATGTGGGTACCCAATACTGGACCTCTTTGCTTCACCCTCCTCATCAAAGGTCCAGAAATGTTGCTCCAAGTTCTTAAGTGGTGTAGGGGGTTAATTACATCTCCTTTTCATTGGACTTTCCTTTCTGTGCTACCGTTTCTCCTGGAAGGAGTTGACAAAGGACTGGCGCTGTCCACTCTACGCTCCCATTTGGCAGCCATTAAGGCTCTGAAGGGGACCCAGGAGGGCAAAATGGAAGGGGGGTCTCTTATAGGGAAATCCCCCAATGGTCTTGCTTCCAGTTGCCCCTGCTCTTATAAGGACCTTTCTCCATGGGATCTGCCTTTGGTGTTGACATTTCTAGAGGGTCCTCACTTTGAGCCTATTGGGGATATTGACATCAAACACCTCACGCTCAAGACAGCGTCCTTGATAGCCATTACCTCAACCCCTAGATTGGGTGAAACAAAGGCTTTGTTGTGTTGCCCTCACTTTTTATGAGTACTCCCAGAGGCAGTTGTCTTATGTTGTGACCCAAAATGTTTTCCGAAAGTATTGTCTGCGTTTCTCACGCCTCAAAATCTGGTCCTCCCTGCTTTTTTTCAGAACCCTTGAATCGCGGAAGACGAGTCGTGGCATTCAATGGATGTCAGAAGAGTGGTGGTAGAGTACCTTTCTTGAACAAAGAGTTTCAGACAAACGGCCAGCCTTTTGGTAACTTCTGTATCCAGCGGGGGCAGGCAAGAAGGCCTTGTGGTGTCCATCCGTCACCGGATCCGGATGTTCATCTCAATAGCCTATGCATAGGCAGGTTGGCCCATCCCGGAACAAGTTCAGGGTCGTTCTACTCGAGCAATGGCAGAAGCTCAGGGGGTTTCTCTACAGGAGATGTGCAGAGCGGCCACTAGGGCTGATTAGACATGACAGGCTGGGCATGGGATGATACTTTTGTGGTTGGTGCACTGTCTGTTGACACAGGTTGGATGAATTTATGGCGAATGAAGTGGTGAAGGGCCTCAAAAGCATTTTGTTCTGGGTGTTTCTCATTGGGACCTCACCCCATTTTCTATCGTTTGGTACAGCTCAGAGGTAACTACTGGGATGAAGAAGAGGGAGGTAAAGGTAATGCCCGATTAGTTACCGGTAATCTTTATTATTCCGGGTCCTACTGTTCCTTCTCACAGTACTGACAACCCTCCTCTCCCTTCCTGGGAAGGTCCCATGATCTGGCTTGATAAGTGGGAGCTATTACACCTTCAAGAACAAAAGGGTTCCTGGAATGGAGGCGGGGCCTCAGAGGGAAGTACTGTGATGAGGTAGGACTAGGAGTAATGAGGATTGCCTGGTAAGTAATCAGGGCATTTCTACTATTTTCATCCCAACCACTTTTCGACCTTATGTATAAAAAAGGTCACGTGCCCGCACAGTCCGTAGATTCCGTTTTAAGCACCGTGGTAACTGAAGGAGTATGAATAGTGGATGGCAGACTACACATTCCACATTGAACTACTAGTGTGAACACCAGCGTACACGGGACAAAGTGCGCGAGGAGAGACATTTTTAGAGGGTTAATATATTATGTGGTATATTTGATTGTAATTGATTGTAATTCCTGTTATAGAAAACAAATATTTGTTAGGTTTTCGGTAACACACTAGGACCACTTTCCCAGGGCAACATCTCCCTCTAGCGGTGACAACAGGGGAAGCGGGCAGTCTCTACTGCGCATGACTGCATCGGACAAACATACATCTGGCCTTTCATTATATTGTATGATACGTTGATTGGGCACACTCGTTGAGTGTTCTTTCGTATTATAGGTTTCTGTTGTAATTTTTTCATGAAAATGTGCGTGTCGTCACTACTCAATGACTCCGAGCATGGCTCTGTGTTCCATGCCTCACCTCTCACATTTGACCCTTCACCTCTCACTGTGTTCCATGTTGCATTAAAAAAAAACATCCAGGCGCTCAGCCCGGAAAAGTCTGCACGGCAGCAGGGCTTGCCACGGCGACAGAGGCAGACCGCTCCGCCGCCGGCCCACCCGGCCCGATTCCCGCTCGGCCTACCGCCGGCCCCGACTCCCCTTCGGAGAGGCGGGCCAGAGTCGGCACGGGCAGGGGGGTTGGGTGGTACCGCTAGAGTCTTCAAACCGCAACCCGGCCGCACGGGGCCTAGCTCCAGGTACCTGGTCGAGAGGGAAGGTCGCCTGCTGCGCCGGCGGGCCTGGTCATCGCTCGCCACGTGGGCGGCCAGAACCTCGACACCCACCCGTCGAGTACGCCTGGCTGCGCCATGGCTAAGGGCTCGCCCGGAGTGCCGGGCCCCTGTCCGCCCTGGTGAAGCATCCCTCGAGAATGGCCGGGCTTCCGTCGGCTCCCGGCTGCTCCCAATTGGGGCCTTCCCTGAGCCAGCAGCTAACAGACACCAACAAAAAGTGTAAGGGCCTCATTACATGGTAGGCGGTAAGGGTTTACTACGAGGTCCCTTTGCGGGTTGGGGAGTTTAACACCTGTTTTTTGCAGGCGTTAAAAACCAACCCGCAAAGGGACCAGGGAGCTAATTACGGTACCGCAATTTACGGTACCGTAATTAGCGCCTTCCCCATTCCCATAGAGTCCTATGGGGCAAAAATGGGAATGGGGAAGGGCAATGGGGGAAGGGGGAATTACCGCCCCACCAACCTTGGAATAGGGCGGTAATTCCCCTATCCACCAAGGCGGTGCCGGTATTTTACCGGCACCACCGCCATCCGTGTAATGAGGCCCTAAGTGTGGCATGGGTGGGGTGTAGAGCAATTACTCTAAACCAGAAATGTATGGAAACAGAGCGGCAAATAAGAAGGCACCAGGTGGGCGAGGCTTGCTAAGTGGTGAAAAAGAGCGGGAAGCAGGAAGCCACCAGGTGGGCGGGGCCTGCTAAGTGATGAAAAAGAGCGGCAGGCAGTAAGGCACCAGGTGGGCGGGGCTTAGGCCAGGTGACCTAGATCCACTTGCACCTGCTCCCCATCTGCAAAGGAAAAGAGGCTGGAGGGCTCCTTGGGTAGGGAAACAGAGCAGCAAGCAGGAAGGCACCAGGTGGGTGGGCTTAGAATTGAGAACATTAGCCTGCGCCGTATCTAGACAGGATTGTGAATGTTAGCGTGTGCCGCACTTAGACAGATTCCTAACTTTGGCCTGCGTCGCATGTAGACAGAATTGTGAATGTTAGCGTGTGCCACACCTAGATGGAACTTGAATGTTAGCGTGTTGCACACTTAGAATTGAGAACATTAGCCTGCGCCGTATCTAGACAGGATTGTGAATGTTAGCACATGCCACACCTAGATGGAACTTGAATGTTAGCGTGTGCCACACCTAGATGGAACTTGAATGTTAGCGTGTGCCACACTTAGAATTGAGAACATTGGCCTGCGCCGTATCTAGACAGGATTGTGAATGTTAGCGTGTGCCACACCTAGATGGAACTTGAATGTTAGCGTGTGCCACACCTAGATGGAACTTGAATGTTAGCGTGTGCCACACTTAGAATTGAGAACATTAGCCTGTGCCGTATCTAGACAGGATTGTGCATGTTAGCGTGTGCCACACCTAGATGGAACTTGAATGTTAGCGTGTGCCACACTTAGAATTGAGAACATTACCCTGCGCCGTATCTAGACAGGATTGTGCATGTTAGCGTGTGCCACATCTAGATGGAACTTGAATGTTAGCATGTGCCACACTTAGAATTGAGAACATTAGCCTGCGCCGTATCTAGACAGGATTGTGAATGTTAGCGTGTGCCACACTTAGACAGATTCCTAACTTTGGCCTGCGTAGCATGTAGACAGAATTGTGAATGTTAGCATATGCCACACCTAGATGGAACTTGAATGTTAACATGTGCCACACTTAGAATTGAGAACATTAGCCTGCACCGTATCTAGACAGGATTGTGCATGTTAGCGTGTGCCACATCTAGATGGAACTTGAATGTTAGCGTGTGCCACACCTAGATGGAACTTGAATGTTAGCATATGCCACACTTGGAATTGAGAACATTAGCCTGCGCCGTATCTAGACAGGATTGTGCATGTTAGCGTGTGCCACACTTAGAATTGAGAACATTACCCTGCGCCGTATCTAGACAGGATTGTGCATGTTAGCGTGTGCCACATCTAGATGGAACTTGAATGTTAGCATGTGCCACACTTAGAATTGAGAACATTAGCCTGCGCCGTATCTAGACAGGATTGTGAATGTTAGCGTGTGCCACACTTAGACAGATTCCTAACTTTGGCCTGCGTAGCATGTAGACAGAATTGTGAATGTTAGCATATGCCACACCTAGATGGAACTTGAATGTTAACATGTGCCACACTTAGAATTGAGAACATTAGCCTGCACCGTATCTAGACAGGATTGTGCATGTTAGCGTGTGCCACATCTAGATGGAACTTGAATGTTAGCGTGTGCCACACCTAGATGGAACTTGAATGTTAGCATGTGCCACACTTGGAATTGAGAACATTAGCCTGCGCCGTATCTAGACAGGATTGTGCATGTTAGCGTGTGCCACATCTAGATGGAACTTGAATGTTAGCGTGTGCCACACCTAGATGGAACTTGAATGTTAGCATGTGCCACACTTAGAATTGAGAACATTAGCCTGCGCCGTATCTAGACAGGATTGTGCATGTTAGCGTGTGTCACATCTAGATGGAACTTGAATGTTAGCCACACTCAGAATTGAGCCACACTCAGAATTGAGCCACACTTAGAATGTGTGCCACACTTAGAATTGAGAACATTAGCCTGCACCGTATCTAGACAGGATTGTGCATGTTAGCGTGTGCCACATCTAGATGGAACTTGAATGTTAGCGTGTGCCACACCTAGATGGAACTTGAATGTTAGCATGTGCCACACTTAGAATTGAGAACATTAGCCTGCGCCGTATCTAGACAGGATGTTAGCGTGTGCCACATCTAGATGGAACTTGAATGTTAGCGTGTGCCACACCTAGATGGAACTTGAATGTTAACATGTGCCACACTTAGAATTGAGAACATTAGCCTGCGCCGTATCTAGACAGGATTGTGAATGTTAGCGTGTGCCACACCTAGATGGAACTTGAATGTTAGCGTGTTGCACACTTAGAATTGAGAACATTAGCCTGCGCCGTATCTAGACAGGATTGTGAATGTTAGCACATGCCACACCTAGATGGAACTTGAATGTTAGCGTGTGCCACACCTAGATGGAACTTGAATGTTAGCGTGTGCCACACTTAGAATTGAGAACATTGGCCTGCGCCGTATCTAGACAGGATTGTGAATGTTAGCGTGTGCCACACCTAGATGGAACTTGAATGTTAGCGTGTGCCACACCTAGATGGAACTTGAATGTTAGCGTGTGCCACACTTAGAATTGAGAACATTAGCCTGTGCCGTATCTAGACAGGATTGTGCATGTTAGCGTGTGCCACACCTAGATGGAACTTGAATGTTAGCGTGTGCCACACTTAGAATTGAGAACATTACCCTGCGCCGTATCTAGACAGGATTGTGCATGTTAGCGTGTGCCACATCTAGATGGAACTTGAATGTTAGCATGTGCCACACTTAGAATTGAGAACATTAGCCTGCGCCGTATCTAGACAGGATTGTGAATGTTAGCGTGTGCCACACTTAGACAGATTCCTAACTTTGGCCTGCGTAGCATGTAGACAGAATTGTGAATGTTAGCATATGCCACACCTAGATGGAACTTGAATGTTAACATGTGCCACACTTAGAATTGAGAACATTAGCCTGCACCGTATCTAGACAGGATTGTGCATGTTAGCGTGTGCCACATCTAGATGGAACTTGAATGTTAGCGTGTGCCACACCTAGATGGAACTTGAATGTTAGCATGTGCCACACTTGGAATTGAGAACATTAGCCTGCGCCGTATCTAGACAGGATTGTGCATGTTAGCGTGTGCCACATCTAGATGGAACTTGAATGTTAGCGTGTGCCACACCTAGATGGAACTTGAATGTTAGCATGTGCCACACTTAGAATTGAGAACATTAGCCTGCGCCGTATCTAGACAGGATTGTGCATGTTAGCGTGTGCCACATCTAGATGGAACTTGAATGTTAGCCACACTCAGAATTGAGCCACACTCAGAATTGAGCCACACTTAGAATGTGTGCCACACTTAGAATTGAGAACATTAGCCTGCACCGTATCTAGACAGGATTGTGCATGTTAGCGTGTGCCACATCTAGATGGAACTTGAATGTTAGCGTGTGCCACACCTAGATGGAACTTGAATGTTAGCATGTGCCACACTTAGAATTGAGAACATTAGCCTGCGCCGTATCTAGACAGGATGTTAGCGTGTGCCACATCTAGATGGAACTTGAATGTTAGCGTGTGCCACACCTAGATGGAACTTGAATGTTAGCATGTGCCACACTTAGAATTGAGAACATTAGCCTGTGCCGTATCTAGACAGGATTGTGCATGTTAGCGTGTGCCACATCTAGATGGAACTTGAATGTTAGCGTGTGCCACACCTAGATGGAACTTGAATGTTAGCATGTGCCACACTTAGAATTGAGAACATTGGCCTGCGCCATATCTAGACAGGATTGTGAATGTTAGCGTGTGCCACACCTAGATGGAACTTGAATGTTAGCGTGTGCCACACTTAGAATTGAGAACATTAGCCTGCGCCGTATCTAGGAGGGATTGTGCATGTTAGCGTGTGCCACACCTAGATGGAACTTGAATGTTAGCATGTGCCACATTTAGAATTGAGAACATTAGCCTGCGCTGTATCTAGACAGGATGTTAGCGTGTGCCACATCTAGATGGAACTTGAATGTTAGCGTGTGCCACACCTAGATGGAACTTGAATGTTAGCATGTGCCACACTTAGAATTGAGAACATTAGCCTGCGCCGTATCTAAACAGGATTGTGCATGTTAGCGTGTGCCACATCTAGATGGAACTTGAATGTTAGCGTGTGCCACACCTAGATGGAACTTGAATGTTAGCATGTGCCACACTTAGAATTGAGAACATTGGCCTGCGCCATATCTAGACAGGATTGTGAATGTTAGCGTGTGCCACACCTAGATGGAACTTGAATGTTAGCGTGTGCCACACTTAGAATTGAGAACATTAGCCTGCGCCGTATCTAGGAGGGATTGTGCATGTTAGCGTGTGCCACACCTAGATGGAACTTGAATGTTAGCGTGTGCCACACTTAGAATTGAGAACATTAGCCTGCGCCGTATCTAGGAGGGATTGTGCATGTTAGCATATGCCACACCTAGATGGAACTTGAATGTTAGCGTGTGCCACACCTAGATGGAACTTGAATGTTAGCGTGTGCCACACTTAGAATTGAGAACATTGGCCTGCGCCGTATCTAGACAGGATTGTGAATGTTAGCGTGTGCCACACCTAGATGGAACTTGAATGTTAGCGTGTGCCACACCTAGATGGAACTTGAATGTTAGCGTGTGCCACACTTAGAATTGAGAACATTAGTCTGTGCCGTATCTAGGAGGGATTGTGCATGTTAGCGTGTGCCACACCTAGATGGAACTTGAATGTTAGCGTGTGCCACACTTAGAATTGAGAACATTACCCTGCGCCGTATCTAGACAGGATTGTGCATGTTAGCGTGTGCCACATCTAGATGGAACTTGAATGTTAGCATGTGCCACACTTAGAATTGAGAACATTAGCCTGCGCCGTATCTAGACAGGATTGTGAATGTTAGCGTGTGCCACACTTAGACAGATTCCTAACTTTGGCCTGCGTCGCATGTAGACAGAATTGTGAATGTTAGCATATGCCACACCTAGATGGAACTTGAATGTTAACATGTGCCACACTTAGAATTGAGAACATTAGCCTGCGCCGTATCTAGACAGGATTGTGCATGTTAGCGTGTGCCACATCTAGATGGAACTTGAATGTTAGCGTGTGCCATACCTAGATGGAACTTGAATGTTAGCATGTGCCACACTTAGAATTGAGAACATTAGCCTGCGCCGTATCTAGACAGGATTGTGCATGTTAGCGTGTGCCACATCTGGATGGAACTTGAATGTTAGCATGTGCCACACTTAGAATTGAGAACATTAGCCTGCGCCGTATCTAGACAGGATTGTGCATGTTAGCGTGTGCCACATCTAGATGGAACTTGAATGTTAGCGTGTGCCACACCTAGATGGAACTTGAATGTTAGCATGTGCCACACTTAGAATTGAGAACATTAGCCTGCGCCGTATCTAGACAGGATTGTGCATGTTAGCGTGTGCCACATCTAGATGGAACTTGAATGTTAGCATGTGCCACACTTAGAATTGAGAACATTAGCCTGCGCCGTATCTAGACAGGATTGTGCATGTTATTGTGTGCCACATCTAGATGGAACTTGAATGTTAGCGTGTGCCACACCTAGATGGAACTTGAATGTTAGCATGTGCCACACTTAGAATTGAGAACATTAGCCTGCGCCGTATCTAGACAGGATTGTGCATGTTAGCGTGTGCCACATCTAGATGGAACTTGAATGTTAGCGTGTGCCACACTTAGAATTGAGAACATTAGCCTGCGCCCTATCTAGACAGGATTGTGCATGTTAGCGTGTGCCACATCTAGATGGAACTTGAATGTTAGCGTGTGCCACACTTAGAATTGAGAACATTAGCCTGCGCCGTATCTAGACAGGATTGTGCATGTTAGCGTGTGCCACATCTAGATGGAACTTGAATGTTAGCGTGTGCCACACTTAGAATTGAGAACATTAGCCTGCGCCGTATCTAGACAGGATTGTGCATGTTAGCGTGTGCCACATCTAGATGGAACTTGAATGTTAGCATGTGCCACACTTAGAATTGAGAACATTAGCCTGCGCCGTATCTAGACAGGATTGTGCATGTTAGCGTGTGCCACATCTAGATGGAACTTGAATGTTAGCATGTGCCACACTTAGAATTGAGAACATTAGCCTGCGCCGTATCTAGACAGGATTGTGCATGTTAGCGTGTGCCACATCTAGATGGAACTTGAATGTTAGCATGTGCCACACTTAGAATTGAGAACATTAGCCTGCGCCGTATCTAGACAGGATTGTGCATGTTAGCGTGTGCCACATCTAGATGGAACTTGAATGTTAGCGTGTGCCACACCTAGATGGAACTTGAATGTTAGCATGTGCCACACTTAGAATTGAGAACATTAGCCTGCGCCGTATCTAGACAGGATTGTGCATGTTAGCGTGTGCCACATCTAGATGGAACTTGAATGTTAGCATGTGCCACACTTAGAATTGAGAACATTAGCCTGCGCCGTATCTAGACAGGATTGTGCATGTTAGCGTGTGCCACATCTAGATGGAACTTGAATGTTAGCATGTGCCACACTTAGAATTGAGAACATTAGCCTGCGCCGTATCTAGACAGGATTGTGCATGTTAGCGTGTGCCACATCTAGATGGAACTTGAATGTTAGCGTGTGCCACACCTAGATGGAACTTGAATGTTAGCATGTGCCACACTTAGAATTGAGAACATTAGCCTGCGCCGTATCTAGACAGGATTGTGCATGTTAGCGTGTGCCACATCTAGATGGAACTTGAATGTTAGCATGTGCCACACTTAGAATTGAGAACATTAGCCTGCGCCGTATCTAGACAGGATTGTGCATGTTAGCATGTGCCACATCTAGATGGAACTTGAATGTTAGCGTGTGCCACATCTAGATGGAACTTGAATGTTAGCGTGTGCCACACCTAGATGGAACTTGAATGTTAGCATGTGCCACACTTAGAATTGAGAACATTAGCCTGCGCCGTATCTAGACAGGATTGTGAATGCTAGCGTGTGCCACACTTAGACGGAATTATGAAGATTACCAAGTACAACACTTAAAAGGAATTGAGAATGTTAGCATGTCCCACACTTGGATAGAACTGTGGACATTAGCCTGCGCGGTATCTAGATAATATTGTGAGGACTGGTGAATGCCACACTCAGACTGAATTATGTAGGTCAGCAGGTACTACACTTAGACAGAACTGTGAATGCTTTCATGTTAAATGTTACATAACCCACTAACCAATATAAACTCAAACTCTCTGCATACTTAAAAAACTCACACAACCATCTCTCGCACAACAAGCCGCATGCACTTCACCACGCTGAAACAACACATAAACCGCAACAACAGCACATGCGGACTGACACCGATCCAATACTCGCACCAAAGCTCAGCACCCAGTGTCTACCGAGTTGAAGCTGCCAACAGCACACCATTCCTCTCACTATCCTACTCCCTCTTCACCCTACTAACCCATCCCACCTTCTCGTTTACGGATTCTCCACAGCGCCTGGGGACCAGTTCCGTTGGTGACGGTGCGCTATGTAAGTACCGTTAACATATCATAACATAGCCTCACCGTTCACACGTGGCCGCCACCAGTTTTCTATGTCTGACTTACTCACCTTCGAGACTTGGCCTTTCCGTTACCCACGTCTGATTTCCTGCCCTTTCACACTTGACCTTTCGCTGAGCTCCACATCTGATGTCTTCACCTTTGAAACATGACCTCTCGTGTCACTTGACCTCTGCCTGAACTCACCTTTTACACCACTACTGCAAAACCCATGTCTGACGTATTCACCTGTGATGCGATCCCTTTCTCGCATGATCTCGACCTCTCTCTGTGTTTGTGCGTGCACAGAGATACACATACAAACACCTCTGCACAAAGGCTCCAATACAGACAAGGATGCGCGTATCAAGGCCTGGGATAAGACTGGTTTCAGTTGCCCCCCCCCCTTCCCCCACCCCCAGCTCTGCAGTTCTGCAGTGTCTGGGAATGCAGTGACAGCACGGGTCACCCGCTGACCCCGCGGCCTACACGTGAGCTTCCCAGGCTCCCACTTCCTCTGCAAGTCACACTGGCCAGCTGTGTGTCCCTCTGGACACAGCCTCGCCCCTGCCTCTGGAACTCATGACAAGCCCTCTCTGTGCCTTCCGGCGACCCTTGACCGCATGATGTAATTCTCTAACGCCAGGGGGCAGGGATTGGGAGAGAGAGGAGAGGAGAGAGAGAGAGGGTAGAGAGAGGAGACAGAGGAGAGAGGGGGGGGGTAGTGGAGAGAGGAAAAGAGAGAGGAGAGAGGAGAGAGAGGGGGAGTAGGAGAGAGATGACAGAGAGAGGAGAGAGAGGAAAGAGAGATGAGACAGGGGAGGTAGGGGAGAGAGAGGAGAGAGAGAGGAAACAGAGGGGAGAGAGAGGGGGAGAGAGAGTGGAGAGAGTGAGAGGGAGGGGAGATAGAGAGGAGATAGAGGAGTGAGAGAGAGGAGAGGGGAGTCAGAGAAAGGAGGGGTAGACAGAGTTAGGGAGAGAGAGAGAGAGGGGGGGGATAGAGGGGATAGAGAGAGGAGTGACAGAGGAGAGAGAAAGGGAGGAGAGAGAGTAGAGAGAGAGAGGAGAGAGAGAGAGGGAGAGAGAGGGAGAGAGAGCGGGGAGAGAGGAGAGTGGGGGAGAGAGAAGAGAGAGAAGAGAGGAGAGAGAGGGGAGAGAGAGGAGAGAGAGAGGATAGAGAGAAGAGTGACAGAGGAGAGAGAAAGGGAGGAGAGAGAGTAAAGAGAGAGAGGAGAGACAAAGACAGAGAGAGAGAGAGAGAGAGAGAGAGAAGAGAGAGGGAGAGCGAGAGAGGGAGAGAGAGCGGGCAGAGAGGAGAGTGGGGGAGAGAGAAGAGAGGAGAGAGAGAGGAGAGAGCGAGGAGACAGAGGAGATAGAGGAGAGAGAAAGTGTGGATAGAGGGAGAGAGAGAGGAGATAGAGAGGAGGGAGTAGAGGCGAGAGAGGAGTGAGAGAGAGAGGAGTGAGCGAGAGAGGAGAGAGAGAGGGGAGAGGAGTGACAGAGGGGAGAGAGGAGAGAGATTGGAGAGAAAGGGGAGAGGAGAGAGGGGAGAGATTGGAGAGAGAGAGGAGATGGGAGAAAGGAGAGATAGGAGAGAGGAGAGAGAGGGGAGACACGGAAGACAGAGGAGAGGGGAGAGGAGAGGAGAGAGAGAGAGGTGAGACAGAGGAGAGAGAAAGGGGGAAGAGAGGAGAAAGAGTGGGGAGAGGGGGAGAACGAGGAGATAGAGGGGAGAGAGGAGAGGAGAAAGAGGAGTGAGTGAGAGAGGAGAGAGGGGAAGGAGAGAAAGAGACAGAGAGGGAGCGGGTGAGAGAGGAGAGAGGGAGAGAGAGAGGAGATAGAAAGGAGATAGAGAGGAGAGGAGACAGGAGAGGAGAGAGAGGAGAGAGAGGAGTGAAGAGAGAGGAGTGGAGAGAGAGGAGTGAGAGAGAGGAGTCAGAGGGAGAGGAGAGAGAGTGAGACAGAGAGAGAGGGGAGAGAGGGATAGAGAGAGGAGTGAGGGAGGAGTGAGAGAGGAGTGAGGGGAGAGAGAAGGGAGTGAGAGAGGAGTGAGGGGAGAGAGAAGAGGGAGAGGGGAGAGAGGGGAGAGAGGGAGAGAGGAGGCAGAGGAGAGAGAGGAGACAAAGGAGAGAGAGTAGAGGAGAGAGGAGAGGAGAGGAGAGAGTGTGGAGAGAGAGGAGAGAGAGGAGATAGAGAGGTAAGAGAGGAGAGAGAGAGAGAGAGAGAGAGAGAGAGACAGAGAGACAGAGATATAGGGGAGAGAGAGAGGGCAGATAGAGGAGAGATAGAGGAGAGAAAGAGGAGTGAGAGAGAAGTGAGAGAGAGGAGAGGGAGAGATGGGGGAGAGAGAGAGAAGAGGGAGGGGGGAGAGAGAGAGGGGAGAGAGAGAGAGGAGGCATAGGAGAGAGAGGAGAGAGAGGAGAGGAGAGAGGAGAGGAGAGGAGAGAGTGTGGAGAGAGAGGAGATAGAGAGGTAACAGAGGAGAGAGAGAGAGACCGAGATATAGGGGAGAGAGGAGAGGGAGAGAGAGAGGGCAGATAGAGGAGAGAAAGAGGAGAAGAGGAGTGAGAGAGAAGTGAGAGAGAGGAGAGGGAGAGATGGGGGAGAGATGGGGGAGAGAGAGAGAGAGAGAGAGAGAGAGAGAGAGAGAGAGAGAGAGAGAGAGAACATGGGAGGAGGAGTTAGGAGAGATTGTGATATAAGATTTTTTTGGGTCTAGTATATGTGGCCCTAAAGCTGCTCCCATCAGTCTCAGGGTCTTGTAGGGTCCTGTAAACACCACCGTCCCACAAACCCCTGAATATGCAAAGCAAGATAGCTCAATCAGTTGGGTGCCAGCTGCAGAGCACAGCTTTAAATGTACGCTTGGTCCTCTCAGCCTTTCATCCTTCTGAGGACGATAAAAATGAGTGCCACTATTCCTGATAATAACGGATCATTACAGAGCTTAGACGCAGAAGAAGCGGGCATAATGCGCTGACGATTAAGACAAAAAATTGTCATTTCATTTTTAAGCAAAAACGTAACACGTGTCAAAACCAATGCAAGGTTCCCTTCCCTATATCTGCGGCAACTTCTTCTATCGTTTCAGTGCAGGCAGAGTTGGGTGTGTGGCTCAGTGGACTAATGCACCTGTTGCTACAGTGATCTCTATGTGTGACCTCGTCGTCACAGGTGAGAATCCTCGCAGGTTCACACAATCCCTCATCCTTCCGGGGTCGATAACAAAGTACCACTGAGTGTGTTAGCATTACACATCTTGTATCTGTCAGTAGCGCCAAGATACCCATATACAAAATACAGCTGCTACGTTCAGGCAGCAGCAAAAAAACGCTTACTATAGAGATAGAAACGGGGGCGTTGCTGGCGTACCAGCCCCTGGTTCTTCGTCTGGTAACCCCGCACAAAATAAACATGCCCCCTTATGTGTGTCTCCTTGGTCTGTGAGGGCCAGCGTTGTTAGCTCAGTGCATTCTGCACGCGTAGCTGAGCTGTGTGTGCAAACTCTAGGTCACAGAACAGGATCCACTGGCGGGGAATTGTGATGCTATCGTAAATAGAGTTAGCGCAGCGCTTGGAAGCACGGTGAGTTGGAAGTGAGGCGCTATGATTTGGCGCGGGCTCGTGCAGCGCGCTTCGGGGGCCGGGCCTGTGCCTCGGGAGGCTGCAGGCTGACATCACCCAAGCCTCCCCCGGAGCGCATGTTTGCAATCAGCCTCTGAAAGGCGTCCAACATGAAGTCACCCTGCTGGCCCCGGGCCCATGCAGGGCCTGCTCCGGAGCTCTTCAGAAACGCCGAGGTGTGGCGTGCACAACCCGGCCAGGACCTGCACTGCCAGGCTCGGGATCACACGGGCAAAAGCCGAATCCACCGGGAGCCGGGCGCCAATGGGCACACGTACCAGGGGGTGGGGCCAAACATAGGGACTTTCTTTGAATAGTTTTTAGACCCAAGAATTACAGGTATGTGGGGACAACCGGGGCCCACATGGGGGTATAGGGCCAGGGTGGAGCTTGCGATGCAAAGGTGAACCACGGCTGCAGGTGGGGTGAAAGACGTGCGGCGGGATCCCCAAAACACGCCATAAAGCCTTCTTTGGGGCGCCACGTGACAGCTGTCTGCTAAAGAATTGTAACTAACTCAGAAGCCTTTAAAAGAGCCTCTGTACCCAAGGGCGTGGTCAAGCGAGAGGGGTACGGGTTCAGGCTATTAAAGTACAGCCAACATGCAAGAGGCAAGTGCCCTTTAAGAGTGTGCTCACTGCAAGGGCAAGCCATGCGGGATTCCTCTCGCTTCTAGGCGCTGCAATGCTAGGCACTGCTCTTACCTAATTCAGCGACGCTCAGTTTATTTTGACTGAGCCAGCCCAGGTGCGATACACGTGTATCCCTTGCTTGATAGAGTGACATCACACACCGGAGCTTTGCTCTTGTTTACTATAAGCTGCGACTCTGCACGTCGGTGGGATATTTCCCCTTGCTTGATAGAGTGACATCACACACCCGAGCTTTGCTCGTGTTTACTATCAGCTGCGACTCTGCACGTCGGTGGGATATTTCCCCTTGCTTGATAGAGTGACATCTGACTGCACGTCGGTGGGATATCTGCACGTCGGTGGGATATTTCCCCTTGCTTGATAGAGTGACATCACACACTGGAGCTTTGCTCTTGTTTACTATAAGCTGCGACTCTGCACGTCGGTGGGATATTTCCCCTTGCTTGATAGAGTGACATCACACACTCGAGCTCCTGATAGAGTGACATCACACACTCGAGCTTTCCTTGTGTTTACTATCAGCTATGACTCTGCACGTCGGTGGGATATTTCCCCTTGCTTGATAGAGTGACATCACACACCCGAGCTTTGCTCTTGTTTACTATCAGCTGCGACTCTGCACGTCGGTGGGATATTTCCCCTTGCTTGATAGAGTGACATCTGACTGCACGTCGGTGGGATATCTGCACGTCGGTGGGATATTTCCCCTTGCTTGATAGAGTGACATCACACACCCGAGCTTTGCTCGTGTTTACTATAAGCTGCGACTCTGGACGTCGGTGGGATATTTCCCCTTGCTTGATAGAGTGACATCACACACTCGAGCTCCTGATAGAGTGACATCACACACTCGAGCTTTCCTTGTGTTTACTATCAGCTATGACTCTGCACGTCGGTGGGATATTTCCCCTTGCTTGATAGAGTGACATCACACACCCGAGCTTTGCTCGTGTTTACTATCAGCTGCGACTCTGCACGTAGGTGGGATATTTCCCCTTGCTTGATAGAGTGACATCACACACTCGAGCTTTGCTCATGTTTTCTATCAGCTACGAATCTGAACCTCGCTGGAATATTACCCCTTGCTTCATAGAGTTGAACCATATAGTCTTTTTAATCGAGGTAACACATCGTACGATAGAGGGGATGCAGAATAACCCTAACACTAAATAACAAGACAGACTTTGGCAAAATGACTCTCTTGACTGTTTTATTTTTCAGTTGTCTAAAACAGGGAGTTACAACGGACATTAACGGACGTGCAATTGTGGTTGGCTCAAGGGGAACATCTAAGTATACTTTCTATAACGGATCGTGATTGGGTCTCTACAATCAGGTGGACAACTTATGCCCACCCCTCGTGCAAGTCATCCTCATCAGTTACTAGATACATGGTACATCATTGGCTCTCAAACTATAAGGCCCTTCAGTATATGGTCTTCTACAATTGGTTGGCATGCTTGTACCCTTTTGGAATATTCCATTCACTAGCAGTACATAAGCTGGTATCCCACGTGTCAGTGGGTGAACTTAAACCGTGTCTCTCCACTCAATTAGCCTCATATCTTTCAACACTCGTGCTTTCTGCCATTCAGATTGTCTTTGAGCCCGGCCTTGTAGTAGCTTTTCTCCTCTGGGAATATAAGGGAGAGTGAGCGTGTTCTTATCAAGGTTCGGGTCTGCATGCCCACTTCTATTTCCATCCTGGACCCAAGTGACAGGAGACCGTGAATCGGCCCATGTTATAGCATTTAATTGTCTTGAATAAATAAACTTGGCACTCACTGTGTTCTTTCTTTGCAATTTAAGGGATGCCTCAGCGTCTTACATTCACTGTTCTTCAAGGACTGATAACCAGTTTTGGCTCCAACAGCCTTTGACACCAGGCCAAACAGCCTTTCTTGGTCTACCTTCGAGCTTCGGCTTATTTCCTTGCTGCGACACACGCATAGCTATCCATATTTTCCTCTTGTTTCCTCTCAGATACAACTCTGAACCTCAGTGGAATATTTTCCTCTGGTTGATAGAGTGACATCACACAAATCACGCATTCCTCTCGTTTTCTACTGGATACGACTCTGAACCTCGCTGGTATATTACCCCTTGCTTGATAGAGTGACATCACACAACACGAGCTTTGCTCCTGTTTTCTATTAGATATGACTCTGAAACTCGTTGGTATATTTCCCCTTGCTTGAGAGAGTGACATCAAACTACTCAAGCTTTGCTCTCGTTTTCTATCAGATATGACTCTGAACCTCAGTGGAATATTTCCCTGTGGTTGATAGAGTGATATATTTTAGGAGATATTTATGCAGATACAATCAATACAGGGAGATCAGCATCCCCGCCCAATCACCACACCAATATTCCTTTTAAGTTCAATCTAGCCCTGTCTGTGATTCATATGGAACCGCATAGGTCCCTCAGCCTTTAGCAATAGATAAGCCTAGACCCCACCAGGCCAGTGTACAGAAAGAATATATATTTATTTATGAATATTAAAATGTATATTGGTACAAAATCACAAATCATGCCACCTCACTATGTGGTCCAAATGCTTTCCTTTCCGAACACTTCCCTTTCCACACAAAATGAACACACTAGTTGGGTCAGGATAACACAGATCACAAACTCTTTAGCCCCACAACATGTACAGTCAAAACACTTTGCATGGGGTTCACATGTAATGGCATGTAGAACCTTGAAACATGACCAGGTCATACACTTCGCAATACACTTTACATGAAGTTCCATTTAAAAAACATGCAATACTTTCCTATTCGCAAAAACAAGTCCACGCATGCAGCCCACTATATTCTTAATATCCCCCCTGCACACTTGGAAATGCTAGCAGTGTTGGAGCACAAAAGACTTTTAAAAAGAAAACACTTTTTATATATGTGTAACCTTTCTTACTTCACCAGAATGCAATGAAGAATCCCTCGCCTACCAGGAGTCACTTTCCCACTCTCAGTAGAGAGCATTCCTCTCAATCAGAGGCTTCACCTTATTTAATTTTGGTAAGACACGTTCCTGCCCCAGCACAAAACCCAGATATTCAGTTTACATTCAGCACCCCTCTGCTTTAAGACAGGGTCTGAGGAATGGTGAACAGTTGGGAATTTTGTTTTTTATGCACTCCTCCCGGTAGGGAATTTTAGGGTTGGCAATGAGTGTAATGGTTTATTGAGAGGCCACCCTCAACATTTGGAGCTCTTTCCCTCCAAAATCTAGTTGTCACACAATAAACGGTTCAGTTCTTTATTCTGCCCTATTTCTGATGCATATCATATCCCTTGGATCCCTCCCCCTCAGCTACCAATGAGCCAAGAACCAGGCCGGTCTACAGGAAATATATTTGAATTTATTTGGATGAGAAGTAATGGAAAATCACACTGAAATGTCACAAACCATGTTATCCATGGCACAACACAATACACTTCTCTCTGCATAAATAACTCACACAATGTGGTTGGGAAAGCTCAAACCACAATGTTTTATTTTATACAATTTTCAAAATAAACGATCATCAACACTGGTTCCTGAATAAAATTACTTTACATTTGCAATGCTGTACAGTTATGTTTTTTTCTGCACACTTAAAGGGCTAGCAGTAAATAAACACAGGGTGATTTAGCAGTGGATTTTCCAGACCCCCCTACTGTGGCCTGTGTTGGGGAACTCAGAAATAAATTGGGATGATTATGAATTTGGGATATCAGACCCCCCTCTACTTAAAGTCCTGTGTTGGGGAAGTTGGATGGTAAGAATTGGGATGATTTAAGAATTTTGTATTTCAGACCCACCCTCTACTTAAAGACCTGTGTTGGAGAAGTAGATGTTTATGGATTTTTTTAGTTTATGGACAAAGACACCCCTCTTCGTAAAAGAAATTAGGGTTAACAGGCAAAATAGGATTGCCCAATTATATTAGCCAATGGTTTTCAGAGCACACTGGAAACGAGCTTTATTAATTTCGAACTTTAACAAAAATCACTCCGTGGTGTTCCGTCACGGGGAATTAATTCAAATAAAATGTTTAGTTAAATAGGCTAAGTATCTACACCGTTTTACCCCTCAACCACCGCCTACTACAAAAGGAAAGGATTAGAGGGCAGCAGAACCCCCCACCGCTGGGTTGCAAAGGGTTCAAGTCTACTTACATTGAAAACTGCTGTTTAAAGTTCAGGAAAGCCAACTGCATTTCAGGACCCTATGGAAGGACAAGGAAGTGGTCTGGTCACTCCACTCTCAAGGATGGTCCCCAGCTCACCACCATAGGTCCCAGTCAGCCTTTAGGCCTTCCCAGCAATGGACAGCTCCACCCAGATGCCCTCTCATGCACACACATCCTTTTGGTGTTTCCTTGTGGCTGTCAGATGGTAAGTTTGAGCAGCTCTATCTGATGGTAATTGTAGCAGCTCCTTTTCTCATAGTGCATTCACTTTATATACCAGTGATGACATCATAAAGATTACAAACTTAGGTGATGCCCGCAAGAATTCCCATAACTGTTAGACGCTCCTCTGCACACCAGAACACTGCTAACATCTCCACAACACCTTCCCCGGGTTCCCACACTACTCCCTCCAGGTTTCGAGACTCACGTGATGTGGTTACCCCAAAGGACCGAAAACTCCGTACCAGGTACAATGTACGTGCCCGGTTGCAGCCCTTCCTGCATTGGCAGTTGCCATGGAGAGCATACAGCAGAAGGGGCGGCGGAACACTTCTGCATCGATTATTCATCCGCTCACGTGATTCAGAGCGGCGTTTTCCACATGACGATGGAGGGCGTCACATGACTCGGAAGCGCACAGTATATAACGCTTGATGCACGAAGCGCTCACCGCTTCTCAGCTGTCTTTCAACTCTGTTTGGCGCTACGTTTGAACTTACTCTGCTGGTTACCTTGACTTTGGATCACGCACCCGGACTCCCTCGGATCATCCTTTTGTACCTTTGCTTGGAACTGTTTACTCATTGCTGAACCTCGGCCCGTCCCTTACCTGCCTTTGGATCTTCCCTTGGAACTTTGTTGGACTTCTACACCATTGCCCTTTGGGGACTCACACTATGCTTCCAGCTCTACTTTTAGGTGGGCTCTCCTGTGTCCACGTGTGACTCCGGTCCCTGTTGTTCTGGGGACCGCCTCTCATCTGAGTCTCGAACCTCCCTCACTAGGTCTCCCGGGTTTTCCAATCACTGGATAGGTAAGATTATTCTGATCCTGTGATTCTTGTATTCCATTGTATTTGCCTGGTACTTAACCCCGCTTTCTTTCAGCAGCATCGGGGTTCCAGAGGTTCTGTGGATCCGGGAAGTAACATCTCCCACCTGTGGCTCCAAAGGTCGCACAGCGGGGTTCTTTTGATTCCCCTGTGCGTCACTTGGGGACGGAGGTCTCAACGGTCTACACGACATTCAAGTCAGAACAGACTGAGAAGCGGGGAGCGCTTTGTGCATCAAGCGTTATATACTGTGCGCTTCCGAGTCATGTGACGCCCTCCATCGTCACATGGAAAACGCCGCTCTGAATCACGTGAGCGGATGAATGATCGATGCGGAAGTGTTCCGCCGCCCCTTCTGCTGTATGCTCTCCATGGCAACTGCCAATGCAGGAAAGGCTGCAACCGGGCACGTACATTGTACCTGGTTCAGAGTTTTCGGTCCTTTGGGGTAACCACATCACGTGAGTCTTGAAACCTGGAGGGAGTAGTGTGGGAACCCGGGGAAGGTATTGTGGAGATGTTAGCAGTGTTCTGGTGTGCAGAGGAGTGTCTAACAATAACTAGGATTGGACAGTTACCCTTCTCTCTAGCTCCAAGTCAAGCCTCTCACTAAGGATTGGTTTAGGAATCCAGAGCAGACATATGGCAATTCCCATGTGAAATCCTCTTTTGTTTTTATGGCACCCTTTGGCAAAAATCTAGTTATGTGCCAAAAATGTTTGATTTACTAGTAACTGCCATAATGTATATATATTCCTCTTCAGCTAGTCATGGGGAATCTAATAAAACAACAGCCGGGTCCGCCCCATGATGCACGGCCGTGTGGCGATTTTCTGCAGTTTTTTAAAAAAGAATAGTAATTATGTACATACAATTTACTCTCCACATTCCTAATTTTACACTCCACCAGTTCACCAACTCTTAAATCTGGGACATGTTCATAGCAGCCAGGAACAGCTTTTAGCTCCCTATTACAATTTCCTAAGTTGCAGGTGGATGAATTTTATTTCACCAAAATCACCTGGAAATGATCTAACAAATAACAAAGGACACATAAATCAAGGCAGTACGACTTTCGGTTGCTGAGAAAAAGGCCTGCATAATAATAGTCCTCTTACATTAATAGCAAATCTTTATGTTATGCAAATTGGAGCCCTCCTGTCCCCAGTGCCATGTGCCTCTCTTGGCAAGTGTTTTTATTAGTCTCTTTGTTGTTTGAAGTGTAGCTGCCTGTCATAAACACTTGGGAGCATCAAGGTGAGCCCCCCGTGATTGCCGTTTACCTGGTTTCTGGTGCTGTTGATGAACCAGGGTACATTTTAGGAAGCTGTGTCCGCCCGGTCCTGTTGATGGTGTAGTGTGGGTGTCTACCTCCTGAAACAACCCAGATGGTGAAAACCAGCAAGGGACACAGCAAGGGACAGGAAGCAGTTCCCCAGTACCACATAAGACGATACACCACGCTAAACGTGATGCGAGGCAGTGCAAGCACTGAATGTGGGGGACCAGAGACAGAGATTTGTAGCCTTCAGAGAAGAAAATGAAAGTATACAGAATCAGTACCTCATAACTAGGTGGATGATGTAGGAATGAACACAGAGGTACAAACTCCAGGCTGGCCAGACATGAGAAGAAGGCAAGAAGGAAAGCAAGGAAGCAGACTCCAAACAGGATGCAAGGCAAAGAAGAGTTCAGAGCTGAGCTCAGCAGCATGACCCCTCAGGCATAAGAAGTTGCGAAGCACTGAGAATTGTGCTCACACTGCTTTTATGCACAACTGTAGCCAATGGTGGACAAACACTGCTATACAGGTTGTCTGTGACAACGGACAATGATGTCTGCACCGTGCATGTGCAGAAAGCAGACGCTGGACCCATGCACGTGCGCAATCTGCCCAATATGGCAGCCCCCAGAGGAGGAGGGCAACCAAGCCACGGATGTTGGCGCGGGCAATCCCAAAGACGCCAACAGGCCCGCCACGGTAGGGTGTCGTAACGGGCCCTTCGGGTGAGCGATGTGACATGTCCGCCACCCCATGGACTGGCAGGAGTACCAGGCTTCCCAGGATAATGCAGGTAAACATGGCAAATCCGTCAAGGGGCATGAACAGCAGAGGCGGGTTCCCAGGAGTTGTCACAGGCAGAACATCCTTTCCAAGAAACCAGATAGTAAACCAGCCATGTCAGATCTTGGCATCACATATGGCGGTGACCTCATATTCAGGGGAACAACCCACTAGAAGGGGGCCAAGCCATTGCCTGCGACGAGACAAGGAGTCCACATGGTAAGGTTTCAGCAGGGAAAAGTGAAAAACAGGGTGGATCCGCCAGGAGGCAGGTAACAGAAGATGGAAGGCCACTGAAGAGAGAGAAAGAATATGCCAAAATGAGCCAGCAAAATGAGGGACAAGCTTCCCAGGGATGTTTTGTAGAGGCAAGTGTTTCATCGAAAGCCACACTTTGTCCTCAATCTGGGTATCTGGCTCAAAGAAGAGGCGCTGGTTGGACGATTTCTTGACAGCAGTCTTAGCAATCTGGAGTTGTACAGAGACCTGCCGATATATATTTTTTAAATGAGGTACAAGTGCAGTGCTGGTTGACATTAGGCCAGGGGTGAATGAGGATGAGGGCAACCTAGTCGGATGAAACCCCATTCAACAAAAGAAAGGAGTGATGCCGGTTGCGGAATGGACCGCTTTATTGTAAGCCACCTCTGCCATAAGTAGATAGCTACTTCAGTCAGACTGCATACCTACTGTGTAGCAACGCAGATATTGCTCTAAAGTCTGATTGATTCTTTCTGTTTGCCTGTTGGTTTGGGGATAATAACCAGAACTGAATGCAGTGTGGTAATGCCAATTAGGAGACAAAGAGAAGTCCAGAAACAAGATGTAAATTGCGAACCCCTATCAGAGATTATTTTGTCAGGTAACCCATGAAGACAAAAATATGAAGAAAGAAGCTCTCGGCCTTCAGTGGCGCAGTAGGGAGACCGGGTGGTGGTACAAAATGTGCCATTTTAGAGAAACAGTCCACCACCACCATTATACATGTTGAACCATTTGAAGGAGGCAGGTCTACTATCAAATCGGTGGCAATGGTGTGCCAGGGTCAAGGTGGTATATCCAATGGGTGTAGAAGACCCACTGGTCGCTTATGTTCAGACTTGGCTTGAGCACAGACTGAACAAGATGCCACGTATTCCTGTACTTGTTTCTGCATTCCTGGCAACCAAAACTGTTGACCAATGAGTTCAGCTGTGGCTCGGATTCATTGATGGCCAGCTAAGGTTGAGTAGTGCATTTGAGGAAGATTTATGTTTCCTAGAGCAGTGATAGGGATGTAAAGCCATTCATAGTGGAACAATAGGCCATCTTTCATGTAATTCAAAGGCATGTCCAATAGGGTAGGAACATCAGGATCAATGGCAGTTTCTTGCAGAACCTGGACAAGAAGAGGTTGGATTGAAAACAGGAAATGTGACACAGGAGATAGGATGAAGCCAGGCAGTTCAGCACTTTTGTTGTTATTGTAGGAGCGGGAAACACATCCACTTGCTTTTCTGTGAGCCCGGGATGTAGGTCACAAAGAAGTCATACTGAAGAAAAAAGAACGCGCATCTTGTCTGTCTTCTGTTATGGCACTGTTGTGTCTGAAGATATTTCAAGGTGCGACGGTCAGTGTGGACCCCCACAGGAAGTGTTGCTGCCATTCCTCAAAGGGCACCTTGATGCCAGTAGTTCCTTCTTTGTAATAGAGTAGTTTTGCTTGCTAGGTGTCAATTTCCTAGAATAGTAGGCCACTGGCAATTCTGTCTGAGTTATTGGGTCCATTTGAAGAAGTATAGCACCCACAGCTTGGTCAGAACCATCAGCTTCCACAATGTAAGGTTGGGTATTGTCCTGATGTTGCAGAATAGGAGCACAGGTGAAGGCCAAGCTGAGATCTTGAAATGCCTGCTCAGCTTTCTGGTTCCATACATAAGGCAGTTTCGTTCTGATTAATTTAGTCAACTGAAGCATTTTTTTGGGCAAAGTTCAAGAGGACACCTCTGCAATAGTAAGCGAATCCCACACATCCTTGCAATGCCTTGAGATCCTGGGGTAGTCCAATGATAGCATTGCTTGCACTTTTCTAGTATCCATCTGTACACCCTCAGCACCAACGACATACCCAAGGAACCCCATAGTTTTCTCATGAAATTGAAATTTTTCCAATTTGGCGAAGAGATGATTATGCCGTAAACAACATTGGACTACATATACATGGGCAACATGTTTCTTAGGGGATGCAGAGAAAATCAGTATGTCATCCAGATACACCCACACTGAGTGGCTGATTAGATCAGAAAAGACAGAATCCATAAACCGCTGACAGATTGCTGGAGCGTTACTGAGTCCAAAAAGCATCACTTTGTATTCATATTGTCCAAAAGGCATTTTGAAAGTTGTTTTCCATTTGTGTCCTGCCTTTATTCTGACCAGGTGATATACTCCTCGTAGGTCCAGTTTAGAGAAAATACTGGCATCACGTAACGATTCCAGAAGATCCGATATAAGGGGTAATAGGTAACAGTATTTTATGGTTATGTCGTTGAGCAGACAGTAATCAATACAGGGTTCAAGAGTGCCCCCTTTTTTGGGAACAAAAAACATAGGTGAACCGAGAAGAGACTTAGAGGGAGTTATCAACCCATGAGCGAGACAATTATACAAATATTTCTTCCGATCGATCTTTTCAGTCTCAGTCAATGAATAGAGACGTCCATTGGGCAGGACAGGGTCTGGCACCAAATTTAGCTCAAAATAGAAAACTCTATGAGGCGGTAAGGGAATGGACTCAGGCTCCCAAAAACATCTTGAAATTGCTGATAAGCTTCAGGTAAAGAAAGACATGAAATCATTCGATTCAGGAGGTACAACAATGGGAAGTGCAGTAGTCGGAAGCAAATATCATGACATGAGTGGTCCAAATGATGCTTGGATTATGAGTAATGAGCCAAGGCAAACCAGCACAATTGGGTGTACAGGTGATTGGATGATATTGAATGCCAATCTTTCATGATTCTGATTGATTTCTAGTAGTAAAGGCAGAGATTGATGGTCAATAGGCCCAGAAGACAACAGGGTTCCATCGATAAGCTGTAAACCAGCATTTTGTTCCTTGTTTTCTTGTGGTATACAAGAAGACGTTCCAAAATCCTTGCCCTGTTGCTCCACAATCCAGTAGTGCTGTGGCATGCACAGTTTCTGCAGATTTAGTGCCCCAAGTCAGGTAGACCAAAAGGACAAAGGAGTTGGTGACATCAGGGATCCGGTCCTCTCTGGAAGACTTTTCTCCAATTTGATAAGGTCCTTCCTCGGCTTCCCATCCTGAGGTAGGCCTTTCAGTTTTCTGACGTTCTAGCAGGTCGTACCGGACATGTATCCAGGAAATGTCCCAATCTTCCACAGTACATACAGAGTCGGTTGATCCTCCGACGTCTTCTCTCAGTTTCAGTCTGGGGGCCTCACAAAGCACCTATCTGCATTGGTTCTCCGGCTGTTTTGATTTAGGAAGCTGAAGTAGGTGATGGAACCCCAGCACAGGGAAATGAGCGGTCAGATCATCGGAATTCTGTTCTCCTTTTGGTCCAACGATGGTCGATCCTAATGACTTGGTCTATCAAGCCTCATAAGGATGTAGCCACAGGTATGTGGACTACCTCATCATTGTATTCATCCCATAATCCTCTCCGGAATAAGGTGATTTAGTGATTTAGGGACACAATGATTCAGTGGCTAGTTGTTTGAATTGATCAACATAGGAGACTATGTTTTGGATAACTTGACGAAGTTCCAGGAGCTGACTCTGTGCAGTGGCAGCTTGGTTTGGTGATTTAAACACATCAAAGAAGGCCTTCTCAAATCCGGGAAAAGTCATCAAGTAATGGGCTTTGTGATGACACGTATGGTGTTACCTAAGCCAATGCGTTTCCAACAAGATGTGGGGTACATTTAAGGCTTAAGGCAGAACCCCCTACAACGAAAACTGCATTTCAGCAGTTACCCAAAAATGGCTGTGCTTTGGTCTGCTGACCACATGTGGGGTGAGAGTTGAACACAGCCACCCCAAGAATAGCTGCATTTTGTTGTCATTCACATGAATCCAGAGAAAACAACTCAAAGTCAGAATGGCTGTGCATTGCTGTTCTGTCAGTTTAACGTTCAAGGCTGCACAGGAAAATGACGTACATGTAAAACGGCATCGCACTGGTGCTACTTTCATTTTTTTAACATCACACAGTTTGTTCTTTTAAAACACAGGCCATTGTGTTTTTCATTTTGAAACCCTATCAAATAAGGCCACCCCTCCCAGAACGGCATTGTTTCATCAGTAAAGTCCATGAAAAACAAAATAATTCTGCTTCAAGTCCGCACGGCTTGGATTTACTTTTTGAAATAAATTAACACACACAAAGTACTTCAAAGAACAGTTGCTCTCTCTTGCCTGTGTAAATTACAAAGAAACCATTTTCAAGCATATCTCTGTGTCCAGAAACTGACCAGATCTATAAAAAGCCTTTCAGAAAGTCAATGCCAAGGAAGCTGTGTGCAGGGAAAAAAACGCATTTTGTGAGATGAAAAGGAGAAAAAAATTAACACGCGTAAATCTGCTTTTGCAAAGCAGAAAAGGACATTAGGAAAACTAAATGTGAACTAATACTGTGGCTAGCACAGAAACACAATTGTACACGTGGGGAGAGGGGTTGCAAAGATGTGCATTGTGCTCTGTTTTCCCCTCCAAAAGACAAATCATCCTGGCTGAGGCCCAGGAAATTCTGTTAAACCAGTTTGGCAGCAAGACTGATTTCGCACCTACCAGTGACTAAGGCTGCAAGGGCCTTTGCCCTGTTCTCATGGACCTGATAGTGTGATAAGGCAGAACTGCTCCCAAGGACAAAGAATGCAGAGTGAGCCCTGTGTTTTGCCTCGGAGATGTGATTTCCTCTACCTTCAAACTGGAGGACTTCAAAGAGGAGTCATGGAAACCCTTTTGTAAGCTGACTCATGTGAGACAATTTGGATTATGCAGGTGGCAGTGCCGCCCACATCTTTGGCAAATCCATCTCATTGACAATGCAGGACATTTATACTTTAAGAAATCTTTCTACCCAATTTGAATAAGCAGTAATGTCTTATTATGACAGTTTTAATGAGATTTTTGGACAAGCACAAGAAGACTATGTGCATCTCTCTGGCATGTGGTGAACTGAAATGGCAGGAAAAATGCAATCCTGGGGGAAACATAAATGGCATAGACATTAAACTTGGGGAAAATATGCCAAATACTATTATGCATATGTGCATCCATTTGCCGAATTGTACTTAATATGTTTTTCCTGAAAACGGTGAAATGGTGCCAAAGGATTAAGCAACATCACACAGAATTGACATTCTGACTGGCAAATTCCTTGCAAAATATGGAATATGTAAATGTATTTTTCGTGATGGTGACTAGTGTAAATATGAAGTTGTATTCCATAACTCCTTTTGTGAAAAATTAGGCTTATGAGACAAAGGGGAGTCATAAAATGCACACACCTAATCTAAGGTCACTTCCTTTGAACCAATCAGCCCGGAGGAAGGTGGGAGGACCAGGACTACTTCCAGAGTACTTCCCCCCCAGATTGTAAATTCTATGATGTCACTTTGCCTATATAAGGGGTAGACAGGGAGACACGGGAGATTCAACATTCAAAATTCAACCTGCAAGACAAGATTCCAGGTCCAGGCAGAATCACCTATCCAGAACAACATTCGTCCCAATCATTCAGTGAGAAAGAAGGAAAGGCAACTGATCTCCTTTAGGAGAATCTAGTGACCAGACTCTTTGCCCAGCTGACCCATCCTGCTGTCCACAGTGACCAGACTTTGCCCAGCTGTTCCCAACCAGGAGAGCCCAGCTGACCCAGTAAACAGATCTCTTGACACCACTGCCCATGACCAGATCCATGGCCTGCCATCTAGAGACCATGCTGGCAGTCCAAATGACCAAACTCAAGTGTCCCTTGTAAGTATCACATCACCCAGTACCCAAAAAGCTACATATCCCGCTCTGTTACCTTACATTCTGTTCAAATCCTATAAAAATCCCTAGCCATTGCCCAAATTCTCAGTTTCCTCTGTTTACCCTTTCACTAGAAGAATCTGTTTAGGCTATATTTGTTAGCATATTTCTTTTCTGTTTCCTTCAGTTACCTGTGTAAGTCCCTAGTATCATTTGGAATAAATTAATTAATTCCCCATTGAAAACTCACGTTCCTTACTTTTGCATTTCCAAAGTAACAATTCTGTCGAGTGTTTTTACTAATTATAGCCTTAAAATATAGTTTTAGTAGAACTAATCATTGTGCTAAAAAAAACGATTTTGCCTGTGTATTTTGCTTGTCTTTCAAATCCGATTTGCCTTTCCCATAAAAAAACCCATATTAGTATCCTATAAAGAGTCATCCCTTCCTCTTAGTATCCTATCTGTTCTGTACCTTTGTTTCCCATCCCAAAAACCGATTTCCGATTATGATTGCTAAGCCCATTTTCTTAGCTGTTTGCTAGTTTAAAGCCTGTGTGAAATCAGAAATTGCAATTCTGCCATGTGTGATTTTTGTTGCATTGTTTTCCTTCCCAAAAATCGATTTTCTCACCTGTGCTCACGTTGCTGTTGGGTCCTGCTCAGTAGCCTGTAAGCTCCCTTGCTTCTTTAGTGCAGCCACACGAATTTCTGTCGAAGCTATCCTACCACCACTGTAACTGATCTATAAGTAACCAGTAAAATCTGAGTATGCCATTTTGCTCCTTTTTAGGGTTTTCATTTTCGTTTCTGGCCTCCCATTCTGGGGTGGTGGGCTGAATCTTCAATCTGATTTTTCTCTCTTCTTTCTGACTCCTTGTCACGGCTTTGAGGGCCTTTCTGAAGTCCAGATAGTTGTCAGTGCGGTGGATGTGGAGTGAAAGGGAGTTCCAGATGTAGGGAGCTTGGACAGAGGACGATGATCCTCCCAATCTGATGGAGTTGTAATGAAAGATAACAAGGAGAACAGCCAAACCAGATCTGGGGTTTCTGGTGGGTTGATAGCGGGTGAGTTTATCCTGGAGGAATTCCAGTGTGGTGTTAAGGAGGGCATGCTGAGTGGTGCACATGGCTACAAAGGTAGTCTGTCGGCCGATAGGGAGCCATTGTTGTACTCTGAGAGCAGGGCTAATGTGTTCTCTTGGTGAGAGGGCAAGGAGGAGATGGACTTCAGAGTTTTGGATTCATTGGAGCTTCCTGACCTGTTATGCCGGAGCACATATAAAGGGAGTTTGTATAGTCTATGCGGGAGAGGATTATGGCAAGATTTGCTGAGACTCGGTGTGGAGAGGAGGGATACGGGAAGATTCACCTGAGGATGCACAGGTGGAAGAGACAGGTAATGGACACGGATGTGATGTCGTGGGAGAGGGATAGATTTGAGTCCAGTGTGCATCTGAGGCTTTTTCCAGAAGTGGATGTTGTAGAAGCGTGTCCTACAGGGTGTGGCCAGGGGATCGGTTGGGGAAGGAGAGAGGATTTGGAGCAAATTAGGATTTCAGTTTTGCCAGGGTTGAGGAGGAGGTGGTTGGCTGTCAACCACTGGTTGATTTCAGAACGACAGGAGGAGGAGCCTAGGAGGAGTGATCTGGGTGCCATCCGCATAATTATAGAAGATAAGATTGTGAGAGTGGATGAGTGCAGGGAGTGGGCTGAGGTATATATTGAAGAGGAAGGGAGACAGTGAGGATCCTTATGGGACCTCTTTCGGAACAGGGTGAGAGAGGGAGGCGAAAGGGGGAGGAGCATAATTTGCATGTGGTTTAAAACGAAGGAGGAGATCCAGGTGAGGGCGGTGTCTTTGATCCCTAAAGAGTGGAGCCTGTCTGTGAGTATGGTGTGGTCAATGGCATTGAAGGTGGCAGAGTGGTCTACGAGGATGAGCGCAGTGCATCCTTCCGAGTCTGCTGTTCTTTTTAAGTCATCCCAAACCAACGCAAGCAAGGACTCAGTCTGTCGGTGGCATCTGAAACATGTTTGGGCTGGGTCAAGGAGGTTGTTGGTTTCTGTGAGGGAGCAGACCTGTTTCTACGCAGTGCGGTCCAAGAATTTGGCAATGAAGCGGATGTTAGAAATAGGGCGGTAGTTGGAGGGAACGAGGGGGTCGCAAGAGGGGTTTTTGAGGAGAGGTTTGACGTAAATTTTGAAGGCACAAAATGAACCGTGCAATGCTGCCTTCACGTGTTGTGGTTAGGATGTTCTTAAGAAGGGTGGTAGGACATGGATCTTCATGGGAGCCTGAAGGTTGGCTTTGTGCTAGAGGTTTGAGGAACTACGGGTGTGAGATGCGGGTGAAAGAGGAGAGGACTGGCATAGAGGTAGGAGTAGTGCTGGGACAGGGTGGGGGATGGGATGAGGTGGGTTTGAGCTATTTTGGAGAAGATTGAACAGTGTCGATCTATGGCGATAAGTGGTCAGACAGTTCATCGCAGAGTGATTGGGAGCGTTGAGCAGTGTGGCGTCTTGAATTCTACTATGATTCTGTGCAGTTCTTGGCAAGTGTTGCAGGAGTTGGAGATTCAGTTCACATAGAAGATTTATTTGGCTTTTCTAATTTCTGACCGGTAGGCCCTGGTCAGTCTTGCAAGAGGTTTTGTTTTGGGGGTGGGGTTTGTTCTCAATGTTTGCTCAAGTCGGTGCTTGATGGTTTTGAGTTATTTTAGGTGAGCTGTAAACCACTTGGGATTGGGGCGGGGTCTCCGTGAGGTACATCTCGTTGGAGTGAGGGGGATGAGGGTGCTGGAGAACCACAGATCGAAGAGTTCAAAGGAGGCTGGGCCTTCCTAGAATGTGAGTGCTGGAAGTGAGTTTAGAAGGGAGTAGGCTAGATCAGGAATAATAGTTATTTTATACCGGAGAGGGATGAGGGAGGCAGAGTTTGGAGAGGGACGGTTGGTGTGAAGGGAGCCGGGTGTTTGCAAGGTCTGGAGGGAGAAGAAGATCATGGAATTAACTGTTCAGATTGGAGGGCAGGGGTCAGAATGGATAGAGCTCAATATGGGATAATGACTGTGTCCTGTGATGTGGGTGGGGAGAGGTATCATTTGGGTCAAATTGAGGCCTTCTAGATGATCTGAGAGATACCGGGTCATGGGGTTTGAGGGAGTGTCAAACCAGATGTTGAAGTCTCCTAGCTTGGTGAGTGAAGGTGGCTGATAGGGCGTCACTAAGGGAGTCTGCACAGTTCCTGTTGTAGCCAGTGGGTCTGTATAGGAGTGGGAAGCTGTGGGTGGCAGAGGGGGAGAGTTGTATTTTTACTAGCAGTGATTCACGGTCAGTGCTGCCGGAGACAATATCCATGGATAGAATTTAGAGGCAGTGTTTGTGGAGGACGGCCCTCCCTCATCTGCTAAATCTATTCTGTACAATTGGCTGTACTATGGGGGGAATGCCTTGTGTGCGATAGGTACATAGTCGTTGGAGAACCAGGTTTCTCTGATGAAGAGGGTGAACGGGGTGTTCGTCTGAGATGAAGTTTACAATGTATTTGGATTTGGAGACTGACCTGGCGTTGATGATATTGCAAGAGAGCACATTCAGATTCTGGAAGAGGAGTGAGTTAGGGGTCAACGAGGTACATCTCATTGGAGTGAGGGGGATGAGGGTGCTGGAGACCCACAGATCAAAGAGTTCAATGGAGGCTGGGCCTTCCTAGAGTAAGAGTGCTGGAAGTGAGTTTAGAAGGGAGAAGGCTAGATCAGGGTTAATAGTGACGTTATACCAGAGGGGGACGGGAGAGGGAGAGTTTGGAGAGGGGCGGTTGGTGTGAAGGGAGGCAGGGGGGCTGGAGGGTGAAGTGGGGGGTGGAAGTGGAAAGGATGGGTGTTTAGAGGGAGCAGGTGGGAAACTGGTAGGGCTAGGCTGTTTTGGGGAAGAGGAGAATAGAGCTAGGAGAGGGTTGGGGATGTGAGGAGGTTGTTGGGTGGGGATAAAGAGTAGGGTCACTGATGGAGTAGAGTTAAAGAATGAGGGTGGCCGGTCGTGAGGTGAATGAGGGGGACAGTTGACATTGGTGTCTTGGCCAGGGTGGCCCTTGCTGTGCTTAGGGATGGGAAGTGCGAGTTGAAGAGGGAGGGGAGGATGTAAGGATGATGTGGCCAGAGGGAGAAGCAGAGAAATGGTTGGGGGGTGGGTGTGTGGGAGAGGAGTTGGGAGGAGGCAGAGGGAGTTGGTGAGGCGAGATGTGGGTAGCTGGAGGGCTGGATATTTTCGATTCTAGAGCGCCAGCGTGCAGCTCTGTCCTGGGCAGTGAGACATCTGTATGGAGGGTGGTTGGAAGGGTAGTGGGGGAGCTAAGAATTGGAGGGCAGACTAGCGTTGAATTGGGTGTGGTGTAGAGGGGAGATGATGCTGCATGTATGAAAGGTGGGGGAGCGTAGCGGGGGTGGAGGAAGGGGGAAGAGATTGGCTTGATGGCGCATTAATTAGGTTTCTCAAGCGTCAGCGAGAAGCTCTCGTCCGGGCAGTGTGTGGCATGGTGGCCGGGGTGTAACCTGGAGGATTGGAAAATTTGGAGAGGGGCATTTGTGATTAGTGAGAGTTGCTATGCGATCAGTCTGAGGTGATCAAAGGGCTAAGTAGGAGCCTGTGTGGCGCTAGGAGCTGTTTACATTTGTATGTTTGACTATTAGTCAAAATCTGACATGCACAATTACTGAAAGTAGTTTGATTCGGAGACAGGACCAGTGTTTGCCACATTGTCTCAGTTCAAAAGCTAGGTTATGCCTGGAAATGTGTCTAAAATGTGAACGTGAACAGAGCTGGAACGTTGCCTAGGTTCGGAACAAGTTTCATTCTAGAAAGTTGGATACATTCAGGGGTCAAGTCCTAAAAAATAATGTCGGGGGACAGTGGGATGTGAGGTCGCCAGAAATTAGCATATCAAGATGAAATGTGCTCATTTCATTAAATTGGCTTTGCATAACCACCCAATTTGAACAGGACAAATGAGATTTGCCTTTCATAAAATCAACACACACACAAAACCAAGAGAGGATATTTTCTTCTAATTGTGTTTTTGAAAACTGTAAAAGGTGTGCATATTTTTAAACTCTGTGACTTGCAGTACCGAAATGGTATATTTCACCTTTAGTTGTCAATTAATTTCATCAGGTTATATAGTGCAGTGCTGAAGTGTCCAGCCTACAAATCTGCCGACTGCGGTTTGATCCCTGAGATTGGCTTTAATTCATAAATTCAAAGAGGACATTCAATGTTTCTCATTTTAGCTGGGGGGGACTGAGTCCCTCCTCTGAAAAAAGTGGGTGGACTCCGTCCCCCCGCGTGTACCCTCGACTTGAGCCCTGGATACATTCAAGACATACGCTGTGTGAAACAAATGCAACTTAGTTCAAACATACACTGTGAGGAGACCTAAGTGCGCGATGCAACTAGGCTCACAGCATGCAATGTGAGGAAAACTGCATCTAAATACAAAACCCAACCTGTAGTGGGAAATATGGACCTAGAAACAGAACATACACTGAAGTGGGAAAAAGTACCTACAATCACAACATACCCTGTGAGCAAAGTACACCTAGAGTCAAAACATACTGTGACCTAAGTACACCTAGATTCAAAAAATATATATATATGTACTGTGAGCAAAGCAGACCTAAATTCAAAACATATAGTGTGTGCAAAAGACACCTAGATTCAAAACATATTTATATAGTGTGATCGAAGTACATCTAGATTCAAAACACACATATATATATATATATATATATATACTGTGAACAAAGCAGACCTAAATTCAAAACATTTTGGGCCTGATTCACAAAAAGGTCTGCATTGATCCCGCAAAGCCCCCGTGCCGAAACCGAATCTGTGCGGCCCGACGCACAAAGTTTTCAATGCGCAGTCCGCATAGTCATGGAATCCAAATTGCAAAAGCAAGAAGACCCGCAAAGATTTGATTTATTGTTTGCGAGTTGCGCGAGGAATGTCCACAACATGCCCCCAAGCAAACCAAAAACATAGCCATAGACCGACCTTTGCGCAAACCTCTGTGTCCACCCCTGACCCACCATCCAGCACCCCTGTGAAACCGTGTGAGCCTCCTCGTACGTCAAGGCTACACCCCTGCAAAAACACGTGAACTCCTTCGTAAATCAAGGCTGCACCCCTGCGAAAACGCACAAGCACCCTTGTAAGTCAAGACTGCACCCCTGCGAAAACACGCAAGCTCCCACGTAGGTCAAGGCTGCACCCCTTCGAAAAACGCATGAGCTCCCTCGTAAGTCAAGGCTGCACCCTTGCGAAACCGCGCAAGCTCCCACGTAAATACCGGCTGCATCCCTGCGAAAAAAAACCTACTCCCAAGGCACCCAAACTGACAGCATATACCCCTGCTGCACATCAGCCCCCTCAAGCCCAGACACCACCCACAATCCCTTCTCACCTCCAACACTACACCAGCCAGCCGCCTCAAATCCAGACACCACCCAGCAGTCCACCTCATCTCTGACACTCCACCAGCCAGCACCCCAAGCCAAGACACCACCACAATTCCCCCTCACCTCTGACACTCCACCAGCCAGCCCCCTCATGGTCAGGCACCACCCACCAGCCCCTCACCTCGACACCACACCAGGCAGCCCCCTGACAGTTTGTCACCCTACCAGTCCAATGCACAGCTGCAACACATCTGAACCTCGGTGGTCTGCCTCCACCATGAAGCCGACCTCCAACATGTCCACCACCAACACGATGAACTGGAAGCAATGAAGAGCAATCCAGTACCGGAGCATCTCCTGTCACTCCCTGGCAGACCTGAATCTGCAGGACCTCAACTGGACAGCGCAGTATTGCACCAACTGTGGCTACTGCATCCACACGTGAATGCAGCGCAAAGTGGCACGTGCATATTGGTCATTGCAAAGGCATCAAAGCACAGCAACTGAATGTGTGTTGAGGACAGAATCAAACATTGGACAGATCCACAAATGATGACCAGGCACATTACATCCTGAGCATGAGCAGTCCGGGTGGTAGGGGTGGCAAACTTGACAGGCGTGTGCATGGGTGATGGAAGGTCAGTCAGAGAGTGCATGACTCAGTGAGACACGAAATGTGTGCTGCCAAACAGAAACAGCAAACATGGGACACAACTGCATTCCAGTTGCAGAGGTGGAGCATGACATGAGAGCAGGCCGTGTGTGGCTGCACATGCTGGTGGGCACGTGAGCATGATATGGGAATGACACAGCAATTGAATTAGAAATGTGCAATTGATGTGTCCAGGCCACCCATCCACAGTGAGCCCACCTCCACCGCAGCACCCACAATTCAAAATGCACACTATAGCGAATAGATTGTGGGCACATATACAATCCCAAGCATGTGCAAAGGGTACACATGAATAACAGCGGACCTGAAATGAAAACAATGCAATAGCGTGCAAATACACATGAGCAGGTGGCAATCCATCCACAATGAGAGTCAACCAAAAATACATAACAGAGCCACACATCACTGCAACCATACCCATATGTACATCATCACGCGCATAAAAGAAGCCTCCACGCTCCCACAAAGACACACTGATGTCAAACACGCAGTAATGCTGCACACATAATGGAAAATGAAAATCATCCAGTGCGGCTTCCAGACATCTGATGGTGTCATCCCCACATGGCAGGCACATGTACATCCCTCCGTCTGCAAACATGACACCATCAACATGACACGCACAGGCACGCCACAATACACATGACCGGCAATGAGATTCACTGGGTGAAATTTAAACAATAAAATGCGCAGACAGACAAATGAACTGCATAAAGCGTGGAACTTACTCATAGAAAACATGTATTGAATAAAACTATATACAAGAAAAAAAGGGAAGGAATATTCAAGTAGTCCAGGGTAAAAAAGAAAACTGAAATTAACCCTATTCCTAAACAATTATATACATGAAAAACTGTGAAGGGATGTCACTGAAATCCGGGGGAACAGAAATGAAACCTATACCTAAACAGAAATGAAACTATATACAAAGGCAGCGGTCTAGTCCTCCTGACCAATTTCAGCCAACCTGTCAACCATGGCTTATTCACAAGCCACGTCCTCCTCCCTCAGGTGGACTCATCAGATGGTAAGGGAATGCTGGTCTGGGTGGAGACAGCTTCATGCCCCTGGGACTGGGTTGCATCATGAACACCCACCTCTTCACCCCCACCTGACCCCATGGGCTGGGCTGCAATGGCCACCTCCCCTGCCTCCACCTACGTGAACCTAGATGACTCCCGGGTGTTGTCCCCCGTGGATGATCCCTGTGTGGCATCACCCTGTCCCACCGATGCTGAGGAGTCACCTGCCACCTTCACCTCCTAGGACCTCCCCTCAACAGCCACACCCGATGGTCCTGGCGCTAGCTCAGCCACATTGATCCCCGACATTGGGCTGTCACAGGGGAGTGGCTGGGGCCTGCACCTTGTTCTGGTGGAATTGTCCCCGCTTTCATGCTCCACAGCACTGCTTCCTCCTCTTCCCCAGCTGCAGCAACTGTGGTAAAAGAGACACAGAACACCAACATCGGTGTACAGTGTCAAAGTCTATGTGGCATACACAATTACAGCAACATCCACACTCACACACATGGCCATGCAATTCCCATTGAAACAGACAAAGCAATCCATGCGCAATGATAACCACTGTCATGACACATTCATGTGTAAACATAGCACAAAGAGTGCAGTGTGCACATACCACGAGATAGGACATGGCAAGGGCAACATGATCGAACTGCAACCTGCTGCGTTGCTACAGGAGACATGGCACAAGGGGTTGGCAGGGAGTCAACTGGTAGGTTGCCCAAACACAGAATTCATGGAAGCACATATGGGCTGGAGTACCGCTGTGTACACATTGGTGGAAAGACACGCAGTTGAATGTTGGCTCCCAGTAGACACTCATGATTGCACCACTCACAGCATGGCCTTGTCAACACCTGCTCGGGCATCTGTCCACACATTGACTTCAAACAACATGCCTGAACTGTGAATATGCAATACAGACATGCATCTCTTGCAGAGGCACATGTGAGTATGCCATAGGCCCAAGCACATACTCATGGAATGCGCACACATCAACTCAGAGTACACATTCAGCGGCATGACAGATCACATCAATTTCCCTGAAATGTCAATGCCACAACTTGACACCACCAAACATCCATATGCACGTGTCTCCTCCAGATGTTGAGGGTGGATAGCCACACATTGTAATGGTGTAACGCTCACCTGATATCCACGGGGATACCACTCAGCCTGTACGGACTTCCGACCACTTCGAACCCTTCCCTGGACTTTGCTCAACCAAGCGCTGGGCCTGACACACAGGATTACCAGAGGCAGTGGAGTAACTTTGCTGACAATGTTGGGGGGGACATGACATCTGAAGAAAAGGTGCCCCAGCCAAATGAATGGGGAAAAAAATGTGTGCCATGAAAGTTGGGGGGGGACAAACACCCCTGTCCCCCCCTACAATTACACCCATGACCAGAGGTCAATTCCTTATTGGTCTTGCTTGTCTGACCCCCCTTCTTCCATGGTCCAAACCTTCCCCCGGTTCTCTCCTCACCTTGTTTTTTGATGTGGGGCGCTCTCCGTCCTGCCTTCGGTGCAGGGGTGCGTTGGGTGATGCAGGCTGGAGGGTGCCTAGTTGCTTCACTGGCACGGGCCCGGCGGGCGGGGGTTTGCTGCGACTTCAGCCCGGCCGGTAGGTGAAGTGAGCCTTATGAAAGTTCTGATGGCTCTAATCCCTTTAATATTGTGTCTTTCTTTCCTTAGGTGGTAAAGGTCTTGTGGATGGCGACGCGCTGCTGAGGTGAGTAAGAGTGCGGATCCCGATGCTTAATGGCTTCCTTCGCACTAACCAATGTTCGCCTTTTCCGTGTCCTTTTAGGTGCCGCAGTAACCCAGCATGGAAGCGAGCTGAGGAGATGAGCGGCGGTGAGTAAGCGCGATGTGCAATGCCTCTTAAATGTTTTTGCGCTAACCTGATGTGTCTTTTCCCCTTTTTTAGATCGGCGGGATGCTCCGAAACAGAAGTTGTCCGATCGACGGGAGTTCAGGTAAGGATCAAACTCTCTTTGCAATTTCGAGAGAACTAAGTATTCCTGAATGCTTATTAACATCTTTTCTTCTATTCTTCTCCCCTTTTTGTAGGGCGCAGCGTGCCAGATGGTGATGACTCTGCCGTAGGAATCCGCAAGACTGGGAAGAGCTGGACGGAAGTTGGATGCTCTTCAAGGTGAGCATTGGTAATGATGTTCTTGTTCTTGCAGGTGCGCTGGCTCTGAAGAAAGAAGTGGGCCTCTTTAGGATATGGTGAGTGTCACGCTGCAGGTGCTGAGAAACGCAAAGCATGTTTCTACGGCCGGGCGTGGTTTAAATAGTCTGTAGGTATCCCAGGTATCCCTGGGCTGAGCCACACCCGAAAGGCTAGACTGCTCATCCAGTTCAAGAAACTGAATTACATGGAGGCATCCATTGGCCCATAATACATTGCAAGTCCAATGTTAAGTGGATCTCAGGACTGTGTGTGAAATTGGTGCCAAAGGCGCCAAGTCTGAGTCCAAGTAGGTCTCTGGGGAGATGGAGAGGCCCTTCGGGCCGACTAGGTAATTGTGACCTGGCTCCAGCCTTATATGCCGGGGGGCTAGGGCCAGGAATTGTGACAAATGGCCACACAACTTCATGTCCATTATGCATGCACTTCACATGGGCACCACATCCTTATCTGGCATCCTTGATGTCCAAGCACCTCTAACCATCAAGTGACATTGCATGGGCACAGTTTGTGTAACTGTTCAACTACACACTGCAAATACCAGCGTATGTCCAATGGACACATGCCACACTTCACACTTCACACAAGGGGAGCATTGTCTGGGGGCTGCATGCCACTGTGGATCACTGAAACACACATGCCACATACATGAAGGGTGTAACTAGAGACATGCAGGCCCATGCAAAGCACACATGCACTGTTCTAGAGTGCACCACATGGCTACTCACCAGCGGCCACCAGACTGTGTTTCCAATCGCAGATCTGGGTACACAGCTCTGAGTAGAACCTCACCAGGATCTGCATGTTGTTGCTGGAAAACTTGCACCTGCCCGCACGGAGCACTGCCATGATTGCTCCGGCCTCCAGGGCACACCGTGCCTTGGTGTGGGTCCTGGATTTGAGGTCCTCCCAGCGCTTGTGAGCGCTCCTGGGACAGCGGACTGCCACCCCCTTCTCATTGATAGCAGCTGTGATGTGCACGCAGATCTACTTGTGCCCTTCTTTCCTGCATTGCTTTGCTGGGTTGAAGAGGGCATCATAGTTCTCCAGGACCTGATATACCAGGATCCCAACTTCCCTGGAGCTGAAATTGGCAGCTCTCTGCCTCGCTGCCGTGGGTTTGCTGCTCTGTTCAGGACAAGATGGTACAGGCATGGCAACCCCTGAGGCAAATGTGGGTGGGCAAAGTGGTCCTGGAGATGGGCTGTGGAGCAGTGGTGTTGGAATGGAGAGGTGGGAGTCCAACACAGCAGCTGAGGTGGTCACAGGAGCACAGGCAATGGCAGGTCAGCAGGCACTCCCAACACAGTGCTGGTGGGCAGCAGGCACTCACACTAGGCAGGCAGCAGCAGATGGCAAGGTGGGAGGCAGCACAGGGCAGAAGGAGACAGTTACATTGGCACAGAGGCAGGAGAGGGGTGTCTCCTATTATTAGCTATGAAGGCAGCTGAAAACAGAGTAAAGGCGCTTAGCGCATAGGTTACATGACATGCGCTGCACAGGACTGGTTTGTCACACTTGCTGCATGTGTGGTTGTACAGGTATGTGCATGTGTACCCCTGATGGACTGCTCCTATGTGCCACAATCAGGTCACTTGTTCATTGTTCATGTCTGTATGTTCTCTACACCTGGATGTATTGCATGACTTTTTTTTTACATTACTTGTTGATCTAATCGAGCACTGTGAGTGACTGCACGGTGTGTGTGCACATTGTGGCCCCATGCTTGTGGGACATCGGCCACTCCCCTAGCTTGTGCTATCTGTTGGTCCTGTGGGTGTTGCCAGTGTACCTTGGGATCCATGCACACTTCCTGGGACTGTCTCGTACAGGGTGTGTTGTCTGTTAGAGGGTGAGTGAACAGCTACTTATTGTCCTGAGGTCCATTTACAGTGGTGTCCAATGGTGTGGTTGCTGCAGGGTATGGGTATGTGGTTGTAGGCAAGTCTTTGCGGGTATGTTGCGTACATGGGTCTCTTTCTGCTTTGCATGCCATGGTCGGTCGTGCATGTTGTTTCTTTGATATGAAGCTGATGATAGACCTTTAACAGGTGGCCTTTCTTTGCTAGTCTACCCCTCTCCATCCCCCACGTTTGTCCTTCCTCGCCCATGTACTACTTCCCATGTATGTGCCTTCCAAGCTCTCTGACGGGGCTGCTTCCTTTACAAGTATTCATGTCTCTTGGCCAGCTTCTCTCTGCCCTCACCGACTGTGATGTCAGACATATCCATCCTCATCTTCCCACCAGCCAGTCTCCTACGTCCACCACTGTTTCCCTATCCCTCTCTCTCTCTCTCGCTCTCTCCACTCCACTGCTAGGCAATCATCACTGTGTGCCTTGTCTGCCTCTTGCCCTCTGTCCTCATCTGCTCCCACGCTTGTACTTCCACTCCCGGGAAATCACCTTGGTGTCCTTTTCCTACCCTGCCTTCGTGGTTGTCCCAAAGGCACACGTTTTACCTGACAGTGGGTGTACATAACGTGCATGCCTGAAATCAGTGTCGCCACTTAGGCCCGCATCCTAGGGCTGAGTGACACCTGTTTCCAGGTGCATGTTGAGCTGTGATTGTAATCTGCTTTTCTGCCAGGGATTTCTCTGTTGGTCAGTTTTGCTGTTGGGATGTTGATAGTTGCTCACGATTGGCTGTTTTTACTTTCAGATGTGGACAGTGGGTGATCTCTGCTTATTTCCTTGTTGCAAACGGGAGGTGTCATGGCTGTCCAGTATCTTTACATTGATATAATACATGTCTTTTCAAATTCAAAATGATGTTTCAGGTGGGATGCAGTGGATGCGAACCAGGTTGGTACCTTATGCAGGTAAGTTGAGGGCATTCAGGGTGGCACTTGTGGTGTCGTTGGTGGCAGGGAGTCTGGCACTGTGTGGGGTTATTTTTTTTTTCCTTGTACTGAGGTGAGCAGGGCCAGCTTCATGGGTGCATGTGACACATGGCAATGGTAGGCTGGTGTGTAATGCACGCTGTTTTATCAAGACAATCAGGGTGGCACTGGTTGCGGGGAGATTGTTGTTAGAGAGGCTGTCACTATAAGACATTTATTGGTGAGTTGTCATCAGGGTGGCAGGTCTGGTTATGGTGAGTGTTTCCTTGCAGTTTTTGCATGTGTCTTGCCTGCCACGTGGCATCCCGTTCACTGAGCTTTTCTAGTCATGTCTACCCACGCAGACAGTCTACTCTTGGTCCTTCTTCCCTTTCTGGGGGTGCTGTCCTGAGACAAATCCACACACAGCACAGCATTGATGGCCATTTGGGGGATTCCATGCTAACCACAAACACCAGGCACACACCATTTGACAGGTGTTGTTTGCCATGGTGAGCATGTACCATGCACGGTACACAGACAGATATGTTTCAGCCTGTTGACTGCTGCTCAGTTCATCTCGAAGCTCCGTTCAGTTCCAGGCACATTGGTCCCGGTTCATTCCAGTCCCTGTGAAGTGTGCCTTCCCTTCCTCTTGCCTGTTGCCTGCTCCCTTTTGTGTGACAGAATCCTTGGCCTCTGTTTCTCATTCCTTTCTCATGTCTGCTTGTCTCTTTCATGCCAGTTGCCTGTGTGCCCTGCCTTCCTGTATGACTGCTGCCTCTGTGAACAGCTGCCTTCTGCCAGATCCTGTCTGCAATGCAATTGCTGATATGTCTGCATACCATCTTGGGCTTCCCTGCTAATGTTTACAGCACTGTCCTGCTGCCACGTTAATCAGGGGATGCCATATTGTGGCACTGGAGTACTTCCAAGGAGATCCTGGGTTTCCAACCTCTCGGTGGTCTCTTTTTGGGAGTCCTCTCAGTGTTATACTGACTCTGGCCGGACCAGAGTGTTCACATTGTCCCCTCACCAAGACAGGGGGTAAGTGGTACCTGGCCCTTCACTGCATGGCACTCTGGGGGCAGGCGGTGTACGTGGTGTGGGTGGGCAAGGTGTCACTGTGTGGGTTGTTTTCATTGCATTGGCATGAGATGGAAGGATCTGGCTGCATGGGTGCAGGGACACATAGTGATGGGTGGCTGGTGAGTTCTTGTTTGCATTTTTTGCATGGCACTCAGCTGGGCACATATTGCAGTGTAATTGATGTTGCCTGTCATGGCCTTGTGTTGTCTTTCTCTACAGAGGCATTCTGCTGGAGGAAGATGGTTGCTATGAATGAAGGGGACATTGCTGTTGTATGCGTGTACAGAACACATCATCAGATTTGGGTCATTTGCAAGCCTACAGAGGGGGGCATCCATGTATTCCAGTGTGCAGCTGGTGCAGGCGCACAAGGGAAAAGGTGTGAGGTGAGGTGTGCATCTTTATTTCACTTCACTTGCATTTCTCAAAGTCTGCATGACTATTATTATTATTATTATCTTTATTGTTTTTGGTTTATACAAACCTTTACAAAATGAATTCTTTTCATAATACAATCGAATAGCAGAAAAGTTTACAAAAAGATTACAATACACTACACTTTTTAAAACACATTTGTCTAATACAATTCCGGACCAGCAATTCATATTAAACAGCTAAAAACAGACAATTCTTATTAAAACACTTAGAGCCTAGTACTTCTCAATATACATAATAATTGTACCAGATAACTGAGACATTATTAATAATCTGAGACTTCAACTCATTGTTTCTTAAAAGCTTCCTGAGTATTTAAACGCTTAAACAGTCTTTATCAAGTTCATGTTAATTCACAGATAATTCTCAAAAATTCATTAATACGTATTTTTAAAACCGTCGAGTTACCATGAAGCATTTCGAACCACAAGTTACATCTGTTTACATTTGATGTGTCATGGACAAACATTGCAAAGTATTCTATTCTTTGTTTCAGTAAAGCAGGACAAACCAGCAACAGATGCATTAATGATTCATTAACCCTGGTACCAGCACAGTGTCTGCAGGATTTCCTTGCCACATTCCTGCACCTTATATTCTGAATTTCATGAGTGCTTAAGACGTTAAAACGAAATCTCATGAATTGATTTCTGTATGCTCTGGATGGATATTTTTCTAGGTATTTCTCAGGATAAGGTTTCCATTTCCAGAATGATATAGCTTGTGAATATATCGAGGAGTTTAAGATTACCACATTGTTCTCCAACCAGTCTGAGGCTTTTAATAATTCTTTCACTTTAAGAGGATTCCTTTTTAGATTTTCTAATGTGAGGCCTAAATCACTTAGAATTTTCACACAATCTCTTTTTAACTCACAAATGAAAACCCCAAGCATGTCAACTCCCAAGAAGTAATACAGTGTGTTATCCTCAGACATCATGCACTTACGTAATAAAGATAATTTTTTCCAATGTACTGTACACTTTAAGGAGGACAAACCTAACTCATAACGTAAGAGTTCCAAAAGGCAAACATTTCGGTAGATACCTTAAGACCCTTCGCCATACTTGTGCTTCAACTGTTTTCAGATAAGATACCAATTCTTCAGAGTAAAACTCAAGACCATATGTCAATCGTGGAATTGCTTTCGACCGATAAAACAGAATACAAGGCATCATTGTGAACCTGCCATATCTTCTCTCCACAGCTGATATCTGATTGGCAATAGCAGAGGCTTTTGTACCGAGACGACTTTTTATAAAACCTAACGAATAAGGAGATGTGTATATATAACCCAGGTATTTTAGCATTGATTTGTTTTTTAATCTTAGACCACCACATATAATCGAAAAAGAATCTTCTTTTATATTTTTCACACCTGTGTAAAATATTATTGTTTTGTTAGGGTTGATCAGTAGCTTTCTATTCAAAATGAATTTCTCAAATGCTACAATCATCCTTTGCAAACCCACCTTAGTCCCATCAAACAGCAAAAAGTCATCCGCATAAGCGATCCAATTCAATCTTATTTTGCCCAATTTAGGTGAGACTAAACCACTGTCATCTAGAAAGCTCCCTGCTTTTGAGACATAAAGATTGAACAGTGTTGCTGCCAGTCTGCAGCCTTGTTTTAGACCATTATGGGTAGAAATTTGATCAGATAATAGGCCACTATTGTTAAGTCTCACTCTAAGCACAGTGTTCGAATAAAGAGCTATTATAACATCTAGCAGGTTTTTTTCTATACCAAGATCAAGTAAGGTTGTCCATAGGGTTTTCCTATCGACCATGTCAAAAGCCATGGATAAATCCATGGATGCTAAATATAATGGCGGCTTGTCTTTTATTCTAGCCATACTCAACAAATTTGCTACAACTGATCCGCCCATGTCTGTGCCCATCCCTTCTCTGAAACCTATTTGTTTTATATCTAATATGTTCTTATTTTTTATCCATAGATTCAGCTCATCCAAAACAATTGCTGCAGAAATCTTAGATTCTACATCTGTTAACATGATTGGCCGGTAATTCAGGGGACTTAGGCGGTTACCCTTTTTGTGTATCAATATTACGTATGACAACTTCCAAGATTTAGGAATTTTCCTCTCATATATAATGGAATTAAACATACAGTTCAATAAACCTGCCCATAATGTTACATGGTTTTTCAGTGTAATATAGGAAAGATTGTTAGGACCGGGGGTGCATGTAGACTTAACTTTGTTTATATGCCTGGAGATGTTATTTAATGATATGTTCAGCGATCACAACTGGTCATTAATGTATTGGGTTAAGAATTGGGTGTCTGATTGTTGGTACAACTTCTCAAAGTGGTCTACCCATATATGCCCAGCAATTGGGTTTGTTGTCAGTTGTTGCTGAGACACTTTAGTTCCATTGATTATAGACCATATATTCCTAGGATTGCCATAATCTAGGGCATTAATCATCGCTTCCCCATCCTTTTGTGCCATATTTGCTCTGTGAGACAGTAACCAGTTTTTATATTTCTGCTTGATCTGTTTTGTTTTGCAGATCAGTTCTATCTGATTTGATGTTTCCTTTTTTACTATACGCAGTTCTTTTCTTAACAAAGCCTTCCTATTTTGTACTTCAATATCAAATACGTGTAGACATTTGTTATTGAATATTTGCGAGGTTGATTTTATGATATTGCCTTTTGCCAGCATATGTGCTACATATGTTTTAAAGCAATCTCCTGAGTAAGTTGCAAGTGTCCACTCAATTGACGAAGATAAGTAGTCATGTAACATCAAGGTATTTAGCTTGGTTATATTTTCTGGGGTCCATTTTACCTTAGTACCCGCAACATTAACTATGATGATCCCCATATTTTGCACTACATCTATATTTACCTTCCTCCAGGGTAAAACTGTAGATAGCAATGCATGGTCACTTTCCAGCAGACTAGTCACCTTTAGTGAACAAGAGTATTCTTGAGAATTATTGCTTACAAAGATGTAGTCCAATATGGAGCTAAGGCCCCGTGCTTGCCAAGTTGGAGTGATATTAAACAGAGGCTGCATTCCCCAACTATGCATGAAAACCACCCACATACTACCTCTGTACACTTTATTGCGGGCCCCCAAAGCCTCCGAATCTGTGGATGCGAGAATCCAGGTTGCATCATCATATTCCATGCTGCAACCTGCATTCAGATCTCCTGCGAGCAGCAAAGCACCACCCATGTTTGAGTCCAACCAATCATGTAGTATTTGGTTAAGCATTGCAAATAGTGGCGGTGTTCCAGTATACATTCATCAACATTATGAAAACATTGCCCTCATCTGTAGCTAATCTAAAAGTACCAACAATTGCACAGTCCATAACCTGCTGTTCAGAAACCATCTCTATATTAGTCTCTGATCGATAACCCAATACAAGACCACCACTGGGACGGCCATGCAGACCCTTAGACGCCTTCATATTAAATATACCATAGCCATCCCATAATAAATTGCCTGTAGCCCAGGTCTCTTGCAACAAGACAAAGTCATAACACTTTAACATTTCAACAATTTTTGCATTAGCAGTCAAATGTGAGCATCCCCTAGTATTCCATGATGCAAGGCTGAATGCTGTATCTTCGCTAAAGTGGATCCTTCATTGATTTCGGCTTATCTATGGATTCCCTGAGAGGTAGGGCGAGCCATCTCCATTCTTGCATGTCAGAGAGTTGGGATTTAACTTCCGTCATTACCAGCTTGTCACCTTCTTTACCGGTAGAGCACCTAACCTCTTGTGAATAAATACCTCGATTAGAGGGATGTTTCATATAGCCTTCATTTGAGCCCAAATTTCCGTCAATATTATGTGACTCCTGAAATTCCATCACGTCAAATCCTCTTTTTTGAAGAGCACCCGCTTCTTTTAATATAAGTGTTCTGACCAAGGGAGAATTTATTATAAGTCTAACATAGTCATATCTCTCTTCATGGATAAAATCTACAAGTTGAATGTCTGAAGAGGTTATTAGGCGTAGTTCATCAATGTCATTAAATAAACTTAAAATGTACTGCCTATTTAGGGACCAGGGTCCCCCATCATCAAAAACATAGTAAAGCACCAGACTTGGTTCATTTGGATACACAGGACGCCTTATGTTATGGGTCTCATTTCTCTTGTTACTATTGGCCATGTGGTCCGATTCTTGAAATTGATAGCGTTCCTGTCTGCCTTGAATCGACCCTATCCCTGTGTTTTGGCTTAATACTGCATCAGGCAACCAGGTGTTTCTGCTTACGCCACTTCCAGGGTAGGATTATCATGTTTACCCGCAGAGGGGCCCACTAGGCTTGGGAAGAGTTTTTTTGCTTCACTTAGTTTGTGATTCAGAATATCTTCAACAATGCTACTAACTACTTCCCTAGATAAATTAGGGTGATCAATAGTGCCTGTAGTCTGATTCACAGTTTTGTCCATTTTTGGTGTAATAGTTTCAACATTTTTTATTTGGGGAGACTCAAGAATTTTGTCTTTTACATTGAGATCGAGATACTTGTTCTCCTGCATGCCCTCTTTAGGATTGCCACGTAAAGTGACCCCACCACTTTTATTGTCAGTTTGGTGAGCCACCATAACTTCTTTAGCTTGTGCTACTGGGGATATGGAGCAAGCGGTGGGGGTACAATCCATGATTATGGGAGTATTTGGTCTAGATAAGGCATCCGGGTTCTTAAAGATATCAAAAATGTCTTGAACCCCCCTTTCTAAGGCACGAAGATTACTATCAATCCTGTCAGAAGTAACTTTATTTTTAAGTACCGCTGACAGCATAGAGGTGCCTTCTGTATACTCTGATTTATCTGGGCTCCGTGTGGTGACCAATGGTAGGGCTGCCAATTTAACTGATAATACTGGTGGAATTGGTTCTGCTACATTATTATCGGTCACCACCTTGTTGATGTTATTGTTATCTTTCTTATCTAGCCAAGCCTCACGTATATCAAGAGTTCTCATAAATTTACGAGATGTAGTAAGGCTAGCCTTGGCTTGTTTTGCCTGTTTTTTTCTATTTTTTTTCTCCTTTTTTTTCGAAATTTTTTCAATAAAAGCACCATTATCGTCATCACCAAAAGTAGTTACACCTTCAATAACAATGGCAGGATCATTTAGACCTGATTTTACAATGTTAGTCTCTATCACACCAGGAGCCAATCCCTGCGGGATCTTTGAGGGAATTACATTTATGGCCAACTCTTTTATCTTTGTAATACCACTATTATCTAAGTGCTTTTTCATACAGTTGGGCTCAATATCGTATTTTGTGATCATTCGTGTTAGCATTTCAGGTAAAGCTGTAAAAGCCAACACCATCTCATTTAGCAATCTAGTATGAGTCTTTAATTCAGATAGTACCATTGCTTGAATCTCTTTACAACATGTCCCAAAGGCCATATCTGAATTTACATTGTTTATTTCCAGTACTGAGGTAGTATCATAGCTTGAGTCTTGGACCAAATGTTGTGATACATCCAACATTGAGGTTACTCCTATGCTAAATATTGGTGGAGTATCAGCATAAATAGGGCTCTCGTTCATTCTATCTTTTTTATTGTCAGGTTCAATTTCCCTGTTTACGTCAACATCTGCGATTGAGCCCTCCTCAGCAAATAGAGATTGCGAACTTTCCGAAAGATGAACATCATTGGTTAATGCCTTAGGGCTAGTTGTAAGTTTTTCTTCCATAGAACATGATTGTGCACAGTCCACCATCTCCCTTTCAGAATTGGTTAAATCAGAGGCAGACAGGGCCGTTGCACGAGCAATACTCATTCTGGTGGCCATATGAGGCACAGACACGCTGGTAAAACGAAACTTTGTTTTAGCAGATTTTTCTACAGCTACTTTAAAATATTTTTTTGGGCTCATGACTCATTATACTACATCTAAAATAAGGCTCCGATCATATTTTCAGAAAGAAAGAAAGACTATGATGAGTACTATAGTATGACAGGTCAATGTATAGTTATCAAAAATGCAGAGAATTGGGCCGCCACCCCGCAGCCCTACCAGACCAAACAGACACAACAGGCCACTTCCAAGGCCACTTCGCAAAGCACCCTCTGTGGGAAATAAAGATCGTATTCCTGCAATCATGCTATACACACGTGCGCGCGATCAAGATAGAGTAAAAAAAGTGAAAGCAAAACATGTCAAAACGGCTGCACAGCACAATGCCCAACAAACAGATAAGTGTCGAATTCACCAAAATGTTAAATATGATAGAACATATCGAGCCGTTTCCCCTGCAGTTTAAATGTTCGTCGGATTTCCACATGTAGGTTAGATAGACTTAGCTAGGTTAAACTCTCACAACACCAACTCACGTAAATCGTTCTATCACGTCAGGTTGGAGGAAGGTAGAATTCACAAAAACACTCACAACGCAGCTCGCTGCAAGCAGCGAACAGCCGAACAGCCACTTACAGAGCCACTTGCTCTGAGCGCGCGCGCATGAGCGCGCGGACACCACTTCTTATGGAATTCTGGGTAAAGTGGGAGGGGCCAATATAATAAATTAAATAAAAGGGTCAAATTAGACTCTGTATTACGTATGATGTCCTTATAAATATATTAAGGAGTCCACAGGTCACAGTTCCTTTTAAGAAAGCGGGCAGCAAGCTCAATAGCGTACCAGTAGAATCTTCACAATGCTTCACGAGTAGAATGCCCAGCCGAACAGCCACTTACAGAGCCACTTGCTCTGAGCGCGCGCGCATGAGCGCGCGGACACCACTTCTTATGGAATTCTGGGTAAAGTGGGAGGGGCCAATCTGAGTAGACTCACGGAGCGCCAATGAAATCCTTGCTTGATGGATATGCTCACAACCCAGAACAGCTTAATGAAACGAAATGGCGCGCCGAAAGCCATTATGGGGATGAGATTGCCTCGCATCCAAGTACCTTCGTTACGGCACACATAGTCTGCATGACTATTTTCATGTGAATGTGTATTGTGAGCATACTTGTTGTCAGGGAATGGTTTGGCCACTTGACCTCTATATTGTCGTGAACCATGCATTGGGGGTCCAGGGCACTCCTCCCATGTGTTAGTTGCTCATTTCCATTTTGGACTGTGCCTTCCTACTTGTGTTCTTGTGTGTGTAGTTTTGGGCTATGTGCAGAATAGCGGTTGGTGTCCATCTGACGGTGGTCAGGGACTTTGTTGCTTGTGTTGTGTGGTTTTGGGTGGACTACATGGACACTGTTGCGTCCAGTTGCTATATCTGTGTTGGTTATTTGTGCACAGCCCTACAGATAACGGGTATATCGGCCACTTTTACTCCCTATAGATTGGCAAATACATAAAAATAGGGAGCACAAATACTCCCAACGAAAAATATGAAAAAGCCATGTGTAATCTTGTATCCCTGCTTTCACCTCCACGTGGATATCTTTGTCCCAGTAGCGCACATAGTACCATAGGTGGATAATACTATTTTAATTGCCTGATTGGAAGAAGTAAACATGTATCTTTTAATGAACATATATGACTAGGTGCAAAAGAATACATATTACCAAATAAATTCAGTTCTACTGTTAAAACACATTTTTACTCGCTTATGAATTTTTCTCATTGGTAATTGGACTTATATTTTTACTTCATAAAAAATAATTTTAGTTTCAACTTTAAAAAATAGGGATTAAAATATTCCCACTTACAAATCTTATCAGGAGCACTGTTTTGCATGTTATTTTATGTCTAATAGACGCACACAAATTACCTCTCCCTGACACACATTCTCATGGTGTTGTTATGGCCATGGAGGATAGGCCCCAATTCATCATTGAATGATATGATATGCCATTTATAACGCGCCTATACACAGGTTTTTCAAGGCGCGACTGGCCCCTGGCGAATGGCCCCTGGGATGTGGCCTCACTGTTTGTGCTCCACAAGGGCAGGTTTTCAGGGGAGGTATGTTTGCACCAGCTGGGCGTGTGCATCCTCTCCACGTGCCCTTTAGCCAACCAAGGACAAGGGCGGTGCCTGTGGCTGAGGGCGGTGCACTACCTGTATTTTCACTGGTATGCCATGCCGTGTGGCAACATTGTGCAGTACACATTCTATATATATTCTTCAAAAGGAAGATGTAAAAAATAGTGTCTAAACCACTGGATAACCACAACCAACAAATGACATGTCTAGTGTCTTAGTAGCATCAATATATATTAATACCAATTTTATTCAACACACTTACATTTATTCCCAATCTTAAAATGATCACGTTACATAAAACTTAATAAAAGACAACATATAAAACATATGTAAAAAACACAAGAGATACAAATATGTGGGTCAGGTTTTTCTAGTACATGCACCAACTCTGTGTGATTCTTCACACTTGTGCCCTTATTCTTGTTACCTAAGGTTATTTGTATTTCTTCCTATATTCTGTGAAACCCAACTTGTACAAGTTTCTGTCCGTAAACCACAGATAAATGTAGGACATTCATCAGGGGTGAATGTTTTCTTGTGTTTGTTATGGTGAAAGATCTTCTCTACTTTCCCTTCTTTCTTCACAGTGTTTTCTATGGTATAGTACCATTACAGGCTGGGGATTTATTTCTTCATGGCCGATTTTCAACCCCAATTGGTTGCAGAAGGTGATTTCCTTTTCTTTGGGAATATCTACCCAACTTCTTCTATTCTGAGAGCATCCCAATTGTCATCTTCTGTCTCTTTTCACGCAATAACCACAAAAAGTGTTGCAGAAAATAGTTCCAAAATGTTCTATCCGTTAACATATTGGAAACATGTTTATATTTTCTGGCAGTCGGATTCAGGAGGTGAAAGTCACTATCATTCCTCTAATAGCCTGTATATTCACAGGAGTAGCACTCTCCTTACAGTATGTATCTCAATTGGCGTTTTCTTATTATGGTTGGACTTTCTGTGCAAGCGCGGTCTTACATATGTTTTATATGTTGTCTTTTATTAAGTTTTATGTAACGTGATTATTTTAAGATTGTGAATCATGTCATTTGTTGGTTGTGGTTATCCAGTGGTTTAGACACTATTTTTTACATCTTCTTCTTGAAGAATATATTTTATATCCATGTGGTAAGAAATGTATGATCCCCTAAACGTGGCCATAGCCGTTTGAGACTAGTGCAGCACACCCTCTGCCTTTCCTCCAGTGTTCAGTGTTCTGGGTATATATATGTGCATTTGCTGTTATGCAGGCCAATACCTGGTGGAGACAGCGGGACTGTGCTGCCTCCAATATCCCACCAACTATGGCCGTGGTACAGTGGAAGGAGCCACAGGCCAAGAAATGGGGGTAAGGGCCTGGGAGCAGATGGTGGGTGATGCGAGGCCTTGCTCCCACTCCCCGACAAGGTCTAGGATAACATGGGGGGGGGGGACAAGTACCTAGCATACACCTGGTCATCAGGCATCCTGAACAACGTGGTGCTTTGTGTGAAAATCTGGACGCTGGGCATCCTCCTCCTCATTCTGTGTCCATGTATGATAGCTCCTGCTATTGCAGTGTCCATCGTAGCTGTCTGACCTTAGTTTGGTGTGCATTGCATGCTTTATACTCATTGGATCCTTTGTGCGTTGACCTTTATGCCTGCTATCATGTGGCAGATGGATGACAGGGTTTGCGTGTGACTTTTCCCGACACAAGGCTGCGGTTGAAATCCATGAAATCGGTTGGGTTTGCGGTGACTGGGCGTGCAATTGCTTTGCATGGGCCGGTCCTCAACACGTCCACATTTCCCTTGTTCTTCCTCATTCTGCATGCACCACCCCCTATTTGGGTCCCTGCATAGGTCCGGCCCACACTCTGCATGGAGCTTCACGCAAGCCACTCGACCACTAGCAGAGACGTGCCGGGCCTGCGCGAAGTCCACACGAAGTCCCTGCGAAGTCTGGAAAAGTCCTGCAGAGTCGATACCATGAATCGACAAAGTGGGTTTTATGCACAGAATGGCACGCAAAGTCCCATTTCTCCCTACAGATAATTCCATGAATCAGGCCCATAGTGTGAGTAAAGTGCACCTAGATTCAAAACATTAATATATATATATACTGTTAATGAAGTACACCTAGATTCAAAACATGTACTGTGACCCAGGTACACCTAGATTCAAACATATATATTCTGTGAGCGAAGTACACCTAGATTCAAAACATTTACTGTGAGAAAGTACGCCTAGATTCGAAACACATTTACATACTGTGAGTTAAGTACACCTAGAAAACATATTGTGAGCAAAGTAGACCTGGATTCAGAATGTACACTGTGTTTAACGTATATTTAAGTACAATGACATACACTGAGCAAAAAATAAGTGCGGTAGTAATGTAATAGCGGTGAAGTTTTCTGGAGCCAAATAATGGCTGTTCTCCCAACCTGGACCACCTTACCTGGTTGTCGTGGTTGGGTCTATCTTCAGGGTTCCATGGGCTAACAGGGGCAAACAGGGATCGGAGCTGCCCAGATAGGAGCTGCCCTTTGCCTCTGGCCCTTAACCAGCTACCCGGTCAGGCCGCCCTGGGATGTTCACTGAAGTAGCTGAATTCTGGTCAAGTGGGCCGCACCACGGACCAATCAGGGTCAATCTGGGTGGGTGGTGGCTGGAGGGTTTGAGGGACAGGTGGCTGGGGATGGCCTTAGGTGCTGGTTGCACCAGGTTCACAGAGCGAATGGGAGGGAAAACCCACTAGAGAAACCAATCCCAAAAATGGAGGGAAATCTTACCAGGCAAATGTTCCACACTGTACTTGATGGAAAATGGCTCCAAGGGACGAGGCTGCTGAGATGAGGTCTCTATGTCTGATTCTTCATTAGTCACCATGTGTGCGCAGGTTGCGTGTGGCCATGAACACAATCTGTACCTCATGCACTTTCACACGGAAATAGAATTATTTGTGAATTAGACCTATAGTGTGTTTTCCAATGGAAGAAGTAACTTTTTACGCAATTCCCTTTGAGCAACCCTTAGTTTTATAATGTGTTTTCTTAAATGTGTGGTTACGGTTTTTCTGTGTAAGTATTCTGTATAGGCTGTGGTGATTCCGATGGAATCCTCACTGTTTTGCCGGTGGCGACCTCCTCCCATGTGGCCTGGCAGTGGCAGCTGTTGCCTGATCCTGGCCATAGGGTGGCTGTATGAGGGAGGATCACATGGGAGGAGACAACTAACAGGGCGAGGTTTTGGTTTCATTGGAAGAAGCACAGTATCCCCCTCCCTTTTTCCTAAGGAAGACCCTCTGACACCCATCACATTAATGGCATATTGCCATTTAACAGTTCCTCTTTTAGAGGAATTCAAGAAATCTTGTCATTACAATATTCAAGTCAGGGCCCCACCTTTAACCCAAACACCAATAACTCACACATACTAGCTTCTGTTTCTAATATACCTTTTTGTAAACATCCAAAGAAAAAAACAGTTGAGAAGTAGAAGCCCAATGACATTCATGGACTCCAACTACCAGGTACAGAGATGAGGAGGATGAGCGAGTGTGTGCAAAGTGACCAGTGCCCAAAGTACAATGCGCAAGGTAGTTGTTTTTCAAAGCCTACACTGCGCGGGACATTTAAAGATGGTGAATGTACTTAAAAGACAAGCAGTGAAGGAGAGAATGCTACACTCCAGGCGGGGGCTCATGAATGCGAGACACACAGAAAAGGTTACCAGAACAGAAGGAGGGACACCACAGGTGAGCAGGGTAAGCTGTGGTGATGCAAGGAGCTGCGTAGAAGCTTCTGTGTGACAGGCCACTTGTGGCAGCAGTGTTAATCCATCCAGAACGAGAGAGAAAAACAGCGGGTGGCCGCAAAGCCACATAGAACACTGGAGAGACCACTGCTGACTCCAGGGTGGAAAGTGAATGAAGGAGCTAATCCACAAAGGCACGGGCAAAGTCAGAGATGCATGAAGAGACCGGTGAGTCTACCCAAAGCGGATGGGGGCCACAGGCCTTCCAACAAGCGTGACAGCCCTCATTTGATAAATATGAGATTGTTAATGACGAAAAGAGCATTAGAAGAATATATGAATGCAGTCAAGACAAAGTATTATCGCAACACCCAAAAAGAAGAATCTTTGTATGCAGACAAGACACAGTACCAAGACAAACCCCAATCCAATACAGGTGCAAGAGATTCCAGTGTGGGAGGGGAAGAGTTTGTGCATGTGCTACCTCCCAAATATACCAATTACCTCACGGTATAGGCCATTTTTGTATAACCGAGGAACTGTGAATCAATTACGAGAAGTCCTGGCAGGCAAGTACACCAGGCAGTTGAAGTTATGTAAAGATTCCTGGCAGGAGGGTTTACCAGGGGATCTGAAAGGAACTATAAAAGAAATTCTGGCAGGCAAGTATACCAGGTAATTGAGATTGATTAAAGGATCTATAAAAGAAACCCTGGCAGGTGAGTATACCAGGTGGATGAGACGGAATGAAGATTCCTGGCAGGAGAGCACACCAGGCAATCTGCAGAGCTAAAGGAAATCTTACAGAAAGACTGTTGCAAAACTGGTGATTTAAACAACAACTTTGTGACCCCAGTGAAGAAACAAAGGAACTATGAATTAAGGTTCCTAATGCCATGCCAATCATGGACATTTGATATGAACTAGTATCTGGGTCACTGCAAGCCAGAGTAAAGTGGAGGCTCTTAATACTGTACAGAAACATGTTAAATCCCATAGTCAACACCCTGTATAAAGAATTGAGTAGGGCACTGTTTGGAAAGAAAGACTGTACATTAGTGCTTTTGGAGAATATATGTGTCTTGATCCTTGCAGAAAACCAGGATAGATTTGGAACCATTGCCTGATCAGGTAAAGCGATCCCTGTATCAGCGGGCTTGGGGTCATGCTATTAATACATTTCATGAGCATCTATCCATGCAACATTTGAGCTGGGAACATAAAAAACGTATTGGTCCTGTATTTAAATACATTCTTGAATCGCTACTATAGAGAGGACTTTAGTCGATTCGGATGGAATTGTTTCCTACAGGGCAAATACGATTACACTGTTCCCTGATAACAGAAGAGGAAGACGAAGCCTCTTGTCTTTTTTGCAAGGACAAGACAAAACTGGAAACATTGAGACATGATGTTTTGCGAAGCTTTGACAGCACAACACACTTTATGTTTGTATAAGATACTGAATGAAGTTGTACTTAAGGATGGTGATTCATTCTGGAGGTATTGTATGGGTGGTTCCGCCACAACAATTTGCATAGTGGTTATTGGTTTGTTAAGAAATGTAGATTTGTGTCTAAAATGAAAAAGATGCAGTATAAATTGTAATTCTATTTAGGAGCTCAGATGAATTCTATTTTAGACAGGTTCTGTAATTTGTAAATTAAGAATGTGTATGCTATGTGATGATTTTATTTAATGTAACAAATTTGAATTGTTGAATATACGTTTTTTGTAGAGGTTTAAGTTTCTTTAAACAAATACAATTAAAACAATAACAAATGTAATGAAAGTGGAAACATTTATTTAAGTCACTATTATATTTTTGGTTTTGAACACTTTTTGGCAACACCAAGAAAAAGACCATGTGACTCATTACGAGGTTGGAGGTAGCCTTGCCGGCAAAACTGGCAAGGCTACCTCCAAACTTGTATCCTGGTACGGCACCCATGAATGGGCAGTTACTGGGCTATTCTGGCCCTGCCGGACCTGGTAATTGACCTTTTGCAGGTGCCAGGCCTGGTACATCCCCATTCCCATTTGATCCCTATAGGCTCAAATGGGAATTGGGACGTCGGATGCACCGGCACCGTTTACGACGGTGCCGGTGCATCCGACTTGCTGTGCTTGCGTGTGCCACTCTGCCCGCCAGGTTAGACCTAGCGGGCTGACAGGCACCTGCGAACACAGCTTGCAGTATGGCGGTACGGTGGCAATGGTGCCGGTAGCGCTACTGGCCCCGTTGTTACCTTACCGCCATACTTATAATGAGGCCCAATTTCCTTGCACCCTTTGTTGTTTTGTTTTAGTGTGGGCGGCAGAATAGGAATTTCTGGACACAAGTCCGGCTTTTCAGTTACTGACTTCCTGACATTGACTGGTCCTTAGTTTTGATTTGCTTTTTTGGCAGGGAAATTCCTCTTAGAATAGCGCCAGTTATGGAGTTTCTCAACCTGCTTTAGTTGCAATAAATGTAATTACTTGAGAATATGCATACCTTGTGCCCGACTCTCATTTCTAACCCCTCACATATGGTGTTAGTAGTGGGATCGGACTCATTTGACATAAGCTGGGGATCACACCTGAGTAAAAACTAGCCCCATAGTTGTTTCATCTGGGAAAGAATAGAGCAACATCAACTCTCCCACAAGTGGGTCATATACCCAAGAAACCAAGACAGGTTCCTGTTACCTAACATCTGTAGCTGGAGGAAGATCTAGACAGGTATTTTTTTTTACCAGTGGGCTGGGACCTACAGAAAGATCACGAGAGCCCCATTCAGCAGCTGAGCCAAAGAGCAGGAGTCCGGTTTCTCCCCTTGACCTTCCAAGCCATGCCATCTTCCCTACTAGAAAAAATGTAGAGGTTAATACTTATAACCTCTTCTATCCCCATAAATTCCAAATTCCCAGTAGGGACAAAATAATAATCTCCCTAGAGCTTACGGTAGAGACCCAGCCAGCTCAGTTATGTAGTTTATGCCCCTGGGTGAAATTAGACAAAAGGGGAGCTTAAAGGTGTTGCCTCTTTTGTTGAGTGGGGAGGAAATAAAAATTGCCTTTCTGAATTTGTCATACACTCCGGTGCAAATTAAGAGGAGTGAGCCGGTAGGACTCTTGGTGCATGAAACGCCACAGAAACCTCTGTCCCAGTCTGATATTTGGAAGGGAGAAGGAGAGATCCCAGGGAAGCCGCCTGATGGGAAGTGAACCCAAGAATGATGTTTGTATGGCTCGAAGCTAGAAGCAGAGAGAACCTATGGCTCCCATTATAATCAGACCAGGTCAAGACCTCTAGGGTAAAAGAGAAGAGCTCCTGATACCCCAATAACACGGGAGATCCCTCTCCCCTTGAAAACAGAAGATGGGGATGCTCCCGCAAACAGGGCCACTCCATTATCCTCCCCAGAGAACAAGGAGCCTAAAATGTCCTCCCATAAGGGTGACAACATTAGGAGATCTGGAAGAGATGAAAACACATCTGTAAGCTCTGAGAAGGTAAGAACATCTGAGCAACCAGGAGAGATATCCCAGCCGCCATTAGTCAGGAAACCCGACAGGGGAGGTTATAATGTTTCCACCTCCTTACCTTCTTGGGAAGTTTCCTGGCAGGTAAAGACAGGAGACGGTAAGCCTTCTAATGACCCTGTCACCTTAACTCCCTCCAGAAATGTTAACCCCATAACCTCCAGAGGAGAGAAAGACAACTATCCGTGGCGAGAAACCTATCTGTCCACTTTAGCCTCACCCTCTCTCATCAAGGGATTACTCCGCCGTTTATAGGGAGGTTTCAATCCCCCAAGGAAAGTGTATTCCCTTAGTCCAAGACATCTGCCCAGTAGATCAGGGCAAGCAAACCCCAAAGAGAAGAAGGAGCCCCAGAAATATCTCTGTGCCTACACCAAGGAACAGGGTGGGAACCCCTATCTGTTTCCAGGCCGAAGTAACATCTATAGGGTACCCACCACTACCCAAGGAAATACTATCCGGGCGGATTCGGATAGTGGAAGCAAGGGTTGCTCCACCCACCCTCAGTGTCTGCACAAAGTGCCTTGTTTTTAAGTGCCTTCATGGCTTGGCCGCAACCTACCTCGTTTCCAAGACCGGCCCCTGTCCCCCAGCACGACCTTTAGGATCTGTTGCTGATCCCTACATCCGGCTTTGCCCATCGTGGCGGTCGATAGGTGCTTTGCCTGTAATGCTCTACCTCCCGGCCTGTGGACACTTGATTCCTTTCCTACATTCCTGGCACAGCTTAAGACACAGCTCTTTCTCTGGATGTCTCCAGTGGTGTAGACCTCCTTTTCTCTGGCATTGAGATCATCGGCGCCCAGATACAGTCTCTGCTCGTTTTTCCTCCCTGAGGAATTAGTGCAATACAAATAACTGAAATACAATGAGATGAACGTGCCCTGCCCTTAGGGACGCATTCGGGAGTTTCCCGGCTCCGCCTTTTAACGAGGATGGTAATGGTAGCACGGAGAGCTGGTGTGGGAGACAGTTATATGTGCAGATGACGTCCGGAGTCCAGGACAGGCCTACAGGGGCTCTGTGCAGACCCCCAAAAAGGAACTGGGCAGGAGGGCAGGCGCAAGGTGGGACAGGAGGCTAAGCACAGGCTGGACGTGAGGGCAGACACAGGCTGGAGGGCAGGGCAGGCACATGCTGGAAGGAAGGGAGGGAGGGGCTGAATGTGTAAGCAGGCACAGGCTGCAGGTCAGGCACAGGCTGGATGGGAGGGCAGGCCAAAGGCTGGAGGGCAGAATGGGCACAAGCTGGAGGGCAGGCACAGGCTGGCGGGCTGGATGGGCACAGGCTGGAGGGGCGGGCAGGCACAGGCTGCAGGGCAGGCACAGGCTGGATGGGAGGGCAGGTGGAGGCTGAATGCGCAGGGCAGGCACATGCTGGAGGGCAGGCCAGGCACAGGCTGGAAGGAAGGGAGGGAAGGGCTGAATGGGTAAGCAGGCACAGGCTGCAGGGCAGGCACAGGCTGGAGGGCAGAATGGGCACAGGCTGGAGTGCAGGCACAGGCTGAATGGGCAGGCAGGCACGGGCTGGATGGGCACAGGCTGGAGGGGCGGGCAGGCACAGGTTGCAGGGCAGGCACAGGCTAGAGGGGAGTGCAGGCACATGCTGGAGGGCAGGACAGGCACAGGCTGAAGAGGAGGGCAGGCACAGGCTGGAGGGGAGGGCAGACACGGGCTGGACGGGAGGGCAGGCACAGGCTAGAGGGGAGGGCAGGTGGAGGCTGAATGCGCAGGGCAGGCACATGCTGGAGGGCAGAACAGGCACAGGCTGAAGAGGAGGTTAGGCACAGGCTGGAGGGGAGGGCAGGCACAGGCTAGAGGGGAGGGCAGGTGGAGGCTGAATGCGCAGGGCAGGCACATGCTGGAGGGCAGGACAGGCACAGGCTGAAGAGGAGCGCAGGCACAGGCTGCAGGGGAGGGTGGGCACAGGCTGAATGGGAGTGCAGGCACAGGCTGGAGGGGAGGGTGGGTAGAGGATGCACGGGTAGGCAGACACAGGCTGAAGGGCAGGGTAGGTTGAATGGCAGGGCGGGCAGAGGCTGGAGGGGAGGGCAGGCAAGGCACAGGCTGGAGGGCAGGGCAGGCACAGGCTGGAGGGCAGGGCAGGCAAAGGCTGGAGGGGAGGGCAGGGAGAGGCAGGATTGGCTGAATGGACAAGCAGGCACAGGTTGGAGGGCAGGGCAGGCACAGGCTAGAGGGGAGGGCAGGCACAGGTAGGAGGGTGGGGACAGGTACAGTTTGGCCGGTTGGGCAGACACAGGACGAGTGACTCATTTGGGAACTTGCCATTCGAAACTCACCCTCAATTGAGAGTGTCCTCAGGGCAGCAGGTCCCCCGCTTATAGAGTAAGGAATTTGGGGGCTGGGGGCCCAGCGCTTTGCTTGGGTGCCCCTCCTGATGCTCGCTCTGTTCACTGCGGTCTCTTGGCTCTGCCCTTCGTCCTCTTTTGCTGAGTGCTGAGTCCTGTGGTGTTTCAAAGTGCTCTGAAGGAGCTCCGAGCAGCATGTTAGCGCTATACAAACAAACACATGCTTTGCAACTGCAAATCAAGGCCTTGTGGCGTTTTGCTTTGGAACATGGATTGCTCTTCGTTTGCCTGTATTTTGGGAAGAGGCTGGATTCGGCCTTTTCCAATGGAAGCTTGGCACTGGGGAGTGGGGGTGAGGGGCACAGTTGTCCTCCTGAGCCCATTGTCCACAGGGATATTTTTAACTCTTCCGCACTCAATGGGGCCTTGTGTTGGACCCAGGCACTGCAGCCCCCTGATTGGTGGGGGCTGAGTGGGGGGTCTGGCAGCACATGTTCAGGGTTCAGCAGTTTAAAGCGCCATCCTTCCGGGCTGGCCTGCTAGTCAGCCGCCGGTCTGGGGAAGCGAGGAAAGCTGCCCGCTGTTGGTGGAGTGAAGTCACCCCCGGGGAGAGCACAGAGCAAGGTAAGAAGCGGGTCTAACTGGGGTCACTCACTCTACACAATAGAATATTATTCATCGTGTTCTATAGCGCCTCATACCCCCCGAGTTAACAGCTTCGGAGCGCTTGGTAACACAGGTGTTTAGAATGACCATTACTATTACTCACGTTCGTGGCACCCGATTAGGGACCCGCAACTGATGAAGGCATGAGTCGGCTGCACGGGATGCAGACCCTTGTTGGCGTGGAAGCGCCTCCTCGTCTGTGGCGCTGTACATCCGCCCGGCTCCCCCTTTCTTTCTGGCGCGCCATGACTTCCCTCATAGTTTTTTTCAGTGCAGGTATTTTTGCTCGGTTCCACCTTTCATCTGTTTCAAACATCAAAAGAACCCCGTACATCTCATGAAATAAAAAACGGAGTTGGCTCCGCCGATTTTTCAATGCTGCAGTGCCAAACAGAAGTCGTGCACAGATGTCCGCCGCAGCAGCCTCAACCCACTGAGCTAGCAAGCATCCCTGACTCTTTGCCACCCCCTCTAGCCCCTTGGGGGTCATATCATTAGCAGAGCTCTCCTGGGGTGGCAGTGTCCCTCTTCAGAATCAGTAGCCAGCAGCATCCCACCCCCCCACCCTTCCCCTCCCCCTCCCTGCGTGCACCCCAGGTGGGACTCTTGCACTCAATGGACACCGCGCCTTTTCTCTCATCCAATATCTATGTCTAGTTTAAGGGCGCATGGGGGATTCTGTGAGCGCCTACCGGGTCTAGGGTATTTCTCTACCCATCTCCACGCTGCAATAATTTCCCCGGGTTTAATGGGAGGTGGTCGTGCAGGTAAGCCACAGGTTTCCAGCCCTGCCTTCCCCTAGCGCGCCACGCCCGCCGTTCTCCCAGTCCCATGCGCCCCGAGGCCAGCGTCATTGGCGACCACGTACCTGACCTTAATAGCCCCCAGTGGGTATTTGCCACCTAAAGCGACGCGATGGGGCTGCGGGGATCGAATAAGCACCAGGGAGACGATTAAGCAAGCAGGGAGGCTCCTTTGGGTGCAGGGAGACTTTGGCGGACAACTCATTGTTGGGCAACGGGAAGGCAGAAGAAAGTTAACTTGCAAAAGAGAAAACTCAAAGCGTGCAGATTTCCCCCCACCCCAGGGCCGGTCCGTGATTGGCTCCCACGATTACAAGCGAACTTTCAAAACAATGTCATAATATACAGGTGGCGTCACTTTGAACGAGACGCTCATCCTCAAAGACAGGTATCTCTCAAAGATGTTCGGCAATCACAGACCGCTCCAGGCTAAGTACTGTAAAGACACGACAATCAAACCCAAACATTGTCCGTGATTGTTGAAGATCGTTGAGAGAACGTGAACCCCAAGCGGGGCGAGGTGGGCGCCGAGAGCCCACTTAAAGGCGGCACATCTCTCGGCATTCTTAGTTATCTGCATACTTGTGGGGTCTGGGGGGGGTGGGGGGGGGCGGAAGGGGCAGGAGATAGCGCAGCTCGCGCGTTATGTACCGACATGTGCCCGGGTGTGTCTCTGTGTGGGTGGGTGACACGACACAACACAGACAAAGGGTCTCCTTGTTTGCAACCAGAAAACGTGCCGCTGTCACTCAAAGCCCGAGACAGGTGGGGTGTTGAGGATGGACGTCTGCAGCAGGTTGGGGAGAGGCCGTCTGGCGGCCTGGCTGTCAGGGGTGTGAGACTGCATGCAATCCGAGGAGCGTGTTAGTGAGAGCGTCATGCACAGAGGGTGGGGTGCGAGGTCAGTATGTGGGCGAGACAGCAACACGGAGCGGCGAGAGCGCGAGAGGCCGGATTCAGGCAGAGACAGGCTGAAGAGGCAAAAGAGAGGACGGGGAACCGAGGGGAGTAAACACACAAGGGAGAATAGGGGAGATAAGGAGCGGGTGGGGATATAGAGGGAGCGTTTAGCACGGGGAGGGAAAGGAAGGGGTGTGAGAGTGTGGCGAGTCCAGAAGAGACAGCATCGAGAGGCTACACGAGAAGAGAGACGAGAGGCAGAGGACGACGCCAGCTAAAGGAGACCGCATGAAACATGAGGCAGGAGACGTGTCAGCTAAAAGGGGGGGGGGGGGCAGGACTGTGAGACGGCGGAGGAAACGTGGAGACACGAAAGGGAGCTGATGGAGAGACACTGTCAATGAGAGGAGGAGAGGGAGTCTGTGGGAGAGACAGGAAGAGGGAACATGGAGACGGGAAAGGGACCTGATGCAGAGACACTGTCAATGAAAAGAGGAGAGGGAGTCTGTGGGAGAGACAGCTGGAGGGAACAGAGAGACAGGAAAGGGAGCTGGAGAGACTGTGTCAATGAGAGGAGGAGAGGGAATCTGTGGGAGAGACAGGAAGAGGGAACATGGAGACGGGAAATGGACCTGATGGAGAGACACTGTCAATGAGAAGAGGAGAGGGAATCTGTGGGAGAGACGGGAAAGGGAGCTGATGGAGAGACACTGTCAATGAGAGGAAGAGAGGGAGTCTGTGGGAGAGACAGGAAAGGGAGCTGATCGAGAGACACTGTCAATGAGAGGAAGAGAGGGAGTCTGTGGGAGAGACAGGAAAGGGAGCTGATGGAGAGACACTGTCAATGAGAGGAAGAGAGGGAGTCTGTGGGAGAGACAGGAAAGGGAGCTGATCGAGAGACACTGTCAATGAGAGGAAGAGAGGGAGTCTGTGGGAGAGACGGGAAAGGGAGCTGATGGAGAGACACTGTCAATGAGAGAAGGAGAGGGAGTCTGTGGGAGAGACAGGAAGAGGGAACATGGAGACGGGAAAGGGACCTGATGCAGAGACACTGTCAATGAGAAGAGGAGAGGGAGTCTGTGGGAGAGACAGGAAAGGGAGCTGATGGAGAGACACTGTCAATGAGAGGAAGAGAGGGAGTCTGTGGGAGAGACAGGAAAGGGAGCTGATCGAGAGACACTGTCAATGAGAGGAAGAGAGGGAGTCTGTGGGAGAGACGGGAAAGGGAGCTGGAGAGACTGTGTCAATGAGAGGAGGAGAGGGAATCTGTGGGAGAGACAGGAAGAGGGAACATGGTGACGGGAAAGGGACCTGATGGAGAGACACTGTCAATGAGAAGAGGAGAGGGAATCTGTGGGAGAGACACTGTCAATGAGAGGAAGAGAGGGAGTCTGTGGGAGAGACGGGAAAGGGAGCTGATGGAGAGACACGGTCAATGAGAGGAAGAGAGGGAGTCTGTGGGAGCGACGGGAAAGGGAGCTGATGGAGAGACACTGTCAGTGAGAAGAGGAGAGGGAGTCTGTGGGAGAGACAGGAAGAGGGAACATGGAGACGGGAAAGGGACCTGATGCAGAGACACTGTCAATGAGAAGAGGAGAGGAAGTCTGTGGGAGAGACAGCAGGAGGGAACAGAGAGACAGGAAAGGGACCTGATGGAGAGACACTGTCAATGAGAAGAGGAGAGGGAGTCTGTGGGAGAGACAGGAGGGAACAGAGAGACAGGAAAGGGAGCTGGAGAGACTGTGTCAATGAGAGGAGGAGAGGGAATCTGTGGGAGAGACGGGAAAGGGAGCTGATGGAGAGACACTGCCAATGAGAGGAGGAGAGGGAATCTGTGGGAGAGACTGGAGGAGGAAACAGAGAGACAGGAAAATGAGCTGGAGAGACTGTATCAATGAGAGGGAGTCTGTGGGAGAGAAAGGAGGGAACAGAGAGACAGGAAATGTGGCGAGAGAGACTGTGTCAATGAGAGGAGGAGAGGGAGTCTGTGGGAGAGACAGGAGAAGGAAACAGAGAGACAGGAAAAGGAGCTGGAGAGACTGTATCAATGAGAGGGAGTCTGTGGGAGAGACAGGAGGGAACAGAGAGACAGGAAAGGTGACGGGAGAGACTGTGTCAATGAGAGGAGGAGAGGGAGTCTGTGGGAGAGACAGAAGGAGGGAACAGAGAAACAGGAAAGGGAGCTGGAGAGACACAGTGTCAATGAGAGGAGAGGGAGTCTGTGGGAGAGACAGGAGGAGGGAACAGGGAGACAGGAAAGGTAGCTGGAGAGACTGTGTCAATGAGAGGGAGTCTGTGGGAGAGACAGGGGGGAACAGAGAGACAGGAAAGGGAGCTGGAGAGACTGTGTCAATGAGAGGAGGAGAGGGAGTCTGTGGGAGAGACATGAGGAGGGAACAGTGAGACAGGAAAGTGAGCAGGAGAGACTGTCAATGAGGGGAGGCGAGGGAGTCTGTGGGAGAGAGAGGAGGCGGGAACAGGGGACATATGGGAAAGAGGCAGGCATACAGTGGAGCACGAGTGAGTAGAACGCCCGGGGAAAAGTGAGAGAACGGGGTCAGTGCCAGGGCAAAGAGCAAGGAGGACAGATCAGAGATCACAAGACAGTGTCTTCAGATGGGGGGATCTGAGAACAGAAATGCACTAAGCTCTAACAAGATTAACGCCACACAAAACGAAACCCACCCTCATGGCCTCTTGCCGCTCTACCCCCAAACCAAGGGATCCCACTTCCCCCTCCTTGCTCCTCCCTCTGGGCCAAGCTGAACTTCCTAACCAGGTCCATTTGAGGTACCTTTACGGGATTTATCAACTTCCACCCCTCAGCCGGTCCCTACCAAAAAAAATACTTGGTGCTTCCTGGCTAGCCTGTCGATGAAAAAACAAGACTCACTTGCCTCAGAGCTAGCCTGTCGATGAGAAAACAAGGCTCGCTTGCATCTCAGGTAGCCTGTGGCTCCCTTGCCTCTCAGATAGCCTGTCGATGAGAAAACAAGACTCACTTGCCTCACAGCTAGCCTGTCGATGAGAAAACAAGACTCACTTGCCTCAGAGCTAGCCTGTCGATGAGAAAACAAGGTTTGCTTGCCTCACAGCTAGACTGTCGATGAGAAAACAAGACTCACTTTCCTCACAGCTAGCCTGTCGATGAGAAAACAAGGCTTGCTTGCATCTCAGCTAGCCCGTCGATGAGAAAACAACACTTGCTTGCCTCACAGCTAGCCCGTCATTGAGAAAACAAGGCTTGCTTGCCTCTCAGGTAGTCTGTGGCTCTCTTGCCTCTCAGATAGCCTGCCGATGAGGAAACAAGGCTCTCTTGCATCTCAGTTAGCCCATCGAGGAGAAAACAAGGCTTGCTTGCCTCACAGCTAGCCCATCGATGAGAAAACAAGGCTTGCTTGCCTCTCAACTAGCCTGTCAATGAGAAAACAAGGCTTGTTTGCTGCACAGCTAGCCCATCAATGAGAAAACAAGGCTTGCTTGCCTCTCAACTAACCTCTCGATGAGAAAATAAGGCTTGCTTACCTCTCAGCTAGCCTGTCGATGAGAAAACAAGGCTCGCTTGCATCTCAGCTAGCCTGTCAATGAGAAAACAATGCTTGCTTGCCTCTCAGCTAGCTTGTCGATGAGAAAACAAGGCTTGCTTGCCTCACAGCTAGCTGATGAGAAAACAAGGCTTGCTTGCCTCACAGCTGGCCCATCGATGAGAAAAAAATGCTTGCTTGCCTCTCAGGTAGCCTGTGGCTCTCTTGCCTCTCAGAAAGCCTGTCGATGAGAAAACAAGGCTCACTTGCCTCACAGCTAGCCTGTCAATGAGAAAACAATGCTTGCTTGCCTCTCAGCTAACTTGTCGATGAGAAAACAAGGCTTGCTTGCCTCTCAGCTAGCTTGTCGATGAGAAAACAAGGCTTGCTTGCCTCACAGCTAGCTGATGGGAAAACAAGGCTTGCGTGCCTCACAGCTAGCCTGTCAATGAGAAAACAATGCTTGCTTGCCTCTCAGCTAGCTTGTCGATGAGAAAACAAGGCTTGCTTGCCTCACAGCTAGCTGATGAGAAAACAAGGCTTGCTTGCCTTACAGCTAGCCCATCGATGAGAAAAAAATGCTTGCTTGCCTCTCAGGTAGCCTGTGGCTCTCTTGCCTCTCAGATAGCCTGTCGATGAGAAAACAAGGCTTGCTTGCATCTCAGCTAGCCTGTCAATGAGAAAACAAGGCACACTTGCCTCTCAGGTAGTCTGCGGCTCTCTTGCCTCTCAGATAGCCTGTCAATTAGAAAACCAGGCTTGCTTGCCTCACAGCTAGCCTGTTGATGAGAAAAAAAATGCTCGCTTGCATCTCAGCTAGCCTCTTGAGGAGAAAACAATGTTCTCATGCCTATTAGCTAGCCTGTCGATGAAAAAACAAGGTTCGCTTGCCTCACAGCCGGCCTGTCGATAAGAAAACAAGGCTCACTTGCCACTCAGTTAGCCTGTTTATGATAAAACATTGCTCGATTGCCTCTTAGCTAGCCTATTGATAAGAAAACAAGGCTCACTTGCCTCTCAGCTAGCGCGTCATTGAGAAAACAAGGCTCACTTGCCTCTCAGCTAGCGCGTCATTGAGAACATAAGGCTTGCTTGCCTCTCAGCTAGCCTGTCGATGAGAAAACAAGGCTTGCTTGCATCTCAGCTAGCCTGTCGATGAGAAAACAAGGCTTGCTTGCCTCTCAGGTAGCATGTGGTGCTCTTGCCTCTCAGATAGCCTGTCCATGAGAAAACAAGGCTCACTTGCCTCACAGCTAGCCTGTCAATGAGAAAACAATGCTTGCCTGCCTCTCAGCTAGCTTGTCGATGAGAAAACAAGGCTTGCTTGCCTCACAGCTAGCTGATGAGAAAACCAGGCTTGCTTGTCTCACAGCTAGCCCATTGATGAGAAAACAATGCTTGGTTGCCTCTCAAGTAGCCTGTGCCTCTCTTGCCTCTCAGATAGCCTGTCGATGAGAAAACAAGGCTTGCTTGCATCTCATCAAGCCCGTCAATGAGTAAACGAGGCATGCTTGCCTCTCAGGTAGCCTGTGGCTCTCTTGCCTCTCAGATAGCCTGTCAATTAGAAAACCAGGCTTGCTTGCCTCACAGCTAGCCTGTTGATGAGAAAACAATGCTCTCTTGCATCTCAGCTAGCCTTTCGAGGAGAAAACAATGTTCTCATGCCTATCAGCTAGCCTGTCGATGAAAAAACAAGGCTTGCTTGCCTCACAGCCGGCCTGTCGATAAGAAAACGAGGTAGCCTGTTGATGATAAAACATTGCTCGATTGCCTCTCACATAACCTGTTGATGAGAAAACAAGGCTCCCTTGCCTCTCAGCTAGTCTTTCAAGGAGAAAACCAGGCTTGCTTGCCTCACAGCTAGCCTGTCAATGAGAAAACAAGGCTCGCTTGCCTCACAGCCGGCCTGTCGATAAGAAAACAAGGCTCACTTGCCTCTCAGTTAGCCTGTTGATGATAAAACATTGCTCGATTGCCTCTCAGCAAGCCTGTTGATGAGAAAACAAGGCTCACTTGCCTCTCAGCTAGCCTGTCGATGAGAACACATGGCTAACTTGCCTCTCAGCTAGCCTTTGATAAGAGAACAAGGCTTGCTTGCCTGTCAGCTAGCCTGTCGATGAGAAAACAAAGCTCAATTGCCTCTCAGCTAGCCTGTCGATGAGAAAACAAGGCTTGCTTGCATCTCATCAAGCCCGTCAATGAGTAAACAAGGCATGCTTGCCTCTCAGGTAGCCTGTGGCTCTCTTGCCTCTCAGATAGCCTGTCAATTAGAAAACCAGGCTTGCTTGCCTCACAGCTAGCCTGTTGATGAGAAAACAATGCTCTCTTGCATCTCAGCTAGCCTTTCGAGTAGAAAACAATGTTCTCATGCCTATCAGCTAGCCTGTTGATGAAAAAACAAGGCTTGCTTGCCTCACAGCCGGCCTGTCGATAAGAAAACAAGGCTCACTTGCCACTCAGTTAACCTGTTGATGATAAAACATTGCTCGATTGCCTCTCAGCTAGCCTGTCAATGCGAAAACCAGGCTTGCTTGCCTCTCAGCTAGACTGTCGATGAAGAAACAAGGCACACTTGCCTCTCAGCTAGCCCGTCGATGAGAAAACAAGGCATGCTTACTTCTCAGCTAGCCTGTCACTGAGAAAACAAGGCTTGCTTGCCTCTCAGCTAGCGCTTGCTTCTCAGCCTATCGATGAGAAAACAAGGCTCGCTTGCTTCTCAGGTAGCCTGTCCCTACCAAACAGGCCTAACTTCCTTTTTAGCTAACTTTTCCGTGTTGAATTAAGGTTCAAAGTCTTCTCATACAGTCTGTCTGTACTAAACAGGCCTTCCTTCCTTCCTAGTTAACTTGTCGTTGGAAGAACCATGCTTGCTTACTTGCTTCTTAGCTAGTCCATCAGCACTATACACAGGCAATATCGTTTCATCTAGTCTGCCAGTACCAAACCAAAGCTGATTTCTTTCTCAACTAACCCATCTATGACAAAACAAGACTTGCTTGCTTCTCAGCGAGCTTGTTCTTACCAAAACAAAGCCAACATCCTCCTCAACTAGCCTGCCTGTGCTAAAACAGGGCTCACTTCCCTGTACTCAGCAGTACACCTCTATGAGAACTGAAGGCTTAGCTAACCCATGAGAGAACAAGCCTCTCAGCTAGCCTGTGAGTAGGTCTAGAAACATCTTTCAACAGTCTTCTTTTCATGGTGCTGTTGCTGTCACTACACGTCACATCCACTGTTCCTGCTCATCCCCTTCCGTTTTCAAACCTCTTCTGGCTTTCCTGCCCCTTCATTAGTCCTGCTTGTCCCTCCTTTATTTCTTTTTTCTGTGTGCCCAGTGCTACTCCGCCTAACCACTAGGGGCGCAGACTCTCTCACTGCGCAGATGGCGGTGGGGGGGCACTTTGACCACCAAGTAATGAGGGTTTTTGTCTCTCCTGAGGTTGTCCTTTCATAGGGGCATCCCCCTGACCCCGAACCTCTTACATTTTCCCCATGGTGGACACCATGTGACTCTGTCCATTTTCCCCCATTACCCATCACTTCCCCCCTTCTTTTTTTGGCTTAACTCTCCCTCCTGATCCATTGTACCTCCTTCTCCAATTGTAACGCTGGAGCCTGCACAAATATTGTCCACGGTAATGTGGTCATACAATTAAGACGTGCTTTAATTCAAACCTAGCTAACTTTCTTCACAGCTATCCTGCCTGCACCAAAACGAAGGCTAACATCCTACTCATCTAGCATGTCTGTACCACACCAAGGCTAACTTCCTACTCATCTAGGAGATATGTACCACACCAAGGCTAACATCCTACTCATCTAGCCAGTCTGTACCACACCAAGGCTAGCATCCTACTCATCTAGCCTGTCGGTACTACACCAAGGCAAACATCCTAGTCTTGTAGCCTGTCTGTAACACAACAAGGCTTACTTCCTACTCATCTAGCCTCTGTTTAACACATTAAGGCTAACCCGCTACTCATCTAGCCTGTCTGTACCACACCAACGCATCCTCCCTACTCATCTAGCCTGTCTGTAGCACACCAAGGCTACCTCCCTGCTCATCTGGTCTATCTGTACCATAGCAAGGCATCCTCCCTACTCATCTAGCCTGTCGGTACTACACCAGGGCACCCCCTACTCATCAAGCCTGTCTGTACCACATTAAGGGACGCCCCTACTCTCCTAACCTGTCTCTACCACATCAGGGCTACCTCCCTACTCATCTGGCCTGTCTGTAACACATTGAGGTTATATTCCTACTCATCTAGCCTGTCTGTATCACACCAAGGCTAACACCCTACTCATCTAGCCTGTCTGTAGCTCATCAATGCTAACACCCTACTGAACTAGCATGTCTGTACCACACCAAGGCATCCTCCCTACTCATCTGGCCTGTCTGTACCAGACCAAGGCTAACATCCTACTCATCCAGCCTGTCTGCATCAGACCAAGGCTAACATCCTACTCACCTAGCCTGTCTTTACCACACTAAGGCTAATATCCTACTCATCTAGCCTGTCTGTAGCTCATCAATGCTAATATCCTACTCCTCTAGCCTGTCTGTACCACACCAAGGCATCCTCCCTACTCATCCAGCCTTTCTGTACCACACCAAGGCTAACTTCCTACTCAACTAGCCTGTCTGTACCACACCAAGGCACCCTCCCTACACATCTAGCCTGTATGTACCATGCCAAGGCTACCTCCCTACTCATCTAGCCTGTCTGTACCACACCAATGCATCCTCTCTACTCATCCAGCCTGTCTGTACCAGACCAAGGCTCACATCCTACTCATCTAGCCTGTCTGTACCACACTAAGGCTAACATCCTATGCATCTACCCTGTATGTAGCTCATCAATGCTAACATCCTACACCTGTAGCCTGTCTGTACCACACCAAGGCATCCTCCCTACTCATTCAGCCTGTCTGTTCCATGCCAAGGCTACCTCCCTATTCATATAGCCTTTTGGTACCACACTAAAGCTAACATTCTACTCATTTAGCGTCTCTCTAACACATTGAGGCTAACAACTCATCTGGCCTGTCTGTACCTCATCAATGCTAACATCCTACTCATCTAGGCTGTCTTTACACACCAAAGCATCCTCCCTACTCATCCAGCCTGTCTGTACTACACCAATGCATCCTCCCTACTCGTCTAGCCTATCTGTGCCACACCAAGGCTAACACCCTACTCATCTAGCCTGCCTGTACCACATCAAGACTACCTCCCTGCTCATCTAGCCTGTCTATACTACACCAAGGCTACCTATTCATCTAGCCTATTAGTACCACATCAAGGCTAATTTCCTACTCATGTAGCCCGTATGTAACAGAGCCAGGCTTACTTCCTACTCATCTTGCATGTCTGTACCACATCAAGGCATCCTCCCTACTCGTGTAGCCTGTCTGTACCACACCATGGCTTACATCCTACTCATCTAGCCTGTCTGTACCACACCAAGGCATCCTCCCTACTCATCTGGCCTCTCTGCACAACACCAAGGCTACGTCCCTACTCATCTAGCCTGTCTATACTACACCAAGGCTAACTACCTATTCATCTAGCCTATCAGTACCACATAAAAGCTAATTTCCTACTCATCTAGCCCGTATGTAACAGAGCCAGGCTTACTTCCCACTCATCTGGCCTGTCTGTACCACACCAAGGCTAATTTACTACTAATCTAGCTTGTCTGTAACACAACAAGGCTAACATCCTACTTATCTAGACTGCCTGTACCACACCAAGGCTAACGTCCTACTCATCTAGCCTGTCTGTAGCTCATCAATGCTAACATCCTTCTTATCTAGGCTTTCTGTACCACACCAAGGCATCCTCCCTACTCATCCATCCTTTCTGTACCACACCAAGGCTAACTTCCTACTCATCCAGCCTGTCTGTACTACATCAAGGCTACCGCCCTACTCATCTGGCCTGTCTGTACCACACCAAGGCTAACATCCTACTCATCTAGCCTTTCTGTACCACACCAAGCCATCCTCCCTACTCATCTGGCCTGTCTGTACCAGACCATGGCTAACATCCTACTTATCTTGCCTGGCTGTACCACACCAAGGCTAAAATCCTACTCATCTAGCCTGTCTATATCACATTGAGGCTAACTACTTATCTGGCCTGTCTTTACCACACCAACTCTAACATTCTACTCATCTAGCCTGTCTGTACCACACCAAGACATCCTCTCTACTCATCCAGCCTATCTGTACCACACCAAGGCTAACATCCTACTCATCTAGCCTTTCTGTACCACACCTAACATCCTATGCATTTAGCCTGTCTGTAACACACTGAGGCTAACTACTCATCTAGCCGGTCTGTACCACACCATGGCATCCTCCCTACTCATCTAGCCAGTAACACATTGGGGCCAACTACTCATCTAACCTGTCTGTAGCTCATCAATGCTAACATTCTACTTGTCTAGCCTGTCTGTACACACCAAGGCATCCTCCCTACTCATCCAGTCTGTCTGTCCCACACTGTGGCACCCTCCCTACTCATCTAGCCTGTCTGTACCACACCAAGGGTAACATCCTACTCATCTAGCCTGTCTGTAACACATTGAGGCTAACTAGTCATCTGGCCTGCATGTGCCACACCAGGGCTAACTACCTACTCATCTAGCCTGTCTGTACCACATCAATGCTAATTTCCCACTCATCTAGCCTGTCTGTAACACAACAAGGCTTACTTCCTACGCATCTGGCCTGTTTGTAACACACCAATGCATCCTCCCTACCCATCTAGCCTGTCTGTACCTCATTGATGTTAACTCCCTACTCATCTATCCTGTCTGTACCACACCAAGGCTAACTTCCTACTATTCTAGCCTGCCTGTACCACACCAAGGCTAACTTCCAACTCATCTAGCCTGTCCATACCACACCAAGGCACCCCCCCTACTCATCTAGCCTGTCTGTACCACACCACGGCTAACTTCCAACTCATCTACCCTGTCTGTACCTCACAAAGGCTACCTCCCTACTCGTCTAGCCTGTCTATACCACACCATGGCTACCACCATACTCATCTGGCCTGCCTCTACCACACCAAGGCTAACATCCGACTCATCTAGTCCTCCCTACTCATCCAGCCTGTTTATATCACACCATGGCTAACATCCTACTTATCTTGCCTGGCTGTACCACACCAAGGCTAAAATCATACTCATCTAGCCTCTCTATATCACATTGAGGCTAACTACTCATCTGGCCTGTCTGTAGCTCATCAATGCTAACATCCTACTCATCTAGGCTGTCTGTGCTACACCAATGCATCCTCACTACTCATCAAGGCTGTCTGTGCTACACCAATGCATCCTCTCTACTCATCCAGCCTGTCTGTGCTACACCAAAGCATCCTCCCTACTCATCCAGCCTGTCTGTGCTACACCAAAGCATCCTCCCTACTCATCCAGCCTGTCTGTGCTACACCAATGCATCCTCCCTACTCATCTAGCCTGTCTATACCACATCAAGACATCCTCCCTACTTGTCTAGCCTGTCTGTACCACACCAAGGCTAACATCCTACTCATCTAGCCTGTCTATACTACACCAAGGCTAACTACCTATTCATATAGCCTATCAGTACCACATCAAGGCTAATTTCCTACTCATCTAGCCCGTATGTAACAGAGCCAGGCTTACTTCCTACTCATCTGGCCTGTTTGTACCACATCAATACTACCTCCCTGCTCATCTAGCCTGTCTGTACCACGTCAAGGCATCCTCCCTACTCGTCTAGCCTGTCTGTACCACATCAATGCTAATTTCCCACTCATCTAGCCTCTCTGTAACACAACAAGGCTTACTTCCTACGCATCTGGCCTGTCTGTATCACACCAATGCATCCTGCCTACCCATCTAGCCTGTCTTTAACTCATTGAGGTTAACTCCCTACTCATCTATCCTGTCTGTACCACACCAAGGCTAACTTCCTACTATTCTAGCCTGCCTGTACCACACCAAGGATAACTTCCAACTCATCTAGCCTGTCCATACCACACCAAGGCATGCCCCCTACTCATCTAGCCTGTCTGTACCACACCAAGGCTAACTTCCTACTATTCTAGCCTGCCTGTACCACACCACGGCTAACTTCCAACTCATCTACCCTGTCTGTATCTCACCAAGGCTGCCTCCCTACTCATCTAGCCTGTCTGTACCACACCATGGCTACCACTGTACTCATCTGGCCTGCCTCTACCACACCAAGGCTAACATCCGACTCATCTAGTCCTCCCTACTCATCCAGCCTGTTTATATCACACAATGGCTAACATCCTACTTATCTTGTCTGGCTGTACCACACCAAGGCTAAAGGCATACTCATCTAGCCTCTCTATATCAAATTGAGGCTAACTACTCATCTGGCCTGTCTGTAGCTCATCAATGCTAACATCCTACTCATCCAGCCTGTCTGTGCTACACCAAAGCATCCTCCCTACTCATCCAGCCTGTCTGTGCTACACCAATGCATCCTCCCTACTCATCTAGCCTGTCTATACCACATCAAGGCATCCTCCCTACTCGTCTAGCCTGTCTGTACCACACCAAGGCTAACATCCTACTCATCTAGCCTGTCTATACTACACCAGGGCTAACTACCTATTCATCTAGCCTATCAGTACCACATCAATGCTAATTTCCTACTCATCTAGCACGTATGTAACAGAGCCAGGCTTACTTCCTACTCATCTGGCCTGTCTGTACCACATCAAGACTACCTCTCTGCTCATCTAGCCTGTCTGTACCACATCAAGGCATCCTCCCTACTCGTCTAGCCTGTCTGTACCACACCAAGGCTAACATCCTACTCATCTAGCCTGTCTGTACCACACCAAGGCATCCTCTCTACTCATCTGGCCTCTCTGCACAACACCAAGGCTACGCCCCTACTCATCTAGCCTGTATATACTACACTAAGGCTAACTACCTATTCATTTAGCCTATCAGTACCACATCAAGGCTAATTTCTGTCACGACCCTCGCCCAAAAACCCTCTGGCAAACCCATTGGCCATGTGGAGTCAGGACTCGGGCCTCTAGAGCCTGGCATCCTCTTCAAAAGCCCTCATGGGGCCAGTCCTGGCGCCTATCGTGCCAGGCTCATACACCATGAAAAACAATGTGCTTGGGAACTACTTTATTGTATTGTCAGCCAACATGGAGGCATACACATAGCTTGTTTCCTAAGAACCAAGCTATGCGGTCTAGTGTTTTGGGTGTGGTAGCCTAGGGACTACTTTACCTGGACTATTTTGTTGGGGCTATTTAAACCACACCCGAGCAAGACAACACGCTTTGCGTTACTTTGCAGCTTGCAATGTGACGCTCGCCGTGTCCAGCTATTCCCTCGAACCTCGGAGAAGCAGAACCTGCAAGGAGACAAAAGGAACATCATTAGCAGCAGCATCTTACCTGCAGTCTTCATCTTTAAACACTCGCAGCTACTGAGAACAGCTTCCTCAAATCTGCACGCCTCCCGGACAGAACGACCTGAAAGAGGAAGATAGAGGCAACATTAAAGAAAGCAGTAGAGACATTTACAAATTACGAACTGCTCAAAAGGCTTACCTGGCTGGTCGCCTCTCGGCTGGCACCACTCCGGACATTCCACTCACGCTGAAGAACACCGCGACCTACAAGGAAGGAAAACACAGGTTAGCAAAGGCAAGACTTCGCAGAGCTGCGCATAGCGCTTACTTACCGCATGATAGCGCTCTTAATGCGCCATCATTTACCAGCGGGGCTCAACCTAGCCAGTTCGCCGCGCTGAAGCTCTGCATACCTAAGGGAGAAAAAAGAGACATTTTAAAGAAAGAAAGGCATGCAGGATAACAACAAAACTAAAGAACAGCAATAAGACCTACCTGAACAATATCAAACGGGCCGGCGTCAGTGAAGTAACTGGACCGCACTCGCCCATGAAAGACAACGCGCCCCTGCAAAGAAGGCAGAACGGAGAGCACGCCTAATTCTACCACAAGGTGAGGAGAGGGCGCCAGAGGGACTGACATCATACGGGGGTGGAGGAAGGATACTTCCCCCCAGTCGGTCTGTCTTGAACACAGTCCTCCTGTATTTTCAGGCAGAACCTTCCCCGCAGACCACATCAGGGCAAAGCTGAGAAGCATACCAGCGAGTAACCCGGCTGGGTGGCGTCCCTGTGGATACCAGGTGAGTGTAACAGAACACAAAGCCTACCATTACAAATCCACTTGGGCGCCATGGAGACATAAGAAATGGACCAATTGGGCCAATTACTAGGAGAGCTTCGTGCTGAGGTTCATTCTGCCCAACAAGAGACTAATGCCCTCCGGAGAGACCTAATAGTGACCAAAGAATGCACAGAAGAGATTAGCAGGCAATACTTGCAATCACAGGCAGGACAGACGCCTCTACGTGGAAGCAATCCAACGATGCAAAACCCCGCCATACCACCCACTCCGGTACAGATCACGTTACCTGGAACAGTGCCCCTGGCACCACCAGAAAGGTTCTCAGGCGACCCACAGAAGTATGCGGCATTCATCAATCAGTGCCGCCTTCATTTTCTTTGTAGGCCTGGAGCATTTCCAAACGACCAAGCTCAGGTAGCTTTGGTCTTATCATACCTGAGTGGTAGTGCAGCAGATTGGTCGGTGCCATTGGTAACCCACGCCGATCCTCTATTACATGACTTTGGGGGGTTCCAGAGAGAAATGGAAAAACATTTTGCTCGCCATACCCAGGAACAAGCAGTAGACAATGAACTCTTGTCCCCCCGACAGGAGAATCAGGACTTGTTAACGTACATTGCTACCTTCAACAGACTGGATGCCGAAGCTAGGTGCCCAGAAAACAAAAGAACCATGTTATTCCATCGAGGCTTGTCTGTACCACACCAAGACTGACATCCTACTTATCTAGACTGTCTGTACCACACCATGGCTAACGTCCTACTCATCTAGCCTGTCTGTAGCTCATCAATGCTAACATCCTTCTCATCTAGCCTGTCTGTACCACACCAAGGCATCCTCCCTACTCATCCAGCCTGCCTGTCCTACATCAAGGCTACCTCCCTACTCATCCAGCCTGCCTGTACCACATCGAGGCTACCGCCCTACTCATCTGGCCTGTCTGTACCACACCAAGGCTAACATCCTACTCATCTAGCCTGTCTGTAACACATTGGGGCTAACTACTCATCTGGCCTGTCTAGCTCATCAATGCTAACATTCTACTTGTCAAGCCTGTCTGTACCACACCAAGGATACCTCCCTACTCATCTAGCCTGCATGTACCACACCACGGATACCTCCCTACTCATCTAGCCTGGTTGTACCACATCAAGGGTAACGTCCTACTCTTCCAGCCTGTCTGCACCAGACCAAGGCTAACATCCTACTCACCTAGCCTGTCTGTACCACACTAAGGCTAATATCCTACTCATCTGGCCTGTCTGTAGCTCATCAATGCTAACATTCTACTTGTCAAGCCTGTCTGTACACACCAAGGCATCCTCCCTACTCATCCAGTCTGTCTGTCCCACACTGAGGCACCCTCCCTACTCATCTAGCCTGTCTGTACCACACCAAGGATACCTTCCTACTCATCTAGCCTGCCTGTACCACACCAAGGATACCTCCCTACTCATCTAGCCTGGTTGTACCACACCAAGGATAATGTCCTACTCTTCCAGCCTGTCTGTACCACCAAGGCTACCTCCCTACTCTTCTAGCCTGTCTGTACCACACCAAGGCTACCTCCCTACTCATCTAGCCTGTCTGTACCACACCAAGGCTAACTACCTACTCATCTAGCCTGTCTGTACCACATCAGTGCAAATGTCCTACTCATCTAGCCTGTCTGTAACACAACAAGGCTTACTTCCTACGCATCTGGCCTGTCTGTAACACACCAATGCCTCCTACCTACTCTTCTAGCCTGTCTGTAACACATTGAGGTTAACTCCCTACTCATCTAGCATTTCCGTACCACAGCAAGGCTAACTTCCTACTATTCTAGCCTGCCTGTACCACATCAAGGCTTACTTCCTACTCATCTGGCCTGTTTGTAACACATTGAGGTTAACTCCCTATTCATCTAGCTTCTGTACCACACCAAGGCTAACTTCCTACTATTCTAGCCTGCCTGTACCACATCATTGCTAACGTCCTGCTCATCTAGCTTGTCTGTACCCCATTACGGCTAAGTTCCTACTTATCTAGTCTGTCTGTACCACATTAAGGCTAAGTTCCCACTTATCTAGTCTGTCAATATCACAAGTAATGTAGGAGTAATGTATTCATCAAGCTCCAGCTTATCACTGGAAGAAAGAACCAGTTTCAAGGAGCCAAAATACCACACATACAAACATTTCAATAAATAAGATACACGATCAAAAATAATAACAGTATCATAAAACCCACCAACAATTAACCAGTGGGCGAAGTGTACGAAAAGACACAGTGGAACTATTATTATTATTATTATTTTCTTTTGGCTACATATGGTTTTACAATGAAAAACCCTTTAAGCCAATGTATCCAACATCTAAAAATCCACTTCAATATCAATAGTGGATCTATGTTCCCTGCTGTCCTGCCCCCACTCCCCACAAATCCCATGACCATGCCCCCTCCCACGCGCTACCAAACCTCCAAACACACTTGCTGTTTAAGGGAATGTTCTGTGCAGTGCACTGAAGTGCAAGTTGCAACTTCTTCCTACACATTTATTTTAAAACTCCCCAGCTTTGCTCTATGCGACGAGTACTTTGCTGCCTCGAGCGACGCTGGTGTAGCTCCTTTTCCGAGGCAGATCAGCTGTCCTTAGCTTCCTATATCATATTATATGAGGATGTTCTTCTTTCAGCTAAACGCTCATACTATTCTGATCTTCAGCAATCTCAAGCTACTCATTTTAGGCGTCTGTTTCAATCGCTTCCTCGTCTACTATCTCCCCCTCTCCTGGTTATTCACTTAACTCCATTCTAACTGCCTCCAATTTGTCTTCCTCTTTTTCTTCAACGGTGATCACTCTTCGAGCGGCTATCTTCGCTTACTCTACTGTCTGCTTTTCTTCCCCAATCTCCGCGTCCATCTCGGCTATCTCGAGTTTCTGTCAGATCTCTCATTCTGAGACTTCTTCCTTACTTGCTTGTATCCACCCTACTGCCTCACACTCCGATCCGGTACCTTCTTTACTGATTCCTAAGGTCTATCCCTGACTGGTTTGCTATCTTACTGCTCTCTTTAATATTTCTCTTCTTACTTCCGCCCTTCCTTCCTCATTTAAACACGCTCCTGTTCTTCCCATTCTAAAGAAACCTTCCCTTGACCCCTCCCTTCCCGCTGATGTTGGACCCATTCCTCTTCTTCCCCATCTTTCTAAGCTTCTTCAGCTTCTTGTCTATTCCCAGGGTTCCACTTTTGTCACTCAAAACTCTATTCTTCCTTGTTCCCAGTCTGGTTTTCGTCCTCTCCACTCTGCTGAAACGACTCTACTCTCTGTGATTCCCTGCTTTCTGCTCGTTACTCTAAACACTCTTCTCTTTTGATTCTGTTGGATTTATTGCCGGATTTTGACACTGTGGATTATACTCTTCTCCTGTCTTCTCTTCGTTCTTTTTGGGTTCTCTCTTTCTATTTCATCTTGGTTTTGTTTATATTTATCCAACAAAACGTAGTCAGTATCTTTGGCTGGATCCTCCTCCGACACAATACCTCTTCTTCACAGCGTTCCTCAAGGTTCTATTTTAGAACCCTTTTTTCTCTCTTTACACATCGCCTCTTGCTGCCATCGTCTCATCTTTTGGAATATCCCATAATCATATGCAGTTGATATCCAGCATTTTCTGTCCTTTTCTTACTTTTCATCTTCTATTCGTAATAATCTTACCTCTTGTCTTCTAGCTATTAAATCCTGGATGTCAGAACATTTTCGCATCTTAAATGGTATTTAAAATGTTCTCTTTTTTCCCCCCGGTAATTCTATCCCTCCTCCTTCCTCTTTTGGCTAATTTCCTGTTTCACAACTACCTATTTCATCTTCTGCTCAAAATCGTGGTCTTTGTCCCCGATTTATTCTTTTCTCATCACATCTCTATTACTTCACATGCTTGTGGCTATCATCTGTTTAGCATTTGCATATCTTGTCCTTTTCTTACGTCTGATGCCACCAAGCCTTTGATTTCTTCTCTTATCTTTTCACCATTATTCTATGCTCTGCCACGCTCTTTGGACTCCTGTCTCTCACTTGGTCCCTTAAAAGTGTATTTTCAATGCGCCTATTCGTCTTCTATACCTTCTTTCCCCTCGTGACTCAATTTCTCCGCCAATGTCTTCTCTTGGCTGGCTTTCCTATCACTCTCGTCTCTGATATGACTTTCTCGCTCTTGTCTTTAGATCTCTCTATGGCCTTGCACCCTCTTATCTTTCCTCTCATCTCTTCTCATTCTCCTGCACGGGTTCTTCGTTCTCAGTCTCAATTTCTATAAATTCCTCGTACCCCCTGCTTCCAATCTCGATTTTGCTCTTTTACTTGGCTAGCTCCTTCTCACTGGAATGCTCTTCTCCTATCTTTTCGTTCTATTACCTCTTACTTGCTATTTCGTACTACTCTTGAGACCTATTTTATTCACTTAGAAAGACAACCATGAATAGCTTTTGTTGTTTTTAACCCTGCATTTTATTGTACTGTTAAGTGTGTTCTCTGTTCAGCGCTTTGGCGTAAACCACTATATAAGTTACAAATGAATACAAAACTATACCATTTCGCAACGGTTTCTTTTTAAAATAAAAGTAAAGGAACAGTAAAACTTAAAATAAAGTAGTGGGGCACAGTTCCCACCCACTTCGATCACTGCAATAACTCCAGCGCAGTAGCTCCTCCCACTGCACGCCTAGCTTCCTTCTCACGCGGTGCCTGAACAATCCTCGATCCCCAATGGGACCATTGCTAATCCTCGACGCGCAAACCACGCGCGGCCACCCCCCAGGCAGCTATCAGCGCCAAAAGGCTGTGCCATCGGCCGGCCTGGCGCTTTACAGATGCCGCCTGGTGCCAGCTCGCCCTGTTTCTCTGTGCCCCCCACTGTCTCTCCCTTCTACCCCTCATTCTTTCACATTGGCTTGCTCCCCCCCTTCTCTGCTCCCTTCCTGTGTAGCTTTTCCCCACTCCCTAATTCGCCCCTAATTCTGACACTGCCCCCCTCCCACATGGGGAGCCCTAGTTTTCCCTGAAATCATCCTGAGACCGTCACTTCTCCGCCAAGTACCGCCCCCCCCCCCCACCCCCCAGGAGACATGCTCTGCACTGCTGCTGGGGCCTCTCTGCCTAGGCCCCACCCAGCCGATGGAGAAGAGACGAGGTGTTTGGCGCTGTTTTCATTGCAAAGTGCATTACATCACGCCCCAGAACTCCCTGCCTGAAGAGGAGAGGCTGGCACACTCCTCTACATGGGACGGGGAGGGGGGGGGGCAAGAGAATAGAGGGTCAGGAAAACGATACAACAGACAGAAGAGAAAACGACCGCCAGAAATAACCAGAAGAAGGGAACACGTGCGCGACAGCCTCATGCCACATAACTCCCGTCTCAAGGGCCGAGGCTGCCACACTCAGCTGCGTGGGAGGGGGCGGTGTGTGTATGTGGGGGTGAAAGGGGGGCAAGATAATAGAAAAGAAAATGATACAACAGGCAGAAGAGAAAACGGCAGACATAAATAAGAAGGGAACACGTGCGTGACAGCCTCATGCCACATAACTCCCGTCTCAAGGGTCGAGGCTGCCACACGCAGCTGCGTGGTGGCGGTGGGGGGGGGGGCGATGGGGGGGGGGCGGAGGGGGGCGTGTGTATGCGTTTGGCAGGATGAAATGCGGGGCAACAGAGAAAAGTATACAACATGCTGAAGGGAACACGAAAGCCGGAAATAATGCGAGGGGGAGAAAACAGGAAAACAAGGGGCAACGTGGTGACGTCATGTCCCAGAACCCCCGCCTTAAGAGCGGGGGCCGGCATGAAATGGGGGGCGGGGTGCCACCGTGCACGCGTGTGGGAGGATGAACAGGAACACTAGATACTATTTCAGAAGAACGAAGGACAGAAATAATGCGAGTGGGGGTGGGGAGAAGAAACACGAAAGATTGTAAGAAGAAATAAAAAGGGGCGATAAGGGAAAATGATAGGAAAGGCAGAAGAGCGGGCCCAGGAAAGTGCAGAGAAGCAGAGAGCACAGAGCAATACAAAGGCAGAAAACGGAATGGAACGAGAGAAAACAGAGAGGATAAAACCGACAGCAAATAAAACACGCGTGCGCGAGGAGGAGGCAAGGCAGGAGTTACTGTAACCAAAGGCCCCAGTCAACGCGAACCCGGAAAAGGGTGCGCTCGAGCCAAACACACACAGGGGACAGATACAGAGTGCAGAAAAGAAAAGGTCCGAAAGGGAACGGAGTGAACAGAAGAATACACGGCGTGGCAGCAAGGTAGAGAAAGGGGATGGGAAATAAGACGAAGGAAAGAAGAAAAAGAGCGAGGTAGAAAGAAAGCAAAAACAGAAACCAAAGAAAGATATGAAGCCAAGCAATTAAGAAGGAAAGAAATAGAAAGAAAGAAGGGTGAAAGAAAAGACAAAAAGCTAGAAAGAGGAAAGAAAGGAGAAAGCTAGAAAGAGAAAAGAAAGAAAGAAAGGAAAGAAAGAAAAAGAAGGAAAGAAAAAAGAAAGGAAGAAAAAGAAGGAAAGAAAAAAGAAAGCTAGAAAAAGAAAAGAAAGAAACAATAAAGTTAGAAAGAGAAAATAAAGAAAGAAGGAAAGAAAGAAAGAAAAAAAGAAAGAAAAAGAAAGAAAGAAAAAGAAAGAAGTAGAGAAAAAGAAAGCTAGAACAAGAAAAGAAAGAAAAAATAAAGTTAGAAAGAGAAAAGAAAGAAAGAAGTAGAAGGCTAGAAAGAGGGAAATAAATAAATAAAGAGCTAAAAAAGAGAAAATACTGAAAGAAAGAAAGGCAGAACGTGAGGTGTGAATGAAGGAAGGGGGAAGGAGAGGAGAGGGAAGCGGGAAGCGGAGGGGAGCGTGTGAAGCGTTTCCCGGCTCCTCTGCCGGGGCCTGGAGTGGGCCGCTGGTGATCTCATGCAGCCTGCCCTGCACTCACCCCATCCTCCCCCTGCCTGACTCCACCTCCCCATCCTTCTCCCTGGCTCTCTCTCTTTCTCTCTGGGAAAGGCTGCTGATGGCTGACTTCTCTCTCTTTCTCTCTCTCCCCACCATGTCTCCCCTCTGCAGAGCCGGCCCGCCACGCCTCGGACCCTCGGCCGCCCCTGCACCACCTGCACCAGCAGCAGCAGCATGCCCCTGCCCTTCCTGCTGTTGCGCACCCTCCTGATCCGGCTGGCAGGCAGCAGGCTTGCAGCGTCCGGGGTGCAGTTCCTGCGGAAGCGCCTGGCCTGGGCCGGGGCCCGCCTGGCCCCCCTGCTGCGCCGAGTGTGGCGGCGCGCCACCTCCGAGGAATCCCGCCAAGCCGTGCTGGGCTGCGTGCTTTGCGTGCTCAACCTGCGCAAGAGGGTGGACGGCGAGTAAGGGGTGGCCGCCTAGAAGCCCCCTCCCTCATAGGGCCCGCGACCTTCACACGCCCTTCAAGAGGAGAACCCTGGACGCCTGACCTTGCTGGCAACATCTGCAGAGTCAAAAAAGAACTCCCACAAAGTTGTTTCCACCTTCTAAATCCCGTCTTCAAAGAGTGGCCAGTGGGGGCCACAAGACGCAGAGACTGCAGACACCTCCAAAACAATACCACAGGGGGCCACCGAGGCCTCTACCATTGACCATCCAAGGACCTCAAACCTCCCACCTCTGGGAAACAAGGCTGACACCCCTGCCAGGGTGCCACCCTTCCAGCACCCGCCCCCGCCAATACCTGCTTCCAAGAAGGAGCCCAGCCTCAAGGGACAACCACCCCAGCACACCTTCCCAGAAGCACCTGCGGCGACAAGATCCGAGTGGATCTTCTCAAACCCCACGCTGACCTTCACACGACCATCAAATGCCCACCTGAAAAAGTGGGTGGGCACAGCTGGGCCAGCCGAGGCCAGGGCACCTAGGCTTGAAGACTTCTCCAACCCACCCCACCCTACTGCAAGCTCCTCAGAGAAACCAGCCTATTCAACAAACCACCACAATGACCTATTCAGAGACCTCTCCTTCTCTGTACCGGAAGTGACGTTCTGGGAGCCCGGGGACTTGTGCCTCCAATTATTAGCCCGTGTTTAGGAAGGGTTATCATTCTGAAAATATAGCTGTCTTTTTTTGATCCCCACCCATCGACTACTTGGATGCCTTCCGGTCTTCTGTGAACATTTGAACCCTTTATCTATAGTCTTTACGAAGTTTCGCATCACGCAGGACTCCGAAGTGCTGGGCAGCCCCCTGAAGACCCCCTGATTGCGGGCAGTGTGGTTCTGCTGCTTTCAGGGCAGCAGCGAGAGGACCCCGCCGGAGGTTCAGGGATGTTTTCCTGGCTTTAGACTCTGCCTTTGGCCTCGACGCCGGTCTGGGCCGGAGAATCCGGATTTTCCAAGCGCTCGGCCAAGGCTGGAGGGAGCAGACCGAGGGACAGCTGGCGAAGCCCCCCATCTGAGCTCATCCCTGGGGGGCCTCGTGTGGTGTCACCTGCCACTTCCCCTCCCAGGCATCCCGCCAAAGGCTGGCAGGTGGGCCTGCATGCTCCCACCGCAGGCCGGAGTTCCCGGAGGGCTTGTTCCTGCCGCCCACCTGTCCCGCCAACTGGCCCAGGTCAGACAGTTGGCTCCAGAGGGGACATAGCATCATTTTTGGCAACTTCCTGGCAGGCCTGATGACTGAGGAGGATGTCTGAGAGCGCAGTCAGGAAGCTCCAGCCCTTCACAGTTGGCACCCGCCTCTCTCTGCCCAAATGCCCGGACCTGGAGCCTGCCTCTGCCATGGGCACCCTTGATAACGGCATCGTGCACCGGAACCTGAATGACAGGGTGTCCCTCTACCTGGCACGGGCACAGGCCGGTTCTCGGCCCCCCTGTCCCCTGGCAGCGGGGATTGAGAGCCCCCCCATCGACGCCATCAGCGAGGAGGACCGGATCAACCGCAACGCGCTGGCCGCCCGCGCCATCCGCAAGATCACACTGTCCAACTGGCGAGGAGGGCCCGCCGGTGCCACGGAAGGGGTCCACGAGGGGCCCCCGCCACACTCAGAGAGGAACCTCAATAACAACAACAGCCGGGGGGGCCGGGACTTGCCCCGCATGGCCGGCGCGCAGCGTGAACACCGACCCAAGACTCAGGTGAAGGTAAGGCCACCCTGTCATGTGTGAGTTTCGCCAGGTGTTGCATGTCATCTGGCCTCCCTGTCATGTGTGAGTTTCGCCAGGTGTTGCATGTCATCAGGCCTCCCTGTCATGTGTCAGTTTCGCCAGGTGTTGCATGTCATCAGGCCTCCCTGTCATGTGTCAGTTTCGCCAGGTGTTGCATGTCATCAGGCCTCACTGTCATGTGTCAGTTTCGCCAGGTGTTGCATGTCATCTTTTTGCCCACACTGTCCAGTGTATATTATGTGAGAGAGACTGGGGTGCGGGGGGGGGGGGGATAAATGATAATTGGCACTGTGTCCAGAGACCAGTGGTAGGAGTGTGGGCAGAGGCCCTGCTGTGCCTTTCTATGCACTTTAATGTCTTGTTCCTTGCCATGCCATGCTATGCCATGCTATGCCATTACATTGCCGCGCCTTATTATGCACTGTAATGTCTTCTTCCTTGCTACGCTTTGCTATGCCATGCTATGCCATTACATTGCTGCATCTTACTATGCACTTTAATGTCTTGTTCCTTGCCATGCCTTGCTATGACATGCCATGCCATCACATTGCCGCGCCTTATTATGCACTTTAATGTCTTGTTCCTTGCCATGCTATGCCATGCTATGCCATTACATTGCCGCGCCTTATTATGCACTGTAATGTCTTCTTCCTTGCTACGCTTTGCTATGCTATGCCATTACATTGCTGCATCTTACTATGCACTTTAATGTCTTGTTCCTTGCCATGCCTTGCTATGCCATTACATTGCTGCATCTTACTATGCACTTTAATATCTTGTTCCTTGGCTTGTCATGCCATGCTATGCCATTACATTGCTGCGCCTTATTATGCTGTAGTCTGTAATGTTAGCTTCGTCATGCTACACCAGGTGACCCTATGCCAGGGCACCCACCCGGGGCCTGAACATGCCAGTCCATTGCCTGTGGCCTCCCTTCCGACGGCCCACTGACACATGGTCCAAGCACCTCCGCCACTCAGCCGTGCAAAGGGTACCGGTGCAGTGAAACCAGGCCCACTCACTCTGCACTGGAAACTGCAGCACCACCGGGCCGGAAGTGGCACGCACCCGCAGGGAGCAGCTTGCCAGTCCTGTCTATCTGGTCTGCCCGTCTGCATGCAATGTTACCTCAATACCAACTTGCAAATAGCAAATGTGTGCCCACCGCCTGCAATGGCTCTGTTACTGGAGTGTAGAGCATCGGTGCCAATTCTACGGTCTCCCCTTTGCATATATGCCACCTAGAAACGCGCAGGCACGGAGAACACGGGTCCTTGCAGTCTGCGCCCAACATTCCAGGCTTGGCCTCCTGCCTCCCCCACTCCTTCCATAACACCCCCCCCCCCCACTACACAGCATCTAGAGGACACCCACATGGCAGAAGCGGTGCTATGCAAGACCACGGTATATTATATTATAGTAATCACCCTCACAATGATGAAAGGCTGAGCTAACCCAGAATGTTTTCAACATGCAGGTGTCTGCATCCGGCACGTTCACCCACTGAGTTATCTACAGAATAGGCACCTCAAGTTTAGTGCTCGGGTATAGGCATAACGTGTTATAACGTGTTAGACTTTCTTTCTTCACACTCACACACGCCAGAATTGCAGTTTAAGGTTGCGTTCATGTGTCTGCAACAGGTGCACAGACCCACTGGGCTGTGCTGCCCCTTAGGCACCTCCACGTTAACCCGAGATTAAAATGACATCCTAACGCAGCCATATTAATGTACAACACTTGCATAATAGGCAATCCAATAGTATGCATGTGCAAGTTCTACGCAGACCTCTGCAGCAAGGACATGAACCCACTGAGCTATAGTTCCAAATGACACAAAAACGTATTGATCGCGCAGTTTCCTTCCTAGTGATTTCGAGAATCTCAATAACAATGCACGAAAAGTGTCATGTGCACTAGAAAGTGCGCTTTCCTCGTGACACTCTTCATCCACGCGGTGCCGCTCTCCATGGACCTAACTTGACTCAACCAGAGCCCCAGGGGCCGCGAGCCGCGCGCGGTTGCGAAATGGCAAGAGTCTTTCAAACACAGTTTCGTACAGTTTTACACCAGCTTCTAAGCGCTGGAATGAAACCTATATTTAATCCTGTAAAATAGCTCCGCGGGTTGAGCGCTCGCTGCTGTGAACTGCTGGTCGCAGGTTCGAATCCTGACAAGGCCAAATCAGCCTTTCTTCCTTCCGAGGTCAATACATCAGTGCCAGCGTCCGTGGTTGGGTGTTAGGGCATGTAAATATGTTCTAAGTAAATCGCTATATAAACAACACATCATTATTAAATAATGAATCATTTATAACACACTAAAGACTAGGGGGAGCAGGATTCGAACCTGCCTCGTTCTGAAGTGTCTTGTTTTCGAGCCAGCTTACCTCACATATGGCCCAGGTACATACCTATACTGACGCTTCCCAAATTATAAATACAGACTGGAAACCCCCAAATGATGGGGAAAAACCCGGGCTGGGACGTCACCTCCAGAATGGAACGGGTCAGCGTTCTCTCACTAGTGCTGACCACTTCCCCCGCCTCCACCCACACCCCTCTATAGTTTTGTATTGTGCGGGTTCAGCCGGTGGCCGTCACACATGCATGCAACCACACGCACCCATGCATGCAGAGAACCACGCCGGAGACGTGTGATGGCTCCGGTCTCCGGCGCGAACTGCCGGGCACCGCCTTTATTCTTACAACGCGCATGCGCGAGCTCCGTAGAGGCTCGCGCATGCGTACCTCGTGTACGCAATACACAACATCTAGCCACTTGATTTTAAAATGTATCTAAAACGAAAGAGAAAAGAGTGACTGAAAAAAGATACAAATATCTAAGTCCTTCTCCCCTAAATATGACATCATTTGCTATTAGCACCCTTGGCGGGGGAGCCAGCCAATCAGGAAGCTTGAAAGACAGGCTAAATTTCCCATGTTAGCCCGCATTCCAAGCCACCTGATGGCCGCCTCCCACACCCGCCATTATCCCCAGCTTGTACCTCTTTTTAAATAATCTCCACTCCCCACTTACCTCATTGCGGCGGCACTCAACGCCACTGCTGCTTCCTTCTTCCTTCCTCATGCGTGAGGCCACCATGGAAAGGGAAGAGGGACTCTGTACGGAGCCTCGCCTTCCCTTTCCACGGCAGCCATCTTCAAACAGTCTTTTCGTCCCAGCCGATGGCGTTAAGAAAGAGGGTAACGGCCTGGGGCCCTCGTTAAAAGCCCTTGCTTCGCTCTGGCCTTTAATTTGGGCCACCACCACCTGTTCCAGCCCTGGGAACGGATGCTTAACGCCACATTCCAGCAGCAGGTCTAGAACATTTGGGGAACGTGTTTGATTTTGGAACCCGATGGGTGGAGCTAGCTCCCGTGTGGACTTTTGATTGCATAGGCGCCAAGTACAGGGGTGCAGCAGGGGCAGCGGCCCCCTTTCTTCCTTAGCAATGGGGCAGACACCTCATTTGTCCCATCGATATGTTCACAGTTTTCAGTGTATGGCTGTGCACCCTAAATGAGACTGTGCCGGGTGTCAAGGCTGCTGGGAACGACACGCCGGGGGTGTTTAAGTCATGCACGTACAGAGAGAAGTGTTGAGGCCGTGGCCACCCATTTTTAATATCAAACAAAATCCAGGTTTTAATAACTAACTGAAAATGTTATGCTGAGGTGGCAGCATGGACGTCACTTAGGGGTCGCCAGGGCTCGCAACTGCAACCCCTGAGGTCTCCCTTGCTACCCATATTTTTTAAATTGAGGCTCATGGGCTGTGTCTAGCTGTGGCCAGCAGCATGTGGCTCTTTGTTTCTGGAGTGGCTGGTTTTCTGATAGCTATAGCCAATAAGATAGCTCAGTGGGTTGAGCGTTTGCTGCTGCAGTGTGTTTGTGGTCTGCAGGTTTGACTCCCAGCAAGGTCCACTCAGCCTTTCATCCTGCTGAGGCTGATAAAGGAGTACCAGCACAGGTTGGGTGATATTGTATGTATATTTGTTCTATATGAAGGAAGCGCTCAAGTGTAAGTGCTATATAATAACACATCATTATCACGTCTGCTTGCATTCACAGTGATTTGGTAATATGGGCCTATACGCACCGATATTAACGATACATATGGTGATCCATCCTTGTATGAAATGTATATCACTTTACAGTGATATCGTAACCATATTTTTCGTAGTGTACTTGGGCACAATGCTTTCTGATGCCACTTCCTGTTTTGTCGAGGGGTGAACGTTCCTGTTCCATCGCTTCCTGTGATGTCACTTCGGGGTGGGGTCAAATGACATAATTTCCTGTCATGTCATCAGAGGTCAAAGGTCGAGTGATGTCACTTCTGCAACCCCTGGCATTTTGTTGAAATGACGTCCCTGGGTGGCAGGCGCATACAGTTCCATGTCTCATGGCCCTCTTCATCGCATGGCTACAGTGTTTACATGATAACACATATTAAAAGGGCCCCCAGAACCAGTGGTGCACTCGTGCCTTGAAATACTTGTATATAGGCGCGTTATAAATGCCATATCATATCAAATCCGGGTAAATGGCTTCCATTTACAGCACTGGGTGCAGGGGCGGCCAGTAAAAGTGAAACAGGGTGGGGGGACGTGGTCGCCTTCGTCTTTCCCCATCACCTGCCTATTTCTGAGTGGAGAGCAGCTCTTCATGGTCCATATGTAGAGGTGGGGGCGAGGGAGGGGCTGCTTTAACGTTGGTCATGATACTATTGATGGCTTCACAGGATGTCATTTACTACTGCTCAGGATGGCAACTAGGAGTGCCCAGGATGGCAACTAGGAGTGCTCAGGATAGCATTGAAGGCTGCTCAGGATGGAATATAGGAGTGCTCAGGATAGCATTGAAGGCTGCTCAGGATGGCAACTAGGAGTGCTCAGGATAGCATTGAAGGCTGCACAGGATGACACTTAGGAGTGCTCAGGATAGCATTGAAGGCTGCTCAGGATGGCAACTAGGAGTGCTCAGGATAGCATTGAAGGCTGCTCAGGATGGCAACTAGGAGTGCTCAGGATAGCATTGAAGGCTGCTCAGAATGACAAATAGGAGTGCTCAGGATAGCATTGAAGGCTGCACAGGATGACACTTAGGAGTGCTCAGGATAGCATTGAAGGCTGCTCAGGATGGCAACTAGGAGTGCTCAGGATAGCATTGAAGGCTGCTCAGGATGGCAAATAGGAGTGCTCAGGATAGCATTGAAGGCTGCTCAGAATGACAAATAGGAGTTCTCAGGATAGCATTGAAGGCTGCTCAGGATGACACATGGGAGTGATCAGGATAGCATTGAAGGCTGCACAGGATGACACTTAGGAGTGCTCAGGATAGCATTGAAGGCTGCTCAGGATGGCAAATAGGAGTGCTCAGGATAGCATTGAAGGCTGCTCAGGATGACACATGGGAGTGCTCAGGATAGCATTGAAGGCTACACAGGATGACACTTAGGAGTGCTCAGGATAGCATTGAAGGCTGCTCAGGATGGCAAATAGGAGTGCTCAGGATAGCATTGAAGGCTGCTCAGAATGACAAATAGGAGTGCTCAGGATAGCATTGAAGGCTGCTCAGAATGACAAATAGGAGTGCTCAGGATAGCATTGAAGGCTGCACAGGATGACACTTAGGAGTGCTCAGGATAGCATTGAAGGCTGCTCAGGATGGCAAATAGGAGTGCTCAGGATAGCATTGAAGGCTGCTCAGGATGACACATGGGAGTGCTCAGGATAGTATTGAAGGCTGCACAGGATGACACTTAGGAGTGCTCAGGATAGCATTGAAGGCTGCTCAGGATGGCAAATAGGAGTGCTCAGGATAGCATTGAAGGCTGCTCAGGATGGCAAATAGGAGTGCTCAGGATAGCATTGAAGGCTGCACAGGATGACACTTAGGAGTGCTCAGGATAGCATTGAAGGCTGCTCAGAATGACAAATAGGAGTGCTCAGCATAGCATTGAAGGCTGCACAGGATGACACTTAGGAGTGCTCAGGATAGCATTGAAGGCTGCACAGGATGACACTTAGGAGTGCTCAGGATAGCATTGAAGGCTGCACAGGATGACACTTAGGAGTGCTCAGGATAGCATTGAAGGCTGCTCAGGATGGCAACTAGGAGTGCTCAGGATAGCATTGAAGGCTGCTCAGGATGGCAAATAGGAGTGCTCAGGATAGCATTGAAGAATGCTCAGAATGACACTTAGGAGTGCTCAGGAGAGCATTGAAGGCTGCTCAGGATGACACTTAGGAGTGCTCAGGAGAGCATTGAAGGCTGCACAGGATGACACTTAGGAGTGCCCAGGACAGCATTGAAGGCTACTCAGGATGGCAACTAGGAGTGCTCAGGATAGCATTGAAGGCTGCTCAGAATGACAAATAGGAGTGCTCAGGATAGCATCGAAGGCTGCACAGGATGACACTTAGGACTGCTCAGGATAGCATTGAAGGCTGCTCAGGATGGCAACTAGGAGTGCTCAGGATAGCATTGAAGGCTGCTCAGGATGGCAAATAGGAGTGCTCAGGATAGCATTGAAGGATGCTCAGAATGACAAATAGGAGTGCTCAGGATAGCATTGAAGGCTGCTCAGGATGGCAAATAGGAGTACTCAGGATAGCATTGAAGGCTGCTCAAGATGACACTTAGGAGTGCTCAGGATAGCATTGAAGGCTGCTCAGGATGGCAACTAGGAGTGCTCAGGATAGCATTGAAGGCTGCTCAGGATGGCAAATAGGAGTGCTCAGGATAGCATTGGAGGCTGCTCAAGATGACACTTAGGAGTGCTCAGGATAGCATTGAAGGCTGCTCAGGATGGCAACTAGGAGTGCTCAGGATAGCATTGAAGGCTGCTCAGGATGGCAAATAGAAGTGCTCAGGATAACATTGAAGGCTCCTCAGGATGGCAAATAGGAGTGCTCAGGATAGCATTGAAGGCTGCCCAGGATGGCAAATAGGAGTACTCAGGATAGCATTGACGGCTGCTCAGGATGGAATATAGGAGTGCTCAGGATAGCATTGAAGGGTGCTCAGGATGACACTTAGGAGTGCTCAGGATAGCATTGAAGGATGCTCAGAATGACAAATAGGAGTGCTCAGGATAGCATTGAAGGCTGCACAGGATGACACTTAGGAGTGCTCAGGATAGCATTGTAGGCTGCTCAGGATGGCAACTAGGAGTGCTCAGGATAGCATTGAAGGCTGCTCAGGATGGCAAATAGGAGTGCTCAGGATAGCATTGAAGGCTGCTCAGGATGGCAAATAGGAGTGCTCAGGATAGCATTGAAGGCTGCTCAGGATGGCAACTAGGAGTGCTCAGGATAGCATTGAAGGCTGCTCAGGATGGCAAATAGGAGTGCTCAGGATAGCATTGGAGGCTGCTCAAGATGACACTTAGGAGTGCTCAGGATAGCATTGAAGGCTGCTCAGGCTGGCAACTAGGAGTGCTCAGGATAGCATTGAAGGCTGCTCAGGATGGCAAATAGAAGTGCTCAGGATAGCATTGAAGGCTCCTCAGGATGGCAAATAGGAGTGCTCAGGATAGCATTGAAGGCTGCTCAGGATGGCAAATAGGAGTACTCAGGATAGCATTGACGGCTGCTCAGGGTGGAATATAGGAGTGCTCAGGATAGCATTGAAGGATGCTCAGAATGACAAATAGGAGTGCTCAGGATAGCATTGAAGGCTGCACAGGATGACACTTAGGAGTGCTCAGGATAGCATTGAAGGCTGCTCAGGATAGCATTGAAGGCTGCTCAGGATGACACATGGGAGTGCTCAGGATAGCATTGAAGGCTGCACAGGATGACACTTAGGAGTGCTCAGGATAGCATTGAAGGCTGCTCAGGATGACACATGGGAGTGCTCAGGATAGCATTGAAGGCTGCTCAGGATGGCAAATAGGAGTGCTCAGGATAGCATTGGAGGCTGCTCAAGATGACACTTAGGAGTACTCAGGATAGCATTGAAGGCTGCTCAGGATGGCAACTAGGAGTGCTCAGGATAGCATTGAAGGCTGCTCAGGATGGCAAATAGAAGTGCTCAGGATAGCATTGAAGGCTCCTCAGGATGGCAAATAGGAGTACTCAGGATAGCATTGAAGGCTGCTCAGGATGGCAAATAGGAGTACTCAGGATAGCATTGACGGCTGCTCAGGATGGAATATAGGAGTGCTCAGGATAGCATTGAAGGGTGCTCAGGATGACACTTAGGAGTGCTCAGGATAGCATTGAAGGATGCTCAGAATGACAAATAGGAGTGCTCAGGATAGCATTGAAGGCTGCACAGGATAGCATTGAAGGCTGCTCGGGATGACACTTAGGAGTGCTCAGGATAGCATTGAAGGCTGCTCAGGATGGCAAATAGGAGTACTCAGGATAGCATTGACGGCTGCTCAGGATGGAATATAGGAGTGCTCAGGATAGCATTGAAGGGTGCTCAGGATGACACTTAGGAGTGCTCAGGATAGCATTGAAGGATGCTCAGAATGACAAATAGGAGTGCTCAGGATAGCATTGAAGGCTGCTCAGGATAGCATTGAAGGCTGCTCGGGATGACACTTAGGAGTGCTCAGGATAGCATTGAAGGCTCCTCAGGATGGCAAATAGGAGTGCTCAGGATAGCATTGAAGGCTGCTCAGGATGGCAAATAGGAGTGCTCAGGATAGCATTGAAGGCTGCACAGGATGAGACTTAGGAGTGCTCAGGATAGCATTGAAGGCTGCTCAGGATAGCATTGAAGGGTGCTCAGGATGACACTTAGGAGTGCTCGGGATAGCATTGAAGGCTCCTCAGGATGGCAAATAGGAGTGCTCAGGATAGCATTGAAGGCTGCTCAGGATGGCAAATAGGAGTACTCAGGATAGCATTGACGGCTGCTCAGGATGGAATATAGGAGTGCTCAGGATAGCATTGAAGGGTGCTCAGGATGACACTTAGGAGTGCTCAGGATAGCATTGAAGGCTGCACAGGATGACACTTAGGAGTGCTCAGGATAGCATTGAAGGCTGCTCAGGATAGCATTGAAGGCTGCACAGGATGACACTTAGGAGTGCTCAGGATAGCATTGAAGGCTGCTCAGGATGGCAACTAGGAGTGCTCAGGATAGCATTGAAGGCTGCTCAGAATGACAAATAGGAGTGCTCAGGATAGCATTGAAGGCTGCACAGGATGACACTTAGGAGTGCTCAGGATAGCATTGAAGGCTGCTCAGGATGGCAACTAGGAGTGCTCAGGATAGCATTGAAGGCTGCTCAGGATGGCAAATAGGAGTGCTCAGGATAGCATTGAAGGATGCTCAGAATGACACTTAGGAGTGCTCAGGAGAGCATTGAAGGCTGCTCATGATGACACTTAGGAGTGCTCAGGAGAGCATTGAAGGCTGCACAGGATGACACTTAGGAGTGCTCAGGACAGCATTGAAGGCTGCTCAGGATGGCAACTAGGAGTGCTCAGGATAGCATTGAAGGCTGCTCAGAATGACAAATAGGAGTGCTCAGGATAGCATTGAAGGCTGCACAGGATGACACTTAGGAGTGCTCAGGATAGCATTGAAGGCTGCTCAGGATGGCAACTAGGAGTGCTCAGGATAGCATTGAAGGCTGCTCAGGATGGCAAATAGGAGTGCTCAGGATAGCATTGAAGGATGCTCAGAATGACAAATAGGAGTGCTCAGGATAGCATTGAAGGCTGCTCAGGATGGCAAATAGGAGTACTCAGGATAGCATTGAAGGCTGCTCAAGATGACACTTAGAGATAGCATTGAAGGCTGCTCAGGATGGCAACTAGGAGTGCTCAGGATAGCATTGAAGGCTGCTCAGGATGGCAAATAGGAGTACTCAGGATAGCATTGACGGCTGCTCAGGATGGAATATAGGAGTGCTCAGGATAGCATTGAAGGGTGCTCAGGATGACACTTAGGAGTGCTCAGGATAGCATTGAAGGCTGCACAGGATGACACTTAAGAGTGCTCAGGATAGCATTGAAGGCTGCTCAGGATAGCATTGAAGGCTGCTCAGGATGACACATGGGAGTGCTCAGGATAGCATTGAAGGCTGCACAGGATGACACTTAGGAGTGCTCAGGATAGCATTTAAGGCTGCTCAGGATGACACATGGGAGTGCTCAGGATAGCATTGAAGGCTGCTCAGGATGGCAAAAAGGAGTGCTCAGGATAGCATTGGAGGCTGCTCAAGATGACACTTAGGAGTGCTCAGGATAGCATTGAAGGCTGCTCAGGATGGCAACTAGGAGTGCTCAGGATAGCATTGAAGGCTGCTCAGGATGGCAAATAGAAGTGCTCAGGATAGCATTGAAGGCTCATCAGGATGGCAAATAGGAGTGCTCAGGATAGCATTGAAGGCTGCTCAGGATGGCAAATAGGAGTACTCAGGATAGCATTGACGGCTGCTCAGGATGGAATATAGGAGTGCTCAGGATAGCATTGAAGGGTGCTCAGGATGACACTTAGGAGTGCTCAGGATAGCATTGAAGGATGCTCAGAATGACAAATAGGAGTGCTCAGGATAGCATTGAAGGCTGCTCAGGATAGCATTGAAGGCTGCTCAGGATGACACATGGGAGTGCTCAGGATAGCATTGAAGGCTGCACAGGATGACACTTAGGAGTGCTCAGGATAGCATTGACGGCTGCACAGGATGACACATGGGAGTGCTCAGGATAGCATTGAAGGCTGCTCAGGATGACACATGGGAGTGCTCAGGATAGCATTGAAGGCTGCTCAGGATGGAAGCTAGGAGTGCTCAGGATAGCATTGAAGGCTGCTCAGGATGGCAAATAGGAGTGCTCAGGATAGCATTGAAGGCTGCACAGGATGACACTTAGGAGTGCTCAGGACAGCATTGAAGGCTGCTCAGGATAGCATTGAAGGCTGCACAGGATGACACTTAGGAGTGCTCAGGATAGCATTGAAGGCTGCACAGGATGACACTTAGGAGTGCTCAGGATAGCATTAAAGGCTGCTCAGGATGGCAACTAGGAGTGCCCAGGATAGCATTGAAGGCTGCTCAGGATGGCAACTAGGAGTGCTCAGGATAGCATTGAAGGCTGCTCAGGATGGCAACTAGGAGTGCTCAGGATAGCATTGAAGGCTGCACAGGATGACACTTAGGAGTGCTCAGGATAGAATTGAAGGCTGCACAGGATGACATTTAGGAGTGCTCAGGATAGCAACTAGGAGTGCTCAGGATAGCATTGAAGGCTGCTCAGGATGGCAACTAGGAGTGCTCAGGATAGCATTGAAGGCTGCTCAGGATGACACATGGGAGTGCTCAGGATAGCATTGAAGGCTGCTCAGGATGGCAACTAGGAGTGCTCAGGATAGCATTGAAGGGTGCTCAGGATGACACATGGGAGTGCTCAGGATAGCATTGAAGGCTGCTCAGTATGACACATGCGAGTGCTCAGGATAGCATTGAAGGCTGCTCAGAATGACAAATAGGAGTGCTCAGGATAGCACTGAAGACTGCTCAGGAATGACACTTGGGAGTGCTCAGGATAGCATTGAAGGCTGCACAGGATGACACTTAGGAGTGCTCAGGATAGCACTGAAGGCTGCTCAGGATGACACATGGGAGTGCTCAGGATAGCATTGAAGGCTGCACAGGATGACACTTAGGAGTGCCCAGGATAGCATTGAAGGCTGCTCAGGATGGCAACTAGGAGTGCTCAGGATAGCATTGAAGGCTGCTCAGGATGGCAAATAGGAGTGCTCAGGATAGCATTGAAGGCTGCTCAGGATGGCAAATAGGAGTACTCAGGATAGCATTGAAGGCTGCTCAAGATGACACTTAGGAGTGCTCAGGATAGCATTGAAGGCTGCTCAGGATGGCAACTAGAAGTGCTCAGGATAGCATTGAAGGCTGCTCAGGATGGCAAATAGGAGTGCTTAGGATAGCATTGGAGGCTGCACAAGATGACACTTAGGAGTGCTCAGGATAGCATTGAAGGCTGCTCAGGATGGCAACTAAGAGTGCTCAGGATAGCATTGAAGGCTGCTCAGGATGGCAAATAGAAGTGCTCAGGATAGCATTTGAAGGCTCCTCAGTATGGCAAATAGGAGTGCTCAGGATAGCATTGAAGGCTGCTCAGGATGGCAAATAGGAGTACTCAGGATAGCATTGACGGCTGCTCAGGATGGAATATAGGAGTGCTCAGGATAGCATTGAAGGGTGCTCAGGATGACACTTAGGAGTGCTCAGGATAGCATTGAAGGATGCTCAGAATGACAAATATGAGTGCTCAGGATAGCATTGAAGGCTGCACAGGATGACACTTAGTAGTGCTCAGGATAGCATTGAAGGCTGCTCAGGATAGCATTGAAGGCTGCTCAGGATGACACATGGGAGTGCTCAGGATAGCATTGAAGGCTGCACAGGATGACACTTGGGAGTGCTCAGGATAGCATTGAAGGCTGCTCAGGATGGCAACTAGGAGTGCTCAGGATAGCATTGAAGGCTGCACAGGATGACACTTAGGAGTGCTCAGGATAGCATTGCAGGCTGCACAGGATGACACTTAGGAGTGCTCAGGATAGCATTGAAGGCAGCTCAGGATGGCAACTAGGAGTGCCCAGGATAGCATTGAAGGCTGCTCAGGATGGCAACTAGGAGTGCTCAGGATAGCATTGAAGGCTGCACAGGATGACACTTAGGAGTGCTCAGGATAGCATTGAAGGCTGCACAGGATGACACTTAGGAGTGCTCAGGATAGCAACTAGGAGTGCTCAGGAGAGCATTGAAGGCTGCTCAGGATGACAACTAGGAGTGCTCAGGATAGCATTGAAGGGTGCTCAGGATGACACATGGGAGTGCTCAGGATAGCATTGAAGGCTGCTCAGGATGACACATGGGAGTGCTCAGGATAGAATTGAAGGCTGCTCAGAATGACAAATAGGAGTGCTCAGGATAGCACTGAAGACTGTTCAGGAATGACACGTGGGAGTGCTCAGGATAGCATTGAAGGCTGCACAGGATGACACTTAGGAGTGCTCAGGATAGCACTGAAGGCTGCTCAGGATGACACATGGGAGTGCTCAGGATAGCATTAAGGGCTGCACAGGATGACACATGGGAGTGCTCAGGATAGCATTGAAGGCTGCTCAGGATGACACATGGGAGTGCTCAGGATAGCATTGAAGGCTGCACAGGATGACACTTAGGAGTGCTCAGGATAGCATTGAAGGCTGCTCAGGATGGCAACTAGGAGTGCCCAGGATAGCATTGAAGGCTGCTCAGGATGGCAACTAGGAGTGCTCAGGATAGCATTGAAGGCTGCACAGGATGACACTTAGGAGTGCTCAGGATAGCATTGAAGGCTGCACAGGATGACACTTAGGAGTGCTCAGGATAGCAACTAGGAGTGCTCAGGAGAGCATTGAAGGCTGCTCAGGATGACAACTAGGAGTGCTCAGGATAGCATTGAAGGGTGCTCAGGATGACACATGGGAGTGCTCAGGATAGCATTGAAGGCTGCTCAGGATGACACATGGGAGTGCTCAGGATAGCATTGAAGGCTGCTCAGAATGACAAATAGGATTGCTCAGGATAGCACTGAAGACTGTTCAGGAATGACACGTGGGAGTGCTCAGGATAGCACTGAAGGCTGCTCAGGATGACACATGGGAGTGCTCAGGATAGCATTAAGGGCTGCACAGGATGACACATGGGAGTGCTCAGGATAGCATTGAAGGCTGCTCAGGATGACACATGGGAGTGCTCAGGATAGCATTGAAGGCTGCTCAGGATGACACATGGGAGTGCTCAGGATAGCATTGAAGGATGCTCAGAATGACACATGGGAGTGCTCAGGATTACATTGAAGGCTGCTCAGGATGACACATGGGAGTGCTCAGGATAGCATTGAAGGCTGCTCAGGATGACACATGGGAGTGCTCAGGATAGCATTGAAGGATGCTCAGAATGACACATGGGAGTGCTCAGGATTACATTGAAGGCTGCTCATAATGACACATGGGAGTGCTCAGGATAGCATTGAAGGCTGCTCAGGATGGCAAATAGGAGTGCTCAGGATAGCATAGAAGGCTGCTCAGAATGACAAATAGGAGTGCTCAGGATAGCATTGAAGGCTGCACAGGATGACACTTAGGAGTGCTCAGGATAGCATTGAAGGCTGCACAGGATGACACTTAGGAGTGCTCAGGATAGCATTGAAGGCTGCACAGGATGACACTTAGGAGTGCTCAGGATAGCATTGAAGGCTGCTCAGGATGGCAACTAGGAGTGCTCAGGATAGCATTGAAGGCTGCTCAGGATGGCAAATAGGAGTGCTCAGGATAGCATTGAAGAATGCTCAGAATGACACTTAGGAGTGCTCAGGAGAGCATTGAAGGCTGCTCAGGATGACACTTAGGAGTGCTCAGGAGAGCATTGAAGGCTGCACAGGATGACACTTAGGACTGCCCAGGACAGCATTGAAGGCTACTCAGGATGGCAACTAGGAGTGCTCAGGATAGCATTGAAGGCTGCTCAGAATGACAAATAGGAGTGCTCAGGATAGCATCGAAGGCTGCACAGGATGACACTTAGGACTGCTCAGGATAGCATTGAAGGCTGCTCAGGATGGCAACTAGGAGTGCTCAGGATAGCATTGAAGGCTGCTCAGGATGGCAAATAGGAGTGCTCAGGATAGCATTGAAGGATGCTCAGAATGAGAAATAGGAGTGCTCAGGATAGCATTGAAGGCTGCTCAGGATGGCAAATAGGAGTACTCAGGATAGCATTGAAGGCTGCTCAAGATGACACTTAGGAGTGCTCAGGATAGCATTGAAGGCTGCTCAGGATGGCAACTAGGAGTGCTCAGGATAGCATTGAAGGCTGCTCAGGATGGCAAATAGGAGTGCTCAGGATAGCATTGGAGGCTGCTCAAGATGACACTTAGGAGTGCTCAGGATAGCATTGAAGGCTGCTCAGGATGGCAACTAGGAGTGCTCAGGATAGCATTGAAGGCTGCTCAGGATGGCAAATAGAAGTGCTCAGGATAACATTGAAGGCTCCTCAGGATGGCAAATAGGAGTGCTCAGGATAGCATTGAAGGCTGCCCAGGATGGCAAATAGGAGTACTCAGGATAGCATTGACGGCTGCTCAGGATGGAATATAGGAGTGCTCAGGATAGCATTGAAGGGTGCTCAGGATGACACTTAGGAGTGCTCAGGATAGCATTGAAGGATGCTCAGAATGACAAATAGGAGTGCTCAGGATAGCATTGAAGGCTGCACAGGATGACACTTAGGAGTGCTCAGGATAGCATTGAAGGCTGCTCAGGATGGCAACTAGGAGTGCTCAGGATAGCATTGAAGGCTGCTCAGGATGGCAAATAGGAGTGCTCAGGATAGCATTGAAGGCTGCTCAGGATGGCAAATAGGAGTGCTCAGGATAGCATTGAAGGCTGCTCAGGATGGCAACTAGGAGTGCTCAGGATAGCATTGAAGGCTGCTCAGGATGGAATATAGGAGTGCTCAGGATAGCATTGAAGGATGCTCAGAATGACAAATAGGAGTGCTCAGGATAGCATTGAAGGCTGCACAGGATGACACTTAGGAGTGCTCAGGATAGCAACTAGGAGTGCTCAGGAGAGCATTGAAGGCTGCTCAGGATGACAACTAGGAGTGCTCAGGATAGCATTGAAGGGTGCTCAGGATGACACATGGGAGTGCTCAGGATAGCATTGAAGGCTGCTCAGGATGACACATGGGAGTGCTCAGGATAGCATTGAAGGCTGCTCAGAATGACAAATAGGAGTGCTCAGGATAGCACTGAAGACTGTTCAGGAATGACACGTGGGAGTGCTCAGGATAGCATTGAAGGCTGCACAGGATGACACTTAGGAGTGCTCAGGATAGCACTGAAGGCTGCTCAGGATGACACATGGGAGTGCGCAGGATAGCATTAAGGGCTGCACAGGATGACACATGGGAGTGCTCAGGATAGCATTGAAGGCTGCTCAAGATGACACATGGGAGTGCTCAGGATAGCATTGAAGGCTGCTCAGGATGACACATGGGAGTGCTCAGGATAGCATTGAAGGATGCTCAGAATGACACATGGGAGTGCTCAGGATTACATTGAAGGCTGCTCAGGATGACACATGGGAGTGCTCAGGATAGCATTGAAGGCTGCTCAGGATGACACATGGGAGTGCTCAGGATAGCATTGAAGGATGCTCAGAATGACACATGGGAGTGCTCAGGATTACATTGAAGGCTGCTCATAATGACACATGGGAGTGCTCAGGATAGCATTGAAGGCTGCTCAGGATGGCAAATAGGAGTGCTCAGGATAGCATTGAAGGCTGCTCAGAATGACAAATAGGAGTGCTCAGGATAGCATTGAAGGCTGCACAGGATGACACTTAGGAGTGCTCAGGATAGCATTGAAGGCTGCACAGGATGACACTTAGGAGTGCTCAGGATAGCAATGAAGGCTCAGGATAGGGTCAGAGTCCAATACCAAATATGTGCCTTGGTCATTCAATAAATTAAGGCATCCAGAGTTGTAAAAGTTGGTATCCATCAGTACTAAGGCGCCGCCTTTATCGGCTGGTTTCAGTGTGATAGATGAGTCTTCTGCCAATTCTTTTATCAATTTGAGTTGATGTTTCCTAATGTTGATTTTTATAGGAGTATTGTATTTGAGTCGTTTTAGTTCTTTTGAGGTTTTAAACTTGAAGAGATTGATGACTGGATGATTTAATTGAGGATGAAAAGAACTTTTATTTTTTAATTCAAGATACTCATGTTCCTTGTGTTGTCCAGTCGGTTCAGGAAGTGAATCAAAGAATACTTTGAGTTCCATTTTACGTATAAGTTTAAATAAGTTCACTTCTTCTTCAAAGTTGTTAGTGCTGGATGTGGGAATAAATGATAGGCCCAAGTTCAGTGAACACAGAACCGTGGAAAACCAAGATAGCTTTATGGAAAAGGTTTATAGATGACATCTTTGGTATCTGGCTAGGCACCAAGGATGAACTCAACCAGTTCTTCCAATATTTAAACAGTTGCCATGAAAGAATTACCTTCACCCTAGAGATGGGCACACCTAACATTCATTTTCTGGACATTAATATTGGAATCATTGGTAACAATCTACAAACCAGTATTTACAGGAAACCCACAGATTGTAACAGTACACTACGATTTGAAAGTTTCCACCCAACCCATTTGAAGGACAACTTACCCTTCAGTCAAATGTTACGTCTCAAAAGGATTACATCTGACACTAATAAACTACAAGGAGAATATGAGGATATGAAACAAAGGTTTATCAAGAGAGGCTTCCCTGATGCCACCGTTGATAAAGCTATCAGACGTACCGCGACTCTTTCAAGATCCAACCTACTGGAAGATAAACCTAAGAAGATTAATACCAGACTCATCCATTCATTGAAATTTTCCAGTCAGAGCTATCAGATCAAGAGAATAATAACCAAGAATTGGGACCTCATCAAAGCAGACCCTAATCTTAACAGATTATTCCCTGAACCGCCTATGTTGGCATATAAGAGAGGAAAGAACTTGAGGGATAGTTTGGTTAAAGCTGAAAAGAAAACATCATCAGTACAAACGACTTTGAGTAAACAAAAATCTGGAACTTACCCATGTCTACACTGTCAGCATTGCCCTAACATAATTAAAGGTGAATACATTCGACACCCTAACAATGGTAAAAAAATATTCCTATCAGATCATGCCACTTGTGACAGCAAAAATGTCATCTACGCCTTAAGATGTCCCTGTGGGAAATACTATGTAGGCAAAACTAATAGGAAAGCGAAAGAACGCTGGACTGAACATAAGTCGAATATTAGAACACAGAATGACAAATCACCAGTCTTTAGACACTTTAAGGAGAACGGTCATAACATTTCACAACTTAGATGGGTTATTTTAGAAACAGTACATTCTCTACCAAGAGGAGGAGATTTTGCTAAGAAGTTAGCACAAAGAGAACTGTACTGGATCCATAAATTGGACTCAGTTAATCCCAAAGGACTTAACGAAGATTTCTACCTAGGTCCTTTCCTTTGAAACACCTCTCCTTTAACGCAACATCCTTTTTCCTCCATTGCTGAGATCTGCTCTATCACATCGATAGCCTTTAAGTCTAAATATAGGCATCAACTTTTCCCCCCCAGAGGTATTAGAATTCAGTTTTGGGTTTGCATCTGAGCTAATCACATTTAACCTCAACAGATTGTGCACTCATCTGATATGAGGCAGAGTACAGCATACCTTGTTTATCATATTGATACTATTTATTTACTTGACTTCTATGGATGACTTTTCTAGTATGTTTACATTTACAAATGCATATGTTTTTTATGTATAACATGTCATATCTGGCTACAAATGTCTAATATATCTATGCAGTTTAGTATTTGCACCTCCTATGTATTATCTCTAATGATATTCGGGTTAATCATTTTTGAAGGTTTGAACATACCCCTGCAATGACACTAGTTTTCTTAATTACATCTTTTGTTAGACTCCCTTCACACGTACTTTCCCATGTATACAGACTTTTTGAGAATATTAAACAAACCAGACTAATTTCTTTAAATGACACTCCTTATTAGACTCCCTTTATACTCATTTTTCCTGCATACATAGACCTTTGTGTCACATTTAATGACTCAAGTCAACTTTACACATCCAGCTTTTCACATTCAGCCGTATTTACCTCTTGGCCACTTTTTGCTACCAGACTCGTCTCTTTAAACGGACGTATACATGGTGTTTACATTGGCGACGTCATGTGCGTTACAGCGTGATGACGTCACAATAATGACGTATATATTAACCGCCATGTTTTTTGGAGGCCTATAGCGACTGCGGAATCTCCCCGCTCCTACCTGTCTTTCCTGCCTTACAAAGACTACAGTAAGTTACTTATTCTAGGACAGGGCCAGACTACTATAACCCTATTTTTCAATTTTGACGCTAGTTGGATACTCTTGACACTGTAGACCTGTTTGGTCGTTCTATTTGTAACGAGTGGCGCCTCCATCTTTTAGGTACCGCGCACAGACTGAAAATACTGTTCTCCTTTGACACCAACACGTCCCCTCAGCCTCTGAGGGATTCAGATACAAGCAATTCTTGTTTGGCTAGTAAGTTAACAGACTTTCTTCTTCATCTATCAATTTATACTTGATTCCAAAGCACAGTGCTCATTTAGTATCTTCTACATCTTTGGTTATACTATAGGGGACCCAGACAGCTACAACTTGTTGGGATGACACACTTGTGTAACGACATGACCCAGTCTATCCTTTAATGTAACATACGGTATGTTTATTACTCTTTATACACCTAGTAGTTCTTGCAATAGTCTATTTTTTCTTACATTTGATTTATAATTGTTTAGGATGAAGACTCTGCTATAGCGATATTAACTCTTGTTCCTTGTTACTTTATAACATGATTGCAGACTCCTCTAATTAGTGTACTACCTTTTGCTTTAAGAACTTATATGATTTATTGGATAAATCACTGTCTCTAAAACATTAAGTTGATATCATTATTATGTAAATTGACATTATTATTATTTTATATATACTTCTCTAGAGTTACTGTGATTGACACAACGAATAACTACAGCCCCTGATGAAGAGAACATTATCTCGAAACGCGTTGGGCATTTGCTCTTTGAAAAATAAATCCAGATTGGATAACCAACTCTTCATTGAATTGATGAATATGTTTCGATACTAAACAGATATCTTGAATTACTATGTTGTTTCATTGCACTTTAAATTGATTTACTCCATTTACTCTGATTCCCCTCTTGGGAATAAACCTTTATTCAGCTTGTTTAAGCGATTAATAGAGTGCAGGGGACGGGAGTTCCCTAATAGGGTTCTTTTTTGTCTTTGCAGACCTCAAATACCTGCCATAGCAGCTTGAAGTTGCATCCTGAGCAGACCTCAAATACCTGCCATAGCAGCTTGAAGTTGCATCCTGAGCAGACCTCAAATACCTGCCATAGCAGCTTGAAGTTGCATCCTGAGCAGACCTCAAATAACTGCCAAAGCAGCTTGAAGTTGCATCCTGAGCAGACCTCAAATACCTGCCATAGCAGCTTGAAGTTGCATCCTGAGCAGACCTCAAATACCTGCCATAGCAGCTTGAAGTTGCATCCTGAGCAGACCTCAAATAACTGCCAAAGTAGCTTGAAGTTGCATCCTGAGCAGACCTCAAATACCTGCCATAGCAGCTTGAAGTTGCATCCTGAGCAGACCTCAAATACCTGCCATAGCAGTTTGAAGTTGCATCCTGAGCAGACCTCATATAACTGCCAAAGCAGCTTGAAGTTGCATCCTGAGCAGACCTCAACTGCCAAAGCAGCTTGAAGTTGCATCCTGAGCAGACCTCAAATACCTTCCATAGCAGCTTGAAGTTGCATCCTGAGCAGACCTCAAATACCTGCCATAGCAGTATGAAGTTGCATCCTGAGCAGACCTCAAATACCTGCCATAGCAGCTTGAAGTTGCATCCTGACCAGACCACAAACGCTTTACATGGGTTTGTGTATTCTGTTCGCAGTTCAACCTGCCAAATTTCTTTAAAACCCTTTTTTCTTGCTTTTTAACGGCCAAAATATAGATGGTGCGTTGAGGTCAGGCATATAGAATGGGGCGGGGAGTGAGGTGGAGGGGTCTCTTTCACACCAATTTTGGTAGTGAAAACATTGTTAAGAAATGCAGGAAAACCAATTCGACCAGCTTAGTTTTGACCAAATCACAGCGATCCCCTGAAAGGCCTCAAAGAACCGGCGTAAGTGCCCCCTTGAGCATAACTCAAATGCCATCATGAGCAGCTTTAACTACCATCCTGCTCAGACCTCAAAGTCCTTCCCGAGCAGCCTCTATTGCCTCCCTGAGCAAAGCTCAAATACCATCCTGAGCAGCCTTAAATGGCCCTCTGCTCAGACTTCCCTGAGCAAATCTCAAATGCCATCCTGAGCAGTCTTAAATGCCCCCCCCGCTCAGACCTCAAAGTCCTTCCTGAGCAGCCTCTATTGCCTCCCTGAGCAAAGCTCAAAGGCCTTCCCGTCACCCTCAAATGGTATCCCTGCAAGACATCAACTGTGTTGGTGAGCAGCCTCAATTGCCATTCCATGCAGGACTGAAATACGTCAAATGCCTCACAGAACAGCCACAAGTGCCCTCTGGAGTATAACCCAAATGCCACCATGAGCAGCCTTAAATTCCATACTGCTCAGACCTCAAGGGACTACTTGAGTCCTTAAATACCATCCTGCTCAGACCTCAAAGTCCTTCCTGAGCAGCCTTTATTCTACCCTGAACACCGCTCAAAGCCATCCTGAGCAGCCTTCAATGGTATCCTGGGCAGCCTTAAATTCCATCCTGCTCAGACCTCAAAGGACTACTCGAGTAGCCTAAAAATACCATCCTGCTGAGACATCAAAGTCATTCCTGATAAGCCTCCATTCTACCCTGAACACAGATCAAATGCCATTCTGAGCAGCCTTCAATGGACTCCTGCTCAGACCTCAAAGCATGTCTCGAGCTGGCTTAAATGGTATCCTGAGTAGCCTACAATACCATCCTGCTCAGAACTCAAAGGCCTTCCTGAGCAGCCTTAATGCTACCCTGAGCAAAGCCCATATGCCATCCTGTGCAACCTTTAAAGTCATACTACTCACAAAAGAAAAGAAACGGGTCCGAAATTCCACTGGAATTACTCCAAGCAATGCATGGGTCTCAAGCGTCAGTGGTCAATATGAAAATCCTTACACAACAAAGGGACAACAACAGTTCATAATGCAGGAGAACCTGGCGGGGTTCAGAGAGAACACACCAGTGCCCCCCCCCAAACAAGGCTCAAGGGTTTAAAGAAAGTGTCCACCACCAAAAAGAGCCGTGAGACAGAAGCACATAAAACCGAGGGTAAGACACGAAAGCAAAACCAATGATTCACACCGAAACCTAACACGAGCACAGCCCGCGTGGCTGCATCACTCAACCCCCACTCTCCCTCTCCTACCCTCGGATAAGTGGGCCCCCTCCTGGCAATGTGCACCCTCCACCCATGCTGTGGCACGTGCTCCATGCCCCCACGCTCCAACACTTGCACATTCTGGGAGGCTGCTCAGGAGCCAATCAGAAGGCCCCGCAAACACGTCTTCCCGCCTCTTGCCATCTGTGCTGGGTAATGCGGGACAGCTCGAGGCCCCAGTGGGGGGAGATTTTAACTCTGCGCGCCTTGAAATAGTCAATGGACTACCCTGGTACTCACATGAGGGCCCTGGCCAGACCAGACCTTGGCGTTTGGACAGGGCACCATTCATGGATACTTGGAATTTGCCCGATTTTGAGTTGGGACATAGCGAGTGATATCCCTGGTCTAGAGGGAAAGCTGCAACTGGAATACATTATCTCTCCGGTAGGGGGGGCCTTGTTTACTATTGCAAAGAACCCCAAGTTGAAGACTCTACACAGGGCCACCACAATGCTTAAAAAACACTGTAGTGACAAAAGCAGCCTCCCAACAGTGTGAGTTAGAGGCTGATGCAAACTAGGCTTTTTAATATTAAATTGACTTACCCTTTCAGCGCTTTATCTTCAATGCAGCAAGATCATTGTTTCGCCCCTTTCTTTGTAGAGTACATCAAGACTTCCATCGATAAAGGTGGATAGAAAGGGGTTGCTGTTCCACGATTTATCTGCAATTCGGATTACACCATCCAGGAAAATAAACGAGCCCTCAGGCGTGAGATCCCTTGGACTAATAATCACTGTATAGAGCCGGTAGAAAAGCTCTCTAGTACAATTTAAAAAGTGGGGGAGGGGGCAGCAGAAATATCTAATGCTGCCACGGGCTAATGAGTCGATCATTCACATTTTTTAAATAATCGCACCTGAAATGTCTAGGCGTTGATGAGCAGCCCTTTTGATTCACAGGCTGAAGCCCAGATCAGTCCCATCTTGGACTCAGAATGGAGCTGACACCATTAGGACTTGTGGGGGACAGAATTGTGCCGTCCACAGACTCCTTGCCAATTCTCTGGTCATTCAATTTCCCATTTTTGTGATATGTCAAGACCCTGAAATCCCCAGCGCTTGTTGCCCAGATGGGTTGTCTGATGTAATGTTAAGACACTCACACACTCTTTAGGCAAATATATTATTTTGCCTCTGCGAACAAGCAATGAGGCAAACTATTAGGCCGGAATCATGGCAATTATCAAACATAGTGCCAGTCTTCAAGAAGGGAGACAACGAACTATTGACCTATCGCCCTCTTGATGTAACCAGCAATGTTCTTGCCAAATTGGTCCTGGCAGACGTAGAGAAATGGGCGAGTAACAGCAATTTCAAAATATACCAGACAGGGTTTTGGAGATGAACCTAATGGCTATATGTAAACAATTTTTCAAATTCAACGAACAACTCGGGGCTCTCAGATCTACGCTGCATGTATCGTTCTTAATGGCTGTGTTGGACAGCATTAGTAGACCTTCTTTGTGATTGAAATAGGCCATTGGGGAATGCCGCTTTGTTTATTATATTTTGGTGGCACCTCATACCGACTGAAAAATACAGATCAGACTTGACCATTAGGGGTCTCTTTCATCACTAATCGCACAGAAAGAGGACTTAGCAGTGCATATTGGCCCCTCCAATTTAGATCTATGTTTGGTGAAACCCAGATCGTTTACGCCCAGCCATGCCCAACAAACAATACCATGGTTGCCCTACACAGATGATCTGTTGATTTTAGACTCAACCCAAAGTGGCCTGCAAAGATCGATAGAGGTTTCAAGAATTCCTAGCGTCTAATGACTTGTTGATTAATAATAAGAAATGGAAGGTTGTAAGATAACATTTAATAAACCTGGTACATTGGCAAAATTCTCTTGGTACATTGAAAATGGAAAACTAGTCCAGGTTGGAGACACCTGGTATATCTGGGGTGTGTATTTTAGAATCATTGGTCAACAGAAGCTCAATTTGTAAGTTTGAACAACCAAAAGAGCTTGGGCCAGGCCGGCCTTTCTAAGAGAAGGAAGGGTTTTCTGAGACAAGGAAGAATGGAGCATCTTATTGCTGTTGCATGGTACCAACCATGATCGCACAGCTTGCCAACAACAAACCTACACGGTCGCCTCCCGGGCAAAACCGGGCTGTGATAGGCAACAATGTTTGAGAGAGGTCCGTCTCTGGCAGAGAAAGGAATTATTGCGAGCTAGCTGGAACTGCGGAAAGAAGCTCGCTGTCTGAGTGAGAACTTGCAACTCCCAAGCCCCGCTCCCATCATCTATCCGGGTTTTCATTCTGGGGTGATGTCTTTCCTTCTGTAAAGGGCTGCAGAAGACGCTGTTTGTGGGTTCCTTTGACGTCTACAACTTGGCTCAGATATAATTCTCAACAGATTTGCTTCACGTGTGGAGTGCTCCACGGGGAACCCCTCGGCCGCCCACCCATGCGTATCCTGAAATTTGGGGGTTCATGTGAGAGCAGTGGCATCACTAGAAATCAGGATTGTGGGGGGAAACCATGGGGCACAAATACAACAAAAGGAGGCAGGGTGGTGGAACATCAAATACGCACCTAAAAAATAACAGATGGCCTAGAAATAAAGAAGCATACTAAGGGTCTTTTTCCTACTATGTGGGGGTATCAGCTAATATCATCCCCACCAATATATCGCCATATATATGGTCGTGGGGTAATGTCATAAGCGATATTATTAGTGGGGATAATTAATGGGGTTATTGAGACTGGGGGTAGAAGGGGTGTCCCCCGCTCCATTAAAAAAAATGGGGGTTTCGGGGGTGTCCCCTCGCAGGTTCCATGGCTTTATATCGGTGCACAAATATGGCGATATTCTTGTATGCCGATATCTTTGCAGGGATATTAACACATGGAACCCTATCTACCATATAACGTAGAAAGACAGAGAACTAAAGACGGCTACAAATGTTCTCCAATCAAGACCTGGCGCTCCGACCGCGCACACTAGTTATTGGTCAAGTCTGCAATATTATTCGGTGATTATACATATAAAACAGTAGATACGTCACAAATGGTGTGAAAATAACCAGATTACAGACTCTCTTGGATTTCGTAACAGTAAGTGTGCGAAGAACATTGGAACAAAAGTAAAAAACATTCACATTTGACAAAAATGCAAATTCTCAAATGTATTGAGAAATGTGACTGCCACAATGACACAAGTAAGAAACATTCTCAAATATAATGTACATCAATTAAATACATATATTTGATGCACCTTGAACATTGCAAAAGTATCCTGCGGCAAACCTAATATTTGTAATTTTGACCTAGACATCGATTGACCCAGAGGTGGGCATTTTACACAATTTTGGGGCAGTGGGTTGTACAACAATGGCAGTTTCATAATGCCGTTGTTGCACAACCGCTCTCCCCCATCCGCCAAAATCACCTCCTCGGCCAAGCACAAACAGAAGCGGAAACATGTTCACATACCATTCACACGCACACCATCATCATACACTCACTCATCACACGCAAGCTTGCACGCACACACACACATTTCAATGAATGTACCTTCTGCTCTGCTGTTGAAGTTTCCTCCCAGCAATCCACGTCCCGGGGAGCATGAACAGCAACTAGGAAGCAAAGAGTGCTTTCTGGTTCCTGCACATCCCACAAGAGCCGAAGCGCTGATGACAAAGTGCCCCACTCAGTATGCATGTGCCGCGAGGCGCAGGAGTACCCCTCACACATACTAACATGCAGTTCCCCCAGCTAGCATCCCCAATGGGCCATGCAAGGCCGGGGAAGCAGCAAAACACCCCTGCTTTCCATCGCCTATTAGACACGCGTGACTAGGGACCAGGACTGTCAACGGGAAACCGCGTTTCCCTTTGACAGTTCAAGCTCCTCCATAATCGGAGATTGTGCCGGTGCATTGGGGCCCCCTAGCCCCCTCTGGACGAGTCACTACATCCTCAACAAATCTGTGGCTGGAGATGAAATACTCTTGACTTTGAAGTCATGTACATGAACTGCACTGTTGGTAATGCAGTGTTTTTAAAAACATTGAGGGATACATAGACACGCCCTACAGTCGAAGGCTACATGGGCAGTTCAGCACGTTGAGTGACTGTTGCTGAGATCTTATATATTTTAAACTGGCTGTTAATCGTATGGCTTCTTTCAATTCCTTATAAATAGCAAGTGCTATAAAATGTGGTCGGGGCATGGGTTCGGTTGGGTGCTTGCAGGGGTGTTCTAGGTCTGGAAATGACCTGAGGCTACACTAATGTCGGAGGTGTCGGGACTCGGGGCTAGCTGGCCTTTTGGTTGTAGCCCCTGAGCTTCTTCTGTCCAGGGCTACAACCAAAAGACCCTGTCTATAGCCTCCTCACCCCCCCCCCAGCAATGCCCCTGGTCGCTTTCTTATATGTATTCAGGGCAGGGTAGGGGAATTTCTGCCCCTGTAGTGAAAATCAAAAGTTGGCTCCCATGAGTCCACAGTTTAGTTTCTTACAAACTGCTGTCAGCACAATAGAAGCATGTATTTGTGATTAAGCAGTTTGACAAGCATATGGCATCTTTTACAATATATCATGTGATTAAACACAAAGGACTGGACACTTAAATCAGAGGGCATTTGTGTGAAAATATGAAACACACTTTAAAGAAAACGAGTAAGTTTAAGAAGCATGTTTCAGTTTGGAAATGTTGTGTGTGTTTTCTATGAGAGCATACGCTGCACATTTCGAAACCAGAAGTGTGCTCAGCATGTAGGAAGCCTGCTTTTATCAGTGATGGCCCCCACCCCAGTGATATGCATGCCCCATTAATTCCCGTGGTGTCCCTTTCATGCCAGAGGAAAGAACACAGGCGGTCAGGGGTCTGCTGCAACCTTTGGCTCTCCAGATGTGTTGGACTACAATTCCCATCAGTCCTTCCCAGCAGGTGAGGGATCATGTGAGTTTTAATTCAAAACACCTGGAGAGCCACAGGTTGCAGACCACTGGGCTAGGCAAAGAGCCTGCAAACACGCAAATGAGGGGGGAGGGAGCGGGGGCCACGGAGCAACTTTAAGACTCCTGGAAAGAGTTATTTGCAAGGGTGGGTGGTGGGGAAGGGGGGTCAGGCCGCCATTTAAGGGGGCATTGGCCATGCAGCAAATTGGGGGGGGGGGATTCCCTGCTTTGCCCCCTCTAGGGACCTCTGTGAAGGGGCCCCTCTGGTCGCAGGCTCTCCTGGGGTGGCTGCCCGCCTATAGGATCCCCCGCAGCTGCCCGTGGCGTTGACCTTACACTCCATGCCCTGGGAGGAAGGGCTGAGTTCAAAGTGCGATGGTCGGGCTGCCGGAACGGCTGTCACGTGGCCCCCAAGGGATGTCACGTGCCTTCTGCCGCCAGCGTCTGTAATGAAAGCCTCGTGCAGCTGCGGCCTACACTCATTCGCTTTTAAGTGCTTTTCTCGCGACTCCAGCAGCACAAGGTTATTTGATAGGTAGGGCAGTGTAGCCGAGTGCTGGGGGAGAATGGAAACTGGGGGGTGTAAGTGACGATCCCGCTGACCTGGTCACAGCTGTCACCATGAAGTTTGCATGATTAGAGGGTTGGGGGGCTGTCACCCAGGGCTCATCTCCCTCATAAACTCACCGGTCGCCAGACTCTCTACAATCTTCCTACAAGGTTTCCCACTGCAAGGCTTGGGTACAATACTGTGCCCGGGTGCACCCAGCCTTCCATTGCCAGCTAGGGCACAGGGTACGATGCTGTGCCCGGGTGCACCCAATCTTCCATTACAAGCAAGGCTTGGGTACAATACTGTGCCCGGGTGCACCCAGCCTTCCATTGCCAGCAAAGGCACAGGCTACAAAACTGTGCCCGGGTGCACCCAGCCTTCCATTGCAAGCAAGGGCACAGAATACAATACTCTGCCCGGGTGCACCCAGCCTTCCATTGCCAACAAAGTACAGGCTGCACACCTGTGCCCGGGTGCACCCAGCCTTCCATTGCAAGCAAGGGTACAGGGTACGATGCTGTGCCCGGGTGCACCCAGTCTTCCATTACAAGCAAGGCGTGGGTACAATACTGTGCCCGGGTGCACCCAGCGTTCCATTGCCAGCAAGGGCACAGGGTACAATGCTGTGCCCGGGAGCACCCAGTCTTCCATTACAAGCAAGGCTTGGGTACAATACTGTGCCCGGGTGCACCCAGCCTTCCATTGCAAGCAAGGGCACAGAGTACAATACTCTGCCCGGGTGCACCCAGCCTTCCATGGCCAGCAAAGTACAGGCTGCACACCTGTGCCCGGGTGCACCCAGCCTTCCATTGCAAGCAAGGGTACAGAGTACAATACTGTGCCCGGGTGCACCCAGCCTTTCATTGCCAGCAAGGGCACAGTGTACAATACTGTGCCCGAGTGCCCCCAGCCTTCCATGGCTAATAAAGCACAGGCTACAGAACTCTGCCCGGGTGCACCCAGCCTTCCATTGCAAGCAAGGGCACAGAGTACAATACTGTGCCCAGGTGCATCCAGCCATACTTTGCCTGGGGACACCAAGCTCTATTGCCAGCAAGGGCACAGGGCACAATCATTTCCCGGGTGCACCCAGCTCCACTGCCAGAAAATGCACAGGGCACAATTCTTTGCCCAGGTGCACCCAGCTCCATTACCAGAGAGGGAAGAGGCCGCAATACTTTGCCAAGCCTCCCATTGCCAGCAAGGGCACATGGTCGAATACTTTTTACCGGGTGCACCCACCTCCATTGCCAGCAAACGCACAGGGCACAAAACTTTGCCTGGGTGCACCCTGCTCCATTACCAGCAAGGTCATAGGGTGCAATACTTTGCCCAGGTGAACCCAGCCTCATTGCCAGCAAGGGAAGAGGGCACACTACTTTGCCTGGATGCACCCTGTTCCATTGCCAACAAGGGCACAGGGTGCAATACTTTGCCCAGGTGAACCCAGCCTCATTGCCAGCAAGGGCAGAGGGCACAATACTTTGCCTGGATGCACCCTGCTCCATTGCCAGCAAGGGCACAGGGTGCAATACTTTGCCCACGGTGAACCCAGCCTCATTGCCAGCAAGGACAGAGGGCACAATACTTTACCTGGATACACCCTTCTCCATTGCCAGCAAGGGCACAGGGTGCAATACTTTGCCCAGGTGAACCCAGCCTCATTGCCAGCAAGGGCAGAGGGCACAATACTTTGCCTGGATGCACCCTGCTCCATTGCCAGCAAGGGCACAGAGTGCAATACTTTGCCCGGGTGAACCCAGCTCCATTGCCAGCAAGGGCACAGGGTGCAATATTTTGCCCAGCTTCCCATTGCCAGCAAGAGCCCAGTGTGCAATACTTTGCCCGGGTGCACCCACTCCCATTGCCAGCAACCGCACAGGGCACAATACTTTGCCTGGATGCTCCCTGCTCCATTGCCAGCAACGGCATAGGGTGCAATGCTTTGCCCAGCCTCCCATTGCCAGCAAGGGCACAGGGTGCAATACCTTGCCCAGGTGACCCCATTGCATGGGTGGCATCTCTGACCTTTTTGCTCCAATCACCTCATGGTGCCGACTGTGTTTGCAGCGGCCAAGACCACACACACTCTCACACACCCATTATGACGCTGCCTTCCCCCAACTGCCACTAGCTGATTCACAGCTCTCTCATAGGCAATGCCACAGGACTGATGAACGACTGCACCAGGCAGACCGAAAGAAAATGAGCTAATCACAACAGTAGTAGCAGAAGCACAGCAGTGCGGTTGAACCAACGCCCCCTCCACCACAATCAAACACCTAACCCACATTGAAGAATCTGGCCTCCTTTGACGATTAGTTGGAACATAGATTGTTGTTGCTGCTAACCGTTCCTATCACAGCCGCAAGAACCAACAGAAGAAGCCGAATACCTGAGCGGGCGCCCTAACATCAAAGCGCCTCCAATCGCTGGCAATGGTACGTATAATACACCACTCCACTGGCCGCAGGCACAGCGAACCACACACATCAGTATACAGCAAGGACTACGACAAAAATTTGGTCGTGCTGTTCACATAAATTCTCTGCTACCTATACCGATTACACCTCAACACGTCTTGACAGCAGAATGCGTGCAGTCCTGCGATAAATGTGGGCACGCTGAACGCATAGCGAGTCTTTAGCACTGACGCCACCCCTGTTCTTCTCAGCATCCATCCACATGCCTGACTACATGGGTTGCTTTTCTACCGGAGCCAGGCCAGCCCCGCTAAGCCTTTTCATAATGGTAAAATTGGCAATATACAAATGGCAAGTACAATACAATACAATACAACCCAGCTCTATTGCCAGCAAGGGCACAGGGTGCAGTACTTTGCCCGGGTGCACATAGCTCCATTGCCAGCAAGGTCACAGGGCGCAATACTCCCGGGCCATCCCAGCTCTATTGCCATCAAGGGCCCAGGGCGCAATAATTTGTTTAGGTGTACGCAGCATCATTGCCAGCAAGGTCACGGCCCAATACTCCCGGGTCAACCCAGCTCTATTGCCAGCAAGGGCGCAATACTTTGCCCGGGTACACACAGCTCCATTGCCAACAAAGTCACAGGGCACAATACTCCCGGGTGAACCCAGCTCTATTGCCAGCAAGGGCGCAATACTTTGCCCGGGTGCACCCAGCTCCATTGCCAGCAAGGGCGCAGGGCAGAGTACTTTGCCCGGTTGAACCTTTCTCCATTGCCAGCAAGGTCACAGAGTGCAATACTTTGCCAGGGTGCACCCAGCTCCATTCCCAGTAAGGAGGCAGGGTGGAATACTTTGCCCAGGTGAACCCAGCTCTATTGCCAGCAAGGGCACAGAGTGCAATACTTTGCCCAGGTGAACCCAGCTCTATTGCCAGCAAGGGCACAGAGGGCAATACTTTGCCCGGGTGCACCCTGCTGTATTTCAAGCACGTTCATGGGCCTCTAAATTATGGAATTATTTGCGTGTAAAACAGGGATTTGCGTGCCATTCTGCCCGCAAATCCCCATTTGTCAAACCGCGATTTGCGGGCAGAATGGCACGCAAATCCCCATTTTACATTAAATAATTCCATGAATTAGTGTCATAGGGTGCAATACTTTGCCCGGGTGAACCCAGCTCCATTGCCAGCAAGTGCACAGGGTGCAACACTTTGCCCAGCCTCCCATTGCAAGCAAGGGCACAAGGTGCAATACTTTGCCTGGGTGCACCCTGCTCCATTGTCAGCAAGGGCACAGGGTGCAACATATTGCCCGGGTAAACCCAGCACAATTGCCGCCAAGGGCAGCGGAACCCAATAAGGTTGTTTTGTGTGGGTCAGTGTAGTATCTGTCTGACGCTGCCCTTTGCTGCTGTCCATCTGTGAATGCTAATAGACTTTTCGTGCACATGTGTGATTGACAGCTCAGGAGAATGTTGACGAGTCCTTGAGTGTGAGGGTTCTGCATGCGTCAGCCTGAGCTGGTGTGCATGAGGATGGCCCATGGGTGGCACCTTCTGTATATGGCTTAAGAGTCACTGCACCCCATAAAGTCCTGTGTATATGTCTGATAAAGCTACCTGGTCTTTTGTATTGAAGAGGCTCACAGCTGGACTGTGTCTGCACTACCATCAATCCTCTTTTTGGTTACTACATTGGGGACAAGTACCAAAAACCAAAAATATGCAAAGAAGGCAAAGAACCTCAAACTAACAAGTAAGGTGAGCTGCGATGGGGGTGCAGCGAAAGTAGACCCAACCGCAAACACGAAAGGGCGTCACTCATCCTTCAAGAGCTGTATCGGGGAACAGGACCCCAGTGGAAGGGGAAAGGACACTTGAACCAATGGAATGAAGATTCCCCAGCCAAAGCTGCTCCACCTGGCAGCCCCCATCCCAAGAATGACGCAGCATGAAGCCCCCTAAGGAGCAAAGCTCACAGGCATGGTGTGCTGCCAGCCCGGAGAAGCTACTATCACAGGGCTCCAAGAAGCTGCATTCATGGAAGTAGGCTGGAGGTAAGTTACTGTTGCCACTGGCCCCATTTAAGGCCCACGGACACCAGCCCAACCTAAGGTTCATAGACTTCCCAGTCACCCTCAGGAGCCCTTCGGACACCTTCCTGGACTCTGCTATCTGAGGACCTGCTGGGATTCCTGGCGGGGGCCCAGCCACTACAGGCAGGCTGGGGGGCACCAACATTTGTTACCACTAGGACATCAGTGTGTTTCCCCCACAGGACTGAGACCCCACATCATCTTTAGATAGGATGCCTGCATGTGGGCCTTGCGTGTGTGCGCGACAATATGCTGCTCCCGCTTTAGGTTTATAGGGGACTTAGCGTATATTAGGTAATTTGGGGAATTATTTGGGGGTTACGAGTTCCCCTCACCACTTTAGGTTCACTTGGGGGGTAGCTGTTCACCCCACCAGTTTTAGGTTCACCTGGGGGGTTAGGTGTTCCCCCCAGAAGTATTAGGTTCACCTGGGGGGTTAGGTGTTCCCCCCACCAGTTTTAGGGATTCACTTGGGTGTTATGTGTTTACCTCACCTGCTTAAGATTCACTTGGGGGTTAGGTGTTCATCCCACCAGATTTAGGTACACTTGGGGGTTAGGTGTACACCACATCAGTGTTTGGGGTTCATCTGGGCGGTTAGGTGTTCACCTAACTAGCTTTAGGTTCACTTGGGGGTTCACCCCACCAGTGTTAGGTTCACTTGGGGGTTAGATGTTCACTTCACCAGTTCTAGGGGTTCACTTGGGGGTCATGTATTCACCTCCCCAGCGTTAGGCACGATTTGGGGTTAGGTGTTCACCCCACCAGCTTTAGGGATTCACTTGGGTGTTGTGTTTACCTCACCTGCTTAAGATTCACTTGGGGGTTAGGGGTTCACCCCACCAGCTTTAGGTACACTTGGGGGTTAGGGGTTCACCCCACCAGTTTTTGGGGTTCAGCTGGGGGTTAGTTGTTCACCTCATCAGTGTAAGGCACACTTTGGAGTTAGGTGTTCACCCCATCAGTTTTAGGGGTTCATCTGGTCTGGGGGTTAGGTGTTCACCACACCAGCTTTAGGTTGTCTTGGGGGTTAGTTGTTCACCCCACCAATGTTATGTTCACTTGGGGGTTAGTTGTTCACCCCAGCAGTTTTAGGTTCACTTGGGGGTTGGGTGTTTACCCCACCAGCTTTAGGTTGTCTTAAGGGTTAGTTGTTCACCCAACCGGCATTAGGTTCCCTTGCGGGTTAGGTGTTCACCCAACCAGCTTCAGGGTAACTTGGGGGTTAGGTGTTCACCCCACCAATATTAGGCTCACTTGGGGGTTAGGTGTTCACCCCATCAGTTTTAGGTTGTCTTGGGGGTTACGTGTTCACCCCATCAGTTTTAGGTTTACTTAGGGGTTAGGTGTTCACCACACCAGTTTTAGGTTCACATTGGGGTTAGGTGTTCACCTCACTAGTTTTAGGTACACTTGGGGGTTAGGTGTTTACCCCACCAGTTTTTGGGGTTCACCTGGGGTTAGGTGTTCACTTAACTAGCTTTAGGACCACTTGGGGGTTCACCCCACCAGTTTTAGGTTGTTCTTGGGGGTTAGTTGTTCACCCCACCAGTCTTAGGTTCACTTGGGGGTTAGGTGTTCATTCCACCAGTTATAGGGGTTCACTTGGTGGATATGTATTCACCTCACCAGTGTAAGGCACACTTTGGGGTTAGGTGTTCACCCCACCAGTTTTAGGGGTTAATCTGGGGGTTAGGTGTGCACCTCACCAGCTTTAGGTTCACTTGGGAGCTAGGTGTTTACCCCACCAGTTTTATGGGTTCACTTGCGGGTTATTTGTTCACCTCACCAGCTGTAGGTACACCTGGGTGTTAGGTGTACAGCCACCAGTTTTAGGTTGTTGTCAGGGGTTAGTTGTTCACCCCACTGGTTGTAGGGGTTCACTTGGGGGTTCGGTGTTCAGTCCACTAGTTTTAGGTTGTCTTTGGGGTGAGTTCTTCACCCCACCAGTTTTAGTGGTTCACTTGGGGGTTGGGTGTTCACCAGTTTCAGGTTCACTCTGGGGTTGGGTGTTCACCAGTTTCAGGTTCACTTGGGGGTTCACTTAGGGGTTGGGTGTTCAACCACCAGTTTTAGGTTGTTGTTAGGGGTTAGTTGTTCACCCCACCACGTTTAGTGGTTCACTTGGTGGTTAGGTGTTCACCCCACCAGTTTTAGGTTGTTTTTGGGGTGAGTTGTTCACCTCACCAGCTTTAGGTTTACTCGGGGTTAGGTGTTCACCTCACTCGTTTTACGTTGTTTTTTGGGATGAGTTGTTCACCTCACCAGTTTCAGGTTCACTTGGGGGTTAGGTGTTCACCAGTTTCAGGTTCACTGGGGGGTTGGGTGTCACCAGTTTCAGGTTCACTTGGGGGTTAGGTGTTCACCAGTTTCAGGGTCACTGAGGGGTTGGGTGTTCACCAGTTTCAGGGTCACTGGGGGGTTGCGTGTTCACCACTTTCAGGTTCACTTGGGGGTTGGGTGTTCACCCCACCAGTTTTAGGTTGTTTTTGGGGTGAGTTGTTCACCTCACCAGCTTTAGGTTCACTCAGGGTTAGGTGTTCACCTCACTCGTTTTACGTTGTTTTTGGGGTGAGTTGTTCACCTCACCAGTTTCAGGTTCACTTGGGGGTTAGGTGTTCACCAGTTTCAGGTTCACTTGGGGGTTAGGTGTTCACCAGTTTCAGGGTCACTCAGGGGTTGGGTGTTCACCAGTTTCAGGGTCACTTGGGGGTTAGGCGATCACCAGTTTCAGGGTCACTGGGGGTTGGGTGTTCACCAGTTTCAGGTACACTTGGGGGTTGGGTGTTCACCAGTTTCAGGTACACTTGGGGGTTGGGTGTTCACCAGTTTCAGGGTCACTGGGGGGTTGGGTGTTCACCAGTTTCAGGTTCACTTGGGGGTTGGGTGTTCACCAGTTTCAGGTACACTTGGGGGTTGGGTGTTAACCAGTTTCAGGGTCACTTGGGGGTTAGGCATTCACCAGTTTCAGGGTCACTGGGGGGTTGGGTGTTCACCAGTTTCAGGTTCACTTGGGGGTTGAGTGTTCACCAGTTTCAGGGTCACTGTGGGGTTAGGCGTTCACCAGTTTCAGGGTCACTGGGGGGTTGAATGTTCACCAGTTCCAGGGTCACTGGGGGGTTGGGTGTTCACCAGTTTCAGGTACTCTTGGGGGTTGGGTGTTCACCAGTTTCAGGGTCACTGGGGGGTTGGGTGTTCACCAGTTTCAGGTACACTTGGGGGTTGGGTGTTCACCAGTTTCAGGGTCACTTGGGGGTTAGGCGTTCACCAGTTTCAGGGTCACTGGGGGGTTGGGTGTTCACCAGTTTCAGGTTCACTTGGGGGTTGGGTGTTCACCCGTTTCAGGTACACATGGGTGTTGGGTGTTCACCAGTTTCAGGTTCACTTGGGGGTTGGGTGTTCACCAGTTTCAGGTACACTTGGGGGTTGGGTGTTCACCAGTTTCAGGGTCACTTGGGGGTTAGGCGTTCACCAGTTTCAGGGTCACTGGGGGGTTGGGTGTTCACCAGTTTCAGGTTCACTTGGGGGTTGGGTGTTCACCAGTTTCAGGTACACTTGGGGGTTGGGTGTTCACCAGTTTCAGGGTCACTGGGGGGTTGGGTGTTCACCAGTTTCAGGTACACTTGGGGGTTGGGTGTTCACCAGTTTCAGGGTCACTGGGGAGTTGGGTGTTCACCAGTTTCAGGTACACTTGGGGGTTGGGTGTTCAGCAGTTTCAGGGTCACTGGGGGGTTGGGTGTTCACCAGTTTCAGGGTCACTGGGGGGTTGGGTGTTCACCAGTTTCAGGTACACTTGGGGTTTGGGTGTTCACCAGTTTCAGGGTCACTGGGGGGTTGGGTGTTCACCAGTTTCAGGTACACTTGGGGGTTGGGTGTTCACCAGTTTCAGGGTCACTGGGGGGTTGGGTGTTCACCAGTTTCATGGTCACTGGGGGGTTGGGTGTTCACCAGTTTCAGGGTCACTGGGGGGTTGGGTGTTCACCAGTTTCAGGGTCACTTGGGGGTTGGGTGTTCACCAGTTTCAGGGTCACTGGGGGGTTGGGTGTTCACCAGTTTCAGGTACACTTGGGGGTTGGGTGTTCACCAGTTTCAGGGTCACTTGGGGGTTGGGTGTTCACCCGTTTCAGGTACACATGGGTGTTCACCAGTTTCAGGTTCACTTGGGGGTTCGGTGTTCACCAGTTTCAGGTACACTTGGGGGTTGGGTGTTCACCAGTTTCAGGGTCACTTGGGGGTTAGGCGTTCACCAGTTCCAGGGTCACTGGGGGGTTGGGTGTTCACCAGTTTCAGGTTCACTTGGGGGTTGGGTGTTCACCAGTTTCAGGTACACTTGGGGGTTGGGTGTTCAGTAGTTTCAGGGTCACTGGGGGGTTGGGTGTTCACCAGTTTCAGGGTCACTGGGGGGTTGGGTGTTCACCAGTTTCAGGTACACTTGGGGTTTGGGTGTTCACCAGTTTCAGGTACACTTGGGGGTTGGGTGTTCACCAGTTTCAGGGTCACTGGGGGGTTGGGTGTTCACCAGTTTCAGGGTCACTGGGGGTTGGGTGTTCACCAGTTTCAGGTACACTTGGGGGTTGGGTGTTCACCAGTTTGAGGGTCACTGGGGGGTTGGGTGTTCACCAGTTTCAGGGTCACTGGGGGGTTGCGTGTTCACCAGTTTCAGGTACACTTGGGGGTTGGGTGTTCACCAGTTTCAGGGTCACTGGGGGGTTGGGTGTTCACCAGTTTCAGGGTCACTAGATGTTGCAGGGCTGTTGTCTTGAAGGTGAGAATCAATAGCCTGTTCAGCTTTGTGGCTGGAAAGGAACAATTCGGAAATACTATCTCAAGTTGTGTGTTCTGTGTGTAAACCGTACTTTAAAGGTCTCTGGAGAAAAAGACCTTTACAATGATGGTTTTCCGATCAAAAGTAAATCGGTCAGATTAAACCGGACTTTTTCTCTTGAGATCTTGAAAAAAAGGCAGTTGTTGCAGTTGTTGTGATCCTGACTGTCTGTATGGATCGAGCGTACCTATCTCTTCAGCAGTTTGTGATTCTGACTGTCTGGATAGAAGCACGTGAACCTATCTCTTTAGCAGTTGCTGTTATCCTGCCTGTATAGAAGCACGCGTACCTATTTCCTCAGCAGTTGTCCTCCTGTTTGTATAGAAGCGCGCGTACCTATCTGCCTGTATAGAAGTGTCTGTACCTAGCTCTTCAGCAGTTGCCCTCCTGACTGTCTTTATAGAAGCACGCGTACCTATTTCCTCAGCAGTTGTCATCCTGTTTGTACAGAAGTGCGCGTACCTATCTGCCTGTATAGAAGTGTCTGTACCTAGCTCTTCAGCAGTTGTCATCCTGACTGTCTTTATAGAAGCGCATATACTTATCCTGTCTGTATAGAAGCACGCATACCTATCTCATCAATAGTTGTTGTCATCCTGACTGCCTGTATAGAAGCGCGTATACCTATCTCTTTAGTATTCGTGATCCAGACTGTTTTTATAGAAGCATGCATACCTATCTGCCTGTATAGAAGCACACGTCCCTATCTCTTTAGCAGTTGCTGTTATCCTGTCTGTATAGAAGCACGCGAACCTATTTCCTCAGGAGTTGTCATCCTGTTTGTACAGAAGCACGCGTACCTATCTGCCTGTATAGAAGTGTCTGTACCTAGCTCTTCAGCAGTTGCCCTCCTGACTGTCTTTATAGAAGCACGCGTACCTATTTCCTCAGCAGTTGTCATCCTGTTTGTACAGAAGCGCGCGTACCTATCTGCCTGTATAGAAGTGTCTGTACCTAGCTCTTCAGCAGTTGCCCTCCTGACTGTCTTTATAGAAGCACGCGTACCTATTTCCTCAGCAGTTGTCATCCTGTTTGTACAGAAGCGCGCGTACCTATCTGCCTGTATAGAAGTGTCTGTACCTAGCTCTTCAGCAGTTGCCCTCCTGACTGTCTTTATAGAAGCACGCGTACCTATTTCCTCAGCAGTTGTCATCCTGTTTGTACAGAAGTGCGCGTACCTATCTGCCTGTATAGAAGTGTCTGTACCTAGCTCTTCAGCAGTTGCCCTCCTGACTGTCTTTATAGAAGCACGCGTACCTATTTCCTCAGCAGTTGTCATCCTGTTTGTACAGAAGTGCGCGTACCTATCTGCCTGTATAGAAGTGTCTGGACCTAGCTCTTCAGCAGTTGTCATCCTGACTGTCTTTATAGAAGCGCATATACTAATCTGACTGTGTAGAAGCGTGCATACCTATCTCTTTAGCAATTGTTGTGATCCTCACTGTATAGAAGCACGCATACCTTTCTGCCTGTACAGAAGCATGCGTACCTATTTCCTCAGCAGTTGTCATCCCGCTTGTATAGAAGCGCACGTACATATCTGTATAGAAGCGCGCGTACCTATCTCATCAGCAGTTGATGTCATCCTGACTGTCTATATAGAAGCTCATATACTTATCTGCTTGTATAGAATCGTGCGTACCTATATCTTTAGCAGTTGTCGTGATCCTGATTCTTTGTATAGAACCGTGCATACCTATCTCATCAGCAGTTGTTGTCATCCTGACTGCCTGTATAGAAGCGTGCATACCTATCTGCCTGTATAGAAGCATGCGTAGCTATTTCCTCAGCAGTTGTCATCCATTTTGTATAGAAGCGCGCGTACCTATCTGCCGGTATAGAAGCCTGCGTACCTATCTGCCGGTATAGAAGCCTGCGTACCTATCTACCTGTATAGAAGCCTGCGTACCTATCTGCCGGTATAGAAGCCTGCGTACCTATCTACCTGTATAGAAGCCTGCGTACCTATCTACCTGTATAGAAGCCTGCGTACCTATCTGCCGGTATAGAAGCCTGCGTACCTATCTACCTGTATAGAAGCCTGCGTTCCTATCTGCCTGTATAGAAGTGCGCGTACCTATCTGCCTGTATAGAAGCCTGCGTACCTATCTGCCTGTATAGAAGCCTGCGTTCCTATCTGCCTGTATAGAAGTGCGCGTACCTATCTGCCTGTATAGAAGCCTGCGTACCTATCTGCCTGTATAGAAGCCTGCGTTCCTATCTGCCTGTATAGAAGTGCGCGTACCTATCTGCCTGTATAGAAGCCTGCGTACCTATCTGCCTGTATAGAAGCCTGCGTTCCTATCTGCCTGTATAGAAGCCTGCGTACCTATCTACCTGTATAGAAGCCTGCGTACCTATCTGCCGGTATAGAAGCCTGCGTACCTATCTGCCTGTATAGAAGCCTGCATAACTATTTCTCAGCAGTTGTCATCCTGTTTGTATAGAAGCGCGCTTACCTATCTGCCTGTATAGAAGCCTGCGTATCCATCTGCCTGTATAGAAGGCCGCATACCTATCTGCTTGTATAGAAGCATGCAGTTGTTGTGTCTGACTTTATAAAAGTTCCCTCACTTTCCCACGTACTCCTTTTTTTGGCTTGTGGTGTTATTTGATTCAGAAAGACTGCTGTGTGAGAACCTAAGAACTATAACATTGCTGACTGTGTTTAACTTCAAGGCGACTTATATAGCACGGAACAGAGCACACACTCAAAATAATGGCGTGTGGTAAGGAAAACCTGAATTGTCTCGAAGTGAAGTGTGTGTATTATCTGAGGTTTTGGCAGCCCTCGTGTCTCCTGAGAACGTGTGTACATCCTGGTGCTGGCGCACGCCCCCCCTCCTCCTCCCTACGCGCGTCACTTCCGGTTCCACTTCCAAGGAGTACTACTACACGCTGTGCTGGCCCTGCGCCCAGAAGCCGTGTTTCTGTGCCCCAGGAGGCGGCCAGGTGATGTCATGGGCCCACTTCCCCCGGCCTTGATCGATGACAGCTCCTTGCAGTGAATAAACACAAGATGTCATCCCGGAGCCTGGCTCCATGGAGCACCCACAGGGGTGGAGCTGTCGCGGCCGGGCAGGCCAACTCGCGCCCTCCTGCCTCAGCAGACCCGCCGACATTCTGGAGCCCCTGAGTGGGAGCTTTCACCACCACATCATGTTTATTTTAGGCGGGAGGATTGGCATGTATGCCTCTGGGCACTCCGCCATCTTGCCCTGTATCTAGCCCCGGCCAAGCCATGCCAGACAACTTGAGTGGGTCCTGGTTTTGCAGAAGGCACGCTGGGGCTCGCATGGAAACGGAACCAAGTCCCAGCATGCAATGCGCAACACCAGGAATGACTGCACATGTCACACATTGCGCGGGGTCGCTAGGCATCTCCACTGGGCCTATATTAAAAATGTGTGCCTTTCTCTAGGAACCTCTTTCCCTGATGCTGGCCCTGCGGGATCCTGGCCAGATCTCTTACCCCGGCCAGATCTCTTTCCCCGATGCTGGCCCTGTAGGATCCTAGCCAGATCTCTTACCCCGGCCAGATCTCTTTCCCCAATGCTGGCCCTGTAGGATCCTGCCCAGATCTCTTAACCCGATGCTGGCCTGTAGGACCCTGGCCAGATCTCTTACCCTGATGCTGGCCCTGTAGGATCCTGCCCAGATCTCTTACCCCGATGCTGGCCCTGTAGGACCCTGGCCAGATCTCTTACCCTGATGCTGGCCCTGTAGGATCCTGCGCAGATCTCTTACCCCGATGCTGGCCCTGTAGGACCCTGGCCAGATCTCTTACCTCGATGCTGGCCCTGTAGGATCCTGCCCAGATTTCTTACCCCGATGCTGGCCCTGTAGGATCCTGCCCAGATCTCTTACCCTGATGCTGGCCCTGTAGGATCCTGGCCAGATCTCTTACCCCGATGCAGGCCCTGTAGGATCCTGGCCAGATCTCTTTCCATGCCCAGCTGTACTGCAGACCGAGTCACTATGGCTGAGGCAACGTCTGAAGCATGCCCCAAGCAAGGTGCCAGCTGGGCAGTGCCACAGTCCATGCCCAGCAGGCACGACAGGCAGAGTCACTATGGCTGAGGCAACGCCTGAACCATGCCCCTAACAAAGTGCCAGCTTGGCAGTTCCACAGTCCATGCCCAGCCACCGCTGAGGCAACATCTGAAGCACGCCCCTAGCAAAGTGCCAGCTGGGCAGTGCCACAGTCCATGCCCAGCAGGCACAGCTGAGGCAACCTCTGAAGCACGCCCCTAGCAAAGTGCCAGCTGGGCAGTGCACAGTCCATGCCCAGCAGGCACTGCTATGGTAACGTCGGAAGCATGTGTCAGGAAAGGTGCCAGCTTGGCAGTGCCACAGTCCATGCCCAGCAGGCACTGCTGAGGCAACGTCTGAAGCACTTTCCTAGCAAAGTGCCAGCTTGGCATTGCACAGTCCATGCCCAGCAGGCACTGCTATGGTAACGTCTGAAGCATGCCCCTAGCAAGGTGCCAGCTGGGCAGTTCCACGGTCCATGGCCAGCACGCACTGCTGTGGCAAAGTCTGAAGCACGTGCCAGGAAAGGTGCCAGCTGGGCAGTGCCACAGTCGATGCCCAGCAGGCACCGCAGGCAGAGTCACTATGGCTGAGGCAATGTCTAAAGCATGCCCCTAGCAAAGTGCCAGCTGGGCAGTGCAACTGTCCATGCCCATCAGGCACTGCTGAGGCAAAGTCTGAAGCACGTGCCAGGAAAGGTGCCAGCTGGGCAGTGCCACAGTCCATGCCCAGCAGGCACTGCCGAGGCAAAGTCTGAAGCACGCCCCTAGCAGAAGGAAGACCTAGGTGTAGGTATCATGCCCCGATGCCTACTTATGAGGCCCTAGGGGTGCCAGAAGGCTGTATGTGACAGGCTGGCGGGAGAGGTGTAAAACCTGGATTGTGCTGGTGTTTGCAGGTGCAGGAGTCACTTACTGGTGTTCACCTGAAATGTGTGAGTGGTCAGTCGACGTGCCTAGTATATGGTGGAAATTAGAATGGTGATCAGGCACACAGACAACCAAGAATCCACATGTAGCAAGCCATCACATGGCACAGCAAAGCATGAAAGGGAGAGACTAGGCACACATGCTGTAACATGTCACTGCAAGGCATGAATGACTGAGACAAGGCACACATGCTGAAACATGGCATAGCAAGGCATGAACAAGCGAGACAAGGCATACATGCCGTAACATGGTACAGCAAGGCATGATTGAGTGAGACAAGGCACACATGCCGTAACATGGCATAGCAAGGCACACATGGCACAGCAAGGCATGATCGATTGAGACAAGGCACACATGCCGTAACATGTCACTGCAAGGCATGAATGACTGAGACAAGGCACACATGCCGTAACATGGCATAGCAAGGCACGATCGAGCGAGACAAGGCACACATGCCATAACATGGCACAGCAAGGCATGATCGATTGAGACAAGGCACACATGCCGTAACATGGCACAGCAAGGCATGAACGAGCGAGACAAGGCCTACATGCCATAACATGGCACAGCAAGGCATAATCGAGCAAGACAAGGCTTAAATGCCATAACATGGCACAGCAAGGGCTGAACGAACGAGACAAGGCATACATGCCGTAACATGGCACAGCAAGGCATGAACGAGTGAGACAAGGCACACATGCCGTAACATGGCACAGCATGGCATGGACAAGCGAGATAAGGCATGAATGCCATAACATGGCGCAGCAAGGCTTGATCGAATGAGACAAGGCACACATGCCGTAACATGGCACAGCAAGCCATGAATGAGCGAGACAATGCACACATGCCGTAACATGGCACAGCAAGGCATTAACGAGCGAGACATGGCACACATTATGTAAATGGCACAGCAAGGCATGAACGAGCGAGACAAGGCACACATGCCATAACATGGCTCAGCAAGGCATGAACGAGCGAGACAAGGCACACATGCCATAACATGTCACTGCAAGGCATGAATGACTGAGACAAGGCATACATGCTGTTACATGGCACAGCAAGGCATGAACGAGCCAGACAAGGCACACATGCCATAACATGTCACTGCAAGGCATGAATGACTGAGACAAGGCATACATGCTGTTACATGGCACAGCAAGGCATGAACGAGCCAGACAAGGTATACATGCCATAGCATGGCACAGCAAGGCTTGATTGGAAGAGACAAGGCACACATGCCATAACATGGCACAGCAAGGCATGATCGATTGAGACAAGACACACATGCCGTAACATGGCACAGCAAGGCATGAACGAGCGAGACAAGGCCTACATGCCATAACATGGCACAGCAAGGCATAATCGAGCAAGACAAGGCTTAAATGCCATAACATGGCACAGCAAGGGCTGAACGAATGAGACAAGGCATACATGCCGTAACATGGCACAGCAAGGCATGAACGAGTGAGACAAGGCACACATGCCGTAAAATGGCACAGCATGGCATGGACAAGCGAGATAAGGCATGAATGCCATAACATGGCGCAGCAAGGCTTGATCGAATGAGACAAGGCACACATGCCGTAACATGGCACAGCAAGCCATGAATGAGCGAGACAATGCACACATGCCGTAACATGGCACAGCAAGGCATTAACGAGCGAGACATGGCACACATTATGTAACATGGCACAGCAAGGCATGAACGAGCGAGACAAGGCACACATGCCGTAACATGGCTCAGCAAGGCATGAACGAGCGAGACAAGGCACACATGCCATAACATGTCACTGCAAGGCATGAATGACTGAGACAAGGCATACATGCTGTTACATGGCACAGCAAGGCATGAACGAGCCAGACAAGGTATACATGCCATAGCATGGCACAGCAAGGCGTGATTGGAAGAGACAAGGCACACATGCCGTAACAAAGCATTCAAAGCAATAACAGCAAGAAGGCGCTCAAGTGCCTTTTAGTGCCTCAGCACTCGACACTGATTGTGCTTTTGACTCTGCACTTTCATGTCATGCCCAATTGTTTCAGGAGTCAATACAAGTCACTGAACAGTTTATTGCAAAGCCACCCTCAACACAGGGAGTTCCTTCCCTCCCCACTTAAGTGGTTATTCAACAAACTGTTTAACAGATTCTTTCCTTTAGCCCTATCTCAGACACATATCATGCCCCTTGGATCCCTCTCCCCTAAGCCAACAGTGAGGCAAGAACCAGGCCGGTGTACTGGGAATATATTGGTATTTATTTTAATTAAAAAGAATAGAAATTTCATGAAAATGTCATAGACCACTTTATCCATGGCACAACACAATCAACTTCTCTCGGTGTAAATAAATCACAAAAGTGAGTTGAAAAGAACACAATCACAATTCTTCACTTTCTACTCATTTCACTTCAAGAGATAATTAAACTGATCAATAACCAAAACAATAACAAATGTAGTGTTGTGCGATTTTGATTTTCCTGCAGGCTTAAACGTCTAGCAGTAGAATTACAAGAATGGTACAACTATGTATGTATGTATGTATTATAATTTGTAGAGCGCGGACCAAGGCCAATAAGGCATCTGGGCGCTAGAGAAGAGAGAGGAGACCGGAGGAAAAAATTGAAGAAAGAAAACAAAACAGACAGGGAAGTCAGACAGCGAACAACATGGACTTTAGTTGGTTCCTAAAACTAAGATGGTCTGGGAGGTCACGGAGTGTCGGCGGGAGCGCCTTCCAGAGCTTAGGGGCCAGGACCGAAAGGGAGCGGCCCCCTGATCTGGAGTTGTTGAAACGCGTGACTTCTAGGAGATTTATATCACTGGAGTGGAGCCTACGAGAAGGAATATAGGCTTTAAGCTTCTGCCATAAAAAGATAGGGCCGGAGGAGTGAACGGCCCGGTGAACAATGCACAAGATCTTAAGCTCGACCCGTCTCCTAACCGGCAGCCAGTCTTCTGCCATAAAAAGATAGGGCCGGAGGAGTGAACGGCCCAGTGAACAATGCACAAGATCTTAAGCTCGACCCGTCTCCTAACCGGCAGCCAGTCTTCTGCCATAAAAAGATAGGGCCGGAGGAGTGAACGGCCCGGTGAACAATGCACAAGATCTTAAGCTCGACCCGTCTCCTAACCGGCAGCCAGTCTTCTGCCATGAAAAGATAGGGCCGGAGGAGTGAACGGCCCGGTGAACAATGCACAAGATCTTAAGCTCGACCCGTCTCCTAACCGGCAGCCAGTCTTCTGCCATAAAAAGATAGGGCCGGAGGAGTGAACGGCCCGGTGAACAATGCACAAGATCTTAAGCTCGACCCGTCTCCTAACCGGCAGCCAGTCTTCTGCCATAAAAAGATAGGGCCGGAGGAGTGAACGGCCCGGTGAACAATGCACAAGATCTAAAGCTCGACCCGTCTCCTAACCGGCAGCCAGTCTTCTGCCATAAAAAGATAGGGCCGGAGGAGTGAACGGCCCGGTGAACAATGCACAAGATCTTAAGCTCGACCCGTCTCCTAACCGGCAGCCAGTCTTCTGCCATAAAAAGATAGGGCCGGAGGAGTGAACGGCCCGGTGAACAATGCACAAGATCTTAAGCTCGACCCGTCTCCTAACCGGCAGCCAGTCTTCTGCCATAAAAAGATAGGGCCGGAGGAGTGAACGGCCCGGTGAACAATGCACAAGATCTAAAGCTCGACCCGTCTCCTAACCGGCAGCCAGTCTTCTGCCATAAAAAGATAGGGCCGGAGGAGTGAACGGCCCGGTGAACAATGCACAAGATCTTAAGCTCGACCCGTCTCCTAACCGGCAGCCAGTCTTCTGCCATAAAAAGATAGGGCCGGAGGAGTGAACGGCCCGGTGAACAATGCACAAGATCTTAAGCTCGACCCGTCTCCTAACCGGCAGCCAGTCTTCTGCCATAAAAAGATAGGGCCGGAGGAGTGAACGGCCCGGTGAACAATGCACAAGATCTTAAGCTCGACCCGTCTCCTAACCGGCAGCCAGTCTTCTGCCATAAAAAGATAGGGCCGGAGGAGTGAACGGCCCGGTGAACAATGCACAAGATCTTAAGCTCGACCCGTCTCCTAACCGGCAGCCAGTCTTCTGCCATAAAAAGATAGGGCCGGAGGAGTGAACGGCCCGGTGAACAATGCACAAGATCTTAAGCTCGACCCGTCTCCTAACCGGCAGCCAGTGGAGTTTACCTAATAGGAAGTTGATTGTGCTCAGATCTGGTGGCTACGTGGACTGCAGCGTTCTGCAAAATCTGAAGTATTTGAATCGGATTGTCTGGTTTCCGTAAATATATCCCATTGCAATAATCAATGGATCCAATTGTGCATGAGGTGACAACAGCGGCACGACAGGAAGAAGGGAGAAAATGCAGGATTTTCTTAAGCAGTTTCAATCTGTGAAAACCTGCACTGCATCCTGAAGCAATCTGAGCTTCTCTGGATCCTGAGGGTAACATTTTAACCCCCAGGCTTTTTACACTGGGGCCAGGTACAGGAAGGACACCTAGTGGCTCCGGCCAGAAAGAAGAGTTCCAGAACCTGCTAGGGTCCGGGGTACCAATGACCAGGACTTCGGTCTTGCTTCCATTCAATTTGAGGCTCTTTTTGGCCATCCAAGTTGGGACTGCTGATAGGCTGTTCTTATGCTTAGAAGAAGAATCCAGTGACTGTCAGTCAAGACAGAAAAACAGTTGAGTGTCGTCAGCCTAGGTGTGCAAAACGGATACCAAAAGATGTTATTAGATCAGCCAGTGGGTGGAGATATAGGCCAAAAAGCAAGAGAGGGAGGAACCCTGGAGAATACCACAGGTGATTGTGTTACGAGCAGAAGAAAAAGGATATAGTGAAATAGTTTGCAGACAATCAGATAAAAAGGAAATAAACCATTCAAGAGGCATTCCTCTGAAACCAGACTGGACCAGCCACTTGACCATAATGTTGTGATCTATTGTATCAAAGGCCATGGAGAAGTCAAGAAAAATCAAGACACCAACCTCTCCACAGTCCTGACACAACACAAAATGATCAAAAAACGAAATCATTACCAATCCGGTTCCCATGGTAGATCTAAAACCCGCTTGGGAGACATGCAAATGATCGTTGGCTTCAAGGAAAAGCGACAACTAAGGTGAAACAATGGCTTCCATAATTTTCATAATAGCAAGGAGTAGTGATATCGGGCAATAGCTGTAGGGATGCATCCAGCTGAGGCTTCATCAGAAGTGGAGAACAACAGCATACTTTAGCGAGGGAGCGATAACACCATGAGAGAAGGAGTGATTGACAGCTGCTGTGAGTATAGGACGGCAGTCTATGGGAAGAGATTGCAAGATCTGAAGAGGAATAGAATCAGTGGGCGAGGCCAATATCAGATGGAGAAGAGATTTAGAGATCATCTGGTCTGAGACTGCCTTAATATGGAACGAGAACCTAGAAGTTCCTAGGAATTTGCCCACAGAAGAATGATCCTCAGTATAATTGCCAGGGCCTGGAAAAAGGCACTGATGTCATTGCATGTTGCATATGGCAATTACAATTTCGCCCACACTTTTGGTTTTGGTTGTGATTTAGTGGTTTGTTTTTCAGCCCTCTCTCACCCCCCTTCTTTGGTCTGGATTGGGGATGCTGGACTGAAACATTTGAATGATTTGGGGAGTTTGGGATTTCAGACCCCTGGCAGGATTGTGTTGGGGAAGCTGGATAAAAAGGTTGGACTGATTTAAGAACAAAGACACCGCTCTTCCTTAAAGCAGTTGGGGTCAGCAGGACAAATTGGATTAACTGATTAAGTTAAAGGTTATAGTTTAAGCACACACTGGGAAGTGAGCTTTGTTAATTTCAAAGTTTACCAAAATTCACCCAGTAGTGTTCTGCCAAATGGGGAATTCATTAAATGCATGTTTTAGTTAAATGGGCTAAGGATCTACACAGTGTTGCCCCCCTTCCTCCGCTCACTATAAAGGGAAAGGACTTAAGGCAAGCAGACTCCCCCACTGTTGGGTTTCCCAAGGCTCAGTTCTGCTTACATAGAAAGCCTCTTTTTAAAGTTCAGGAAAGCCAGCTGCATCTCAAGACACTCAGGGGAGAAAGGGCAGGGGTCTGGTCACTCCACTCTCAAAGATGGCCTCCCGCTCTCCACCATAGGACCCAGTCAGCTCTTAGGCCTTCCTAGAAATAGAGAGCTCCACCCAGATGCACTTTCAGCAATCTCCTCTTGTGTTTCCTTACAGCTGTCAGATGGTAACATTCAGCAGCTCTCCTGATGGTAAATTTCACCAGCTCTGAGCAATGACATCACCAATTTTACAATCTTGGGGAAGAGCCCTGCCAGAGTTTTCACAACTAGGATTGGAATGTTACCCTTCTCTCTCCTCCCAAACCCAGCATCCCAGTCAGGATTCAGTTTAAGGGTCTGGAGCAATATATGGCCATTCCCATTTGTAATTACCATTTTTTCTCCTTTCACATTTTTGGCAAAAACTAGTTATGTATCAAAAACATTGGGATTTACTAGTAACTGCCATAAGATATATATTTTCCTTTTCAGCTAATTGTGGGTATTTAATCAAACAACAGCTGGGTCCGCACCATGTTGCACGACTGTCTGGCAATTTCCTGAGGTTTTCACAAAAAGCCTAATAGTTATGAATATGCCATTTATTACTCATATTCCCAGTTTTTCCCTCCACCCGTTCACCAACTCACATATTTGGAAGCTTTTCTGATCAGTCAGAAACCCATTTTAGCTGGCCATTACAGATCCCGGAGCCGCAGGTGGATGAGTTTTATATCTCCACAATCGCCTGGAAATTACATTAAAAATAACACATACATGTAATCAGTACTACTTATGGTTGCTGAAAAAATATCTAAATGATAATAATCCTTTAAAATTAATTGTGAATCTTCATGTGGGACAAATGGCCATTCTACTGCCTTCAGGCCATATGGTCTCTTTGAGTCAGCCTGTAACCTGAGTTTTTATTATTCTCAAAGTGTTTGCAGCTTGCTCTTTGAAGTTGGTTGCCTCCATTTTCACACCGTTTGGTCATGCTCCAGCCAAGAGGAACTTGTCCTGCAGTAACTGCCTTCAAAGCCAACCAGTATGGGGGAACACTGGTTTTACACACCGTTAGCTGGATATTTTATTGCATTTGGTAATTAGATGGGCGATATAACATCCAGACTGGCGTGGGGGATTTCCTTGTGAAGTTTGCCCACATCCAGCAAAAAGGGTTTTCCCTGGGCTGACATTTTTCCATGAAAACAAAGTGGATTTTCAATGTCACTGGTATTTTGTGTGTGAAACATAATATACATTAATTTTTGTCATCACGCACCATGTCTTTTTCCCTGACATTTTTCCTGTTAGCAGTGGGACATTGTTCACATGTAAACTGCAGATACACATGTCAAGCCATTTTTGGGGTCAGTGTTTAAAAATCCTGCTTTTCACTTGAAAAAGGGACATTAAGTTTTCACTTGCAGCCACAAGTAAAGCGGTGTGTGTGTCAAGTGTTGAAAAATCCTGTTTTTCATGTGAAAGAAACTTCTTTTGGGGGCCTTTGAATGCACCCCACATCACTCTCACTTATATAATGTCTTACACTTCTACTAAACTCCTGCAAACACTTTCTCTCTCTCAACTAAGGGGCCAATTCATGGAATTAGTTGCGTGGAAAATCAGGGATTTGAGTGCCATCCCCTGTTCAGCGATTTATGGAACCAAATGCGCTGGACTTTTGGGGACTTGCGTGGATTCCATGCAGGCCTGGCACGTCTCTACGAGTGGACAAGCACTTTGCGCAAGACTCCAAGCAGAGTGTGACCCGGGCCTACGCAGTGACCCAAATAGGGGGCAGAACTTGTAGAATGAGGAAGAACATGTGAAAATGTGGGAATGTTGAGGAACGGTCCACGGCCAAGCAATCGCACGCCCATACCAATGAAAATACAACCGTATTCATGGATTTGAACTGGGCACATTGCATTGCGAAAAATCACATGCAAACCCCAGGACCCATACGCCACATGACTGCTGGCATAAAGTCCAAAGGCTCATAGGAAACAATGAGCAAATAAAACTCTGATCATATGGGTGACGGTACGTACAATCGCAGGGGTGCACAAAAGTTATCCGGCACTCGTTACTTGTATGCCCTCTGTAAATTTTGATCAGCACCCGTCAATTTATGATCAGCATCACTCAAATTGCATGCCCTCTGTAAGTTATGATCAGCACCACTCAACTGACGATCAGCATCACTCAATTTACGATCAGCACCACTCAACCTACGATCAGCATCACTCAACTTGCATGCCCTCTGTAAGTTACGATCAGCACTACTGAACTTACGATCAGCACCACTCAACTTACGATCAGCACCACTCAACCTACGATCAGCATCACTCAATTTACGATCATCACCACTCAGCTTATGATCAGCATCACTCAACTTGCATGCCCTCTGTAAATTACGATCAGCACTACTCAACTTACGATCAGCACCACTCAACGTGTATGCCCTCTGTAAGTTATGATCAGCACCACTCAACTGACGATCAGCATCACTCAATTTACGATCAGCACCACTCAACCTACGATCAGCATCACTCCACTTGCATGCCCTCTGTAATTTACGATCAGCACTACTCAACTTACGATCAGCACCACTCAACTTACGATCAGCACCACTCAACTTGCATGCCCTCTGTAAATTACGATCAGCACTACTCAACTTACGATCAGCACCACTCAACGTGTATGCCCTCTGCAAGTTATGATCAGCACCTTGTAACATGGGTTCACGCAAGTTGAGTGATGCTGATCGTAAGTTGAGTGGTGCTAATCATAATTTACAGAGGGCATGCAAGTTGAGTGGTGCTGATCGTAACTTGGGTGCACGCAAATTAATGGGTGATCGCACACAGTTCTCAGGGGTGCTGGGCGGTCAGGCAAAGGTTGTTGGCTGGTTTGCATGGGGGCGTGTTGTGGGCGTTCTGGCCACGGCTTACATATACAGTTACTTTGCGTGTACAACTCCATGAATACACACAACGTGCAGACAAACCTCAGCGTGCAGGATTGTGCAGAGTCGTTCTCTGCACGCAGTATCTGTGGGATTGATTCACCCTTTTCCATGTATCAGGCCCTAAGTGTCTTTGTTCTTGACATGTTGTCACCACGAAAGGGGACTATTCAAGTGGGTATGACCTGCCGCTGGCACAGGCAAGTGCAAGATATCTATAAAGCGGAAATCTATCACCTTGGCGCGATCGATTGCGCCACGCCTCACATTAATGCACATCTATGCTAGAGCTCTTTTCAAACAATAAACTCCAAGGGCCCCAATTCATGGAATTTTTTTGCACGGTTCAACGCGACTTTACACTACCGAAACGTGTCTTTACACTGCCGACAGAAACCCTGATTCATGGAACCGTGCAAAGTGTATTTTTGCAGTGCAATATAATTTTTGCAGTACAAAATGACTTTACGCTGACTTTGCACTGCAAAAAAACACTCTGCACAGTTCCACGAATCAGGGTTTCTGTCGGCAGTGCAGTCAATTTTTGAACCGTGCAAAAAATTCCATGAATCGGGCCACCCTAGTCTTTAGTGCCTTTGAATACATAATATAACCCTTGAAACAAAAATGAAATAACTTCAAAAGGAAATATGATAACTTTGTTTTTAAAACCCCATCGGTTTGAATGAGCTTGGGTAACACGTGCTACGCTCAACCATGTTACAAGTCAGCAGTAGAGACATGTTCTGCCATGTCACTTATGTCAGCACTGCAGCTTCTGTATGTTGCACTCATGTACAACATCTTCCAATATCACAAATAACAGGTTCCTACTAGACTTTCCCCAAAAAATAAATATAGAGAGAAAATAATAAGACCAGAACCATGCACTGGGGTGCTGTATTGCTTAAATATTAAAAGTGAACGAAGACATGTGTAGTCCACCAAAGGCTCCTTAATAGCTGCTATAACACATTACAGACCAGACAAGCGCTTTGGCAGGTAGACATGTCTGTTTAAAAGGGTGGTCAGTCATTTTTTCGAAAAAAAAATGTCGAAAGACAATTTTTTCGAAAAAATAATGTCGAAAAAAAAGTCGAATTCCTTTTTTTAATTATATATTTATTTTGGGGTCCGGGAATAAAAAAAAAATGGGTTAAACAAAAAAAAAATTTAAAAAAGAGGGGTTGGGGGGAACCCCCCATTTCGAATCAAAAACGTATTAAAAAAATCGACTTTTTTTTTCGACATTGTTTTTTAGAAAAAATTACTTTCGACATTTTTGAATTCGAAAAATGACTATGAACCGTTTAAAAGCACCCTAATACATACAGATACAAAAAGATTCTTAGAATAGTAATAATCCACTAAAATCAGCATCATTAGCGTAAACGTCGTAAAAAAGATCATTCCGTTCCCCGATGGTACGGGTCCACATGTTAGTCCACATGTTAGAGCAGCGTTTTAAAATCTCTTAACATTCATCACTTGACAAAGGAATAACTAAATTGGCGCCAACGAGTAGACAAAATGTACACCGTTCATACTATACAGCAGTACTCTGATGCTATGTGCAAAGGAGCAATGTGCAAATAGGCAATGTGCAAATGAAAATATAGCTCGATGTTTAGATATTGTAATCCAGGCATGTGCAAATAAGCAATGTGCAAATGAAAATATAGCTCAATGTTCAGATAGTATTCTCCAGGCATGCCAGGCATGTGCAAATAAGCAATGTGCAAATAGGCAATGTGCAAATGAAAATATAGCTCGATGTTCAGATATTGTAATCCAGGCATGTGCAAATGAGCAATGTGCAAATAGGCAATGTGCAAATGAAAATATAGCTTGAGGTTCATATAGTGTTCTCCAGGCATGTACAAATGAGCAATGTGCAAATAGGCAATGTGCAAATGAAAATGTAGCTCGATGTTCAGATATTGTAATCCAGGCATGTTCAAAGAGCAATGTGCAAATAGGCAATGTGCAAATAGGCAATGTGCAAATAAAAATGTAGCTTGATGTTCAGCTATTGTAACCCAGGCATGTGCAAATGAGCAATGTGCAAATAGCCAATGTGCAAATGAAAATATAGCTCGATGTTCAGATATTTTAATCCAGGCATGTGCAAAATCAGCAATGTGCAAATGAAAATAGATCTCGATGTTCAGATATTGTACTCTAGGCATGCGCCAAAGAGCAATGTGCAAATAGGCAATGTGCAAATGAAAATATAGCTTGATGTTCAGAAATGGTAATACAGGCATGTGCAAAAGAGCAATGTGCAAACAGATGTGTGAATCAGTACAGTGGTGTTATATACACAAAAATGCAGTAAAACCACGTGCAAGGATATACTTATGTTTTCAAATAGTCCAGCAATCAATCACAATGGTTACTGTTCAGCACCTAGGCACATTTAGTCGCATGCCTATTAGCGTTATTTGCACCCAGTCCCCTTAAAGTGCAATGTGCATGGTGTGCAGTTAGTCGTTTACAAAGCTCTCATAAGCAGACATAAAGGAGGTGGAGCCCAGGTTCGTGCACTCTGTGAATACATGTTAGTCAGTTTCCAGTGTGTCCCGTAATTCACAGGCACGCCAGTATCTTTCCTCAGGCCCCCGTTTCCAGTGGGAACCCAGGACTGTTACTAGGGGGAGCTGATCTATTCGTAAACACAATAATGACCTGCGTATTTCGGGGGTCGGGACACTGGGTCTGAGGTCTCTTGAACTCGTGGGCCAGTCTGGACACATGCCGATAACATTTTAGGGGAGCAATGTGGTGTCATTTCTGTTACACTCCCACAGTTCATATGTTTTCTTATAAGAAGCTTTTAATGCCAGTTCGGGTACTAGTCTATTCTTTTAAATGTCAACATTACAAGGTCATGGAAACTCAGTTACCCTAATGTGATAAGGATTTTGGTAACTCGCAGCTTGCGGGCTGCACTCTACCACTTACCTTTCAGGAAGTTGGCTTTGTAGATCAAAATGACTATCTTAAATTGCTTTAATGTGACATGGATTTAGATAACATGCTACATTTCTGCATGATATAATATGGCATTTAAAACACGCCTGCACACAAGTGTTTCTAGTGTTTCCCTCCAGAAATTGTAGACACAATCATCTTCCTCTCGCAGTGAAAAAGAATTAGCAATAGTTTGGGTTCAATGTTCTTTGATTTGCATGACCTTTATAAGTGGACATAGGTGTGACGTTCAAATCTGGCTACCGGCACTGTTAGGAGCGGCAGCGGGCAAGCACTTGATTTTGGCTTTGCCAGCTGTCATGTTGGCGCCCTGAGATGTAGTCGCTTTAAGAGGAGGGCACTAATCTCTGGCCTGTGTTCTCTTTTCTTCAAGGTCTTCCTAAGGAAGGAGTCCGAGGAGGGTGACAAGGGCATCGTAGGAAATGCAGAGAAGCGCCCGAGGCCTGGCGCCACCCGCTTGCCGCCGGAGATTGGTTCACCGTTCCACATGGTGAGATGTTGACTAAGCATGCCAAGTACGTTGGGTGTACTGGGCCACTTAGACACTGACTTCTCCAGACCAACACTGCCAACATTCTCCCGCATCAGAAGAACCAGAAGCCACCAACATCGCCACCATACCAGGGAACTCCAAGCTGGCCCCGATGGAGGATGGCTGAGGCGGTCCAGATGCGTAGATAGGGTAGGGCTTGAGCGGGCAAGGCCCATCCAACATCTGCAAATACACGGTCAGCAGGGCTGTGTGGGCATTTACAGATGTTAATGGCGCTGCAGTGGGCCCAACTACATTAGCTTCAGGCCCCATTTGTTAGACAATCCTGGCAACGCCTCGGGGTGTGACCTCTTGCCGCTAGAGTCCCGCCCCTCTGGCATATCCTTCTCCTAACGTTCCTGTCCTAGGGCGGTCAACCAAGCACCTAAAATGGTGTTGAAGGGTGTAAGAAGAAGGCCAGGTGGCAGGGTGAAGGGGATGATGGCCACTGAGAACATCTGGGAAACTGGATGTGGTTTTGCAACTTACCTTTTAGGTTTGGTGGTATAAGAAGAAAGGGATAATATGAGTAGCACAGGCCTTCTCTCAGACAGAACTCATTGGCCACGCTGAACCAGCCCCAGGTATCTCCAAACAGATGTCTCAGACCCAGCTACCATCACTCCCCTTGAGTCAGGCAATATTTCACTGGTGCTAATACTCATAGCAGAAGTCAGCGCGTAGGCACCGTGCACAGCATTCTCACTAACAACATAGTAGAAAGACTCCCTTCTGCTAAAGCTGCAGCTACAGAGAGTTCCAATAAAGAACTTAAGTAAAACTCTCTGATGTGCTATCAATAGGAGAATTCAGTCGTTCGTCTGTGTTTACATACTGCTCGCTATATACTATATCCATAACAGAATGTAGTCCGTCTTCTATTTCTGACCCAAGTTTAAAACCAAAATAAAATTCTACGCTGTGCCGCAGGGACCTGCCCTACCCTTCAGGGCTTTAAATATTAAAGAGAAACCACTTAGCTTCCCACGGGGCAGGGGCATCCCAAAAAAGCCCTACTTTGACTGACCTTTTTCCTATGAATCTCCCACATACAGTGGTAATGCGGTTATTGGGGTGATCTGATCCCCACTTTTTCCTCGCCTGGTCACTTGTGGGTCCATTTCTGACTATTTCCCCCCCTCCCCGGTTGTTACATCCCCATTCTCTTCTTTCTCTGTTCCCCCAGCTTGTTCTTCCCCCTATGATTATAAAGCGCTCCATTGCTTCCCGAAGTTAGGGCTGCGTTCAATAAATACCATAATAGCGATAATAAAAATGCCACGAGCTATGGAAAAGATGCGTCACGTACCTGCTGCAGGTTATGGGAGTCCATAACCAGTGTGTAACGCCCTCAGCCAATCACAGTGCGGAACCCCTTGCTTTCTGGGATTGCTCCTGGTGCTGTGGATCCAAACTGAAAACCCCCTGGCATTAATTTGGGGCTGTGATTCATAAATATCTAATTCCTGTGAATTATGGGGTTTGAAACCACTAACATCTCAAATACTTGACATTTATCATATCTGGGTCAAAATGCCCAGAACGTCTTCAAAATACAGACTGTTTCTTTTTTTAGAGTGATTGATGCATTGTATGTAGAATTTGTTGAATGTACTATCTGTTAAACCAGGTTAGTGATGGGCACTTGAATTAGCTTGGCTTGTTTAATCTCTCTATGATGAACACCAGCAAAGTTATGCAGGGTTTAAAAAGGCTTGAAGAAACCCTTCAATCTGAAATGTGAAAGAGGGATATTCATTTTCAGCCACGTCACCCGCGCCACGGCACCACCCAGAAGTGACCACTGAAAGTTCCCCTCCAGTTCAGAGTCACATGAGCAATGCATTGTGGGTATGCAAATGAGCTCAAACATAAGCCCTTTGCTCCAGAAAGTTGTCTTTGCATTCTAGGGCAGTGCAACCTCATACAATGCATTTTCAACCCAAGACAGACAGCCCTCAAGGATGCAGACAACTATATTTTTGTTTTTGCCTTATTGGGGATAGTCAGTGCAGTAAAGTCTGAATCCCTGTGTTTCGAGCATTGGGTAAACACCTTTCAAGTTATGCTGGGCTTAAAAATGGCCGACAACAAACAATCCGACTGCAACGTGAAAGTAGCTGAAGCCATTTCAGCCAAGTGACACATACCACAGTGCCCACTATTGGAAATCGCTGGAAGTTCACCTCTAGATCAGAGCCAGGCAATTATTATTATATATAACATTTGGTTTGCTGAAATGAATTCATTTGTATACCCTTCTGAAAAAATGTGCTCTTACTCAGTGATTGGATGAATGCATGTCACCTGTAGTGTTTGTTCCTTTTCACCTTATACATTACATATTTTTTGCATTTTGTTTTTAATTGCTGTTCTATGTTTTTTATGAAATGTCTGACATCTTACTGACCTTGGTATTCCGGTGCTATTCAGTGCAGGCTATCTCACATCCCCCTTGTTTTAAACCCACAGGACCTGGGATGCGGTAGCCCCTCACCCCCATCCAGAGACAATCTCAAGAAGCAAGAGGCACCAAGTGGCACGGCACCCGGTGCCCGCAGCTGTGGGGTTCCACCACGACTCTCCAACCTCAGCTCGCACATTGCGCAGTTCAATCGAGAGGTGTCACAGGTAGGAGCCCTCCCACCTATATCTACCTATATGGGACAGTTTCAAAATACAACTTGCAAGGGAAGAATTTTCGACACTCTCCCCCGAACCACAGAAGCCGAATGGATTCGACCCTCCCACCGTGGTTGGCATAGGCACCTGATTTTTATAAACACAGGTAACCACGTGGCAGCCAGTATGGGGAAGAGGGATTAGTGAGAGGTTGTGGATAGGGTGGGGAAGTTAAGAAAACCGGAAAGGGGTAAAGGGAAAAACCTAGTTGGGTCAGGTATGGGGGAAGCACAGGGTAAAACCTAACCTGCCTGAACATAACCATACATACTCTTATCCTCCAATACCTGCCTGTCTACACACTCTAACCTCCTATAGCATATGATCACCATAACATACCTTCCTCCTACTTAGGACTAGTCAAACACAACATATCACATATAAACATGAATGCATGAGGACACTTTGCAGCAAGCTGAATGAAACAAACAAAGGGAAGCTTCCCAAATGAAATGACAATACACATGGCCCAGTGAGCAAGCGTGAGCAAACATATAGAGCAGGGGAAAAAACATAACATCACTTCTAAGCAAGAACCATTCTTTTTGCACCTAGCTTGCTGAGGCAAAATGACACGCATTATCTCATCACACGTGGCCCCAATGTAACGGAGTATTTGTTTCCCCGCTTCTGACAATCATTGCCAATGATACTTACAAGTTCTGTGTTTGTAATCCTAAGCGTGCTCTCCGCACTTGTCAGAAGACGTGCGGGCCACAACCCTAATGCAGTAGGTCTAGAAGTAACACAGAAAGCACAGAGTAGACAACATAACCTGAATCAACGTGCCGAACAACCCTGGTGTTAGCAGTCAGTACGCCGACTTTGCAAATCATAATATTTTCACATCAGGCACACAACTACTTCTCTTTTGTCCGGGAGCCCCACGGTACTACCCGGATGGAAGAAGTAGCACGCAGTTAGAAGCCCATGCTGATTCACCGCTGCATGGCCCGTGTTCCGTCTTCCTTTTGCCTGCCGATTACCGCGTTCAGAGCGGCATGTTGGGAACTCCTTCTTCCTCCGTCTGACCCGCCCGTGGCAACAAAATAATCTGCACCTGAGCCGTACCGTTGCCTGCTGATAAGCTGTCCCAAATCACAGTCAGCTGGCGACGCGCGCGAAGCGTGAAACTACATTTGGTCCCAGGGGCTGCTGGGTTTGAAATTCCTAGACTAGTTTTCGAGCTCCAGTTAGTCTGCGATCCCTGCAAGTCCTATTTAGCAAACAAACTGCAGCACCACACATCTGCCCCAGCCCTTATTCCTGACAGACGGTCCATATAGAGTCCGCGGGTGGGACTCTGCCCAAATCATATGTGCTATATAGAGTACTCTCACCAGCCATCAGCAGAGAGCTGCATGGATCTGAAATGAGTGCAAAGCCTGTGATAGTGAGATTCAGCTGGCCTCTAAGCACCCTACGCTTTGGAAGGTAAGTGAATGCCTTAGAATCACACAGTTTGGACAAGTGGGGAGGCTGAGAGTAGAACAGCTGCAAGCGTGCATCAGTAATGTGGGAAAAAGCAAAAGGCGTAAGGCTAATGACCGTTGCCCAAAAATGATATGAGGGCTTAAAAGGTGCTATTTGAAGAGCATTGACGCCGGGATCAAGAACAGAGGCGCTTGCAAACATTAGGAAGAGGGGCGGGGGTGATGAAGGGAAGCTCAGGTCTTCCTCTCAACTCACCTGCATTTGGCTGGTGTGACTCACCCTGGACTCTGTTAACACACATTCCCCACAGATGTGATCTGGGTAAATCACTTTGTCAGGCTATACAAGCAAAGGGAGGAAGTTAGTGACCATGGGATAGTGAACATATCCATTTGGACCCATCGTCACTAGCTTACCCGGCACTTCAGTTTGGGGTCGAAGAACTAACGATTGCCTTGTTCCTAACTCCATCGGGACGAGCTCCAGGGTCAGATCAGATCACACTCGCGGGATTCAAGATGAACCATCAGATGTGGGCAAATCTTGTTCCCAGAAAGCAAATGCCCTTTGTAGCCAGGCCAGGAAAACCTGTCTTGCTGTTTCCGCAGTAAATGCACTTATTTATTTACTTATTTATTTTTTTCTGAACCAGAAGCAAGTCTGTTGAAATAAAACATCCCATATATGTTTTCTAACAAAAACCCTCCTTACATGTCTAGGCAAGGACAGAGGCTTGCGCAACAATTTTCTTTTAAACAGACATCTGTTTTGCAAAAAGCAACCCTTTTTACACGGGGTGAATTCTCCGTTTGCTGTCACTTCCAATGCGGTTTTCTCTTCCACCTGGATTCCAAACATCAATTACAGCCCTAGCCAATTAATCACAGCAATCTGTTCACGGCAAAGGTCCACTGGCACTAACATAAGCACAGAGAAATGGGGCTTCTTGTTGAAGAGTTCAGCTGTGATATGTTGGCGTTTTTCCATATGGCTGGGAGTAAAGTTCTTGGTGATTTCACAGATCTTGCCTGACAAAGCCTGTCATTCAATGAGAAATGCCCCCTTTTGTGGGTGCACAACCTGAATGTGGCTGGGCATAGCTGGGTCTCACTGGATCAGAACTGTGTATTGTTGAACAGATGAAAAAGAGCATCAGGGCGCCATCATTTTAAATGCACAATATTGCTTTTTTCAATGGGAAATTTGGTGCTATCAGCAACCCAGCACTGCTTTTCAATTCTCTTCTTTGGTGCACATAAGGAAACACACTGGCAGCCTTTCTCGGTGTGTTCCCTGTTCCATCTTGCCCAATAGATGCTTGGCAAGGACAGCGCAGCCATCCTTTTTGTGTCTGCAAAACACAGTTTTGATGCAAGGAAGTGGCGCTCTGCAGAGCCAGCGCAGCCATTCTGCTGGTACTGCTGAAGTGCAGATTGGGGATGGAGGGGAATTCTGCTGGGTGGGTAAATGTACCCCTCACGCCCCATTTCATTGATTAATTCTTGAGCAAAAGGCTGGGAAGGGTAGTCCATAGCTGCATCATTGAGTGGGCAACTAATAATAGCATCTTGCCCGAAGTGCAGTATGGCTTCAGAGAGGGCGGGGCACAATGGCGCAGGTCATGAATCTCAGAGACTAATACTTTAGGGTATGGTTGCTCAATCTATCTGGGATTCATGGACCTACATCAGGCCTTTGATAGGGTAAATCGGTGTCAGCTATGGGGCCTACCAAGAACTCTTGCAGGCCTACCCCTCTCTCGAACTTGCTGATCTCCTTACGTAAACATCTGGAGGTAGTTGCAAGACTGGACAACTCGGGAATAGTCACCTCAGCTTTCATTGTCCAGCGCGGAGTCAGGCTGGCACCACTATTATTTTATCTCGATGTCAGCACCCTTGCATCCAAGCTAGGGGATCTCACACGAGAACCGGCCAGAATTGCGGGTAGACCCATATGTGTCCCATCCTACGTCGACGATGTCGTTCTGTTGGCTCATATCCCAATGGCCCTACAGAAACTCACAACTGGCTACGTTCACTATAAGGAGCAGGGAGATCTGTCATTAAACGCTAATAAATACAAACTCATGTGTGTAGGCAAGTCAAATCGAAGGCTCCGGACGTGAGCTGGATTGGGTCTCGAAATTCAAGTATTTGGGCATAACATTCAAAAGTGAGGGGAACTGGATCGACCAAGTAAAGAGCTCTGCACTAAAGTTTGAACAAGCTAATGGGTCAATTTCCAGTCGTAATAGAGATATGAGGAATGTAACCATTGACACTGTGCTTATGTCAGCAACCTGCACACGTGGGGCTTTCCTGCTAAACCCTATTAAAATAAAGGAAAATACATTCCTGCGCCATCTTCTGGGAGCCACTAAAGGGGCAATGATCTAACTGATCCCCCAAGATCTGCGGCTGGACTATGTAGGTGATTTAATTAACCTCAAACCCTTGACTATTTGGATCAATCTGTTAAGCCACACATGACACACATAATCAATAAAAACCTGTTAACGTCTGACATAGGCACACAAATTCCATGGTTAAAAGAATGTAAGGAAGAGTTTGACTCTTTAGGCCCCCCCAACCGGTACAGCAGAGACTCAGTTGCTCGGGGTTGTAACGCCACAAATGACCCTTTTCTAAGTTGGTTCATTAGTGTGGGCAAACAAAGCGTTCTGTTCAATTCCAATACCGTCCATGCTGTGTCATCGCACGGATACGAACGGGCAGAAAGGGAGCCCCCTTTGTCCTTGCGGCAGTACATCTCAGGGGAATCTTGCACACTTTTTCTTCCAGCTGTCGCAGAATCTTAGGCGTAAATTTCTAATCCCATTATTAAAAAGACCCAATTGCAGAACAACCAGCGAAGACTTTGCCTATCTCTGCTCCACTCCAGATAAAAGAGCTGCCTCTGATGTATATGTTTATAGAAGGAGCCTTAACTGTGACTGAAGTGTGTCGCCATGAGAAATCATTATTTTAATCTTCTATCACCTTTTTTGTATTCATCATTTTTCTTGTTATGCAGTGTTACACCGGGGGGGCGTAATGGCCTGGGAGCCCAAGGTAACCAGGTCTCCCGAATGGTACCCCCCCGATGTAGCCCATGGAACGGGTTAGGAACGCCATAAGCACCCTGGGTTACCAAAGCAGTAACCTGGGATGCTAATAAAAGTATTTTAATTCATTGTCCCATTAAATGAATGAAAATACTTTGTCAAGATGGACGCCACGGTTTGGAAGGCGGGCCCTTCTTCCATTTCCATGGCGGTCGGCAAAGCGAGAAGGAGGAAAGCTGCTGTGGCAGCGCCATATGCTGCCGCAGCAACTATCAGGTAAGTGGGGTAAGGTTGGGAATAGTTCAAAAAAATAAACAGGAGGGTGGGGGAAGATGGCACTGTGGGGTGGGGAAGGCAGCCTGCAGGTTCCGTGGAACGCGAGCTGAGATCAGTGGTTTCAGCCTGCAATCGGCAGAACCAGATTGGCTGCTCCCCCACCCCACAGCAACATATTCCCCCCACCTCCCGTTCAAGTCATTCTGCCTTGTCTCAGGCGTTTAGATAATGGGTATTTCAGAGTTTTAAGAAAAAGCAGGACTGGATGACTTTCCCATCCATGGAATGGAAAGGCTGAGAACTCATGACCTGCAGCCCATGCACAGACCTCTGCAGGGGGCGCCTTAACCCACTTATCTAGTGCAGAAGGCAGTAGGAAAACAAGAACAAGTCAGAAGGAAGTGGGATTGAAATCATACATTACAACAAAACCACCTCAAATTTCTGCACTGTCAACATGTCTCCAAAAAGTACTTCTGTGCATATCCTCTTTCTATGTCATTTACGTCCTGTCCAGGGCTGCAGATGGTTCATCATGACACTGAGCCTCATCACAAGTTGGACGGTATCCCGGCTGTAATACCCCCAAACTGTAATAGCGTTAGCACCAACTGGTCCGGAGCTATAACCAACGGATTATGGGTTGGGCCTAACGGTAAATACCCATACCCCATTGTGGACATTAGACCCAATAGGGGAATCTTCGGCGCAAATACTGCACGCTAATGCAGCCGGCGGTAATTACGTCGAAAAGAGGGCGCTAAATGGGATTTTCACCTTCAGAAAGAAGCTGGCAGTAAAACAGCCCCTTTAGCGCCCAACTCGCAATAGGGCCAGCCCTTCATTGCAGTGGTAAAAACTGTTAACGAAGCATTTAAGCAACCCGTGATGAGGCTCAGTGTATTTAGACAATGCTGCACTCCAGTCTGGGGTTTGGTAGTTCTTGCGCCATGCATCTCAACCAACATATCTCACTCTGGGTTGGAGGCAGACGGCCGCGCATTTCAACAAGCTTTTCAAAAAAGTTGCTTCGGAAATTGTTTGGAAATGAAGGTGTATAGTTACGTTTCATTTACCACCTGTGCTCCCAAATGCACGGAGGTGGGACATTCATGTCCAAGGTTTGTACACACGAGTTTTAGGAGCGAGAGAGGGAGGGAATGAGGAAAGAATAGTAGGAGGGAAGGGAGGGAGGGAGAGAGGGAAAGGGACGCACAGTAGAGGAAGGCAGGAAGCAGGGAGGGAGGTAGGGAGAGGAAGGAAGGACGAAAGGAAGAGGAAAGGAGGGAGGTAGAGATGAAGAAATTATGGAGAGGTAAGGAAGTAAGCAAGGAGGGAGGAAAGAAGGAAGGGAAAGAGTTAAGGTGGGAGGGAGTGAGGAAAGAAGTGAGGGGGAGGGAAGGAAGGGAGGGGGAGATGAAGGACGCAAGGAGGGAGGGAGAGATGAAGGAAGCAAGGAGGGAGGAAAGAAGGAAGGGAGAAAGGAAAGAGTTAAGGAGGGAGGGAGTGAGTAAAGAAGGGAGAGGGAGGGAGTGGGAAAGGAGGGAGAGAGGGAGGTAATAAGGGACAGGGAAGGAGTAAGGAAATAAGGAAGGGAGAGGGAGGGAGTAAGGAAGGAAGGGGGAGAGAGGGAGGAAGGGAGAGGGAGGAAGGGAGAGGGAGGGAGGGAGGAAGGGACATGAGGCAGGGAATGAGGGAGGCACAGTGGAACAGGAGCGGAAGGAAGGAAGCAGGGAGGTAGGGAGAGGAAGGAAGGAGGAAGGGAAGAGGAAAGAAGGGAGGTAGAGATGAAGAAATTATGGAGAGGTAAGGAAGTAAGCAAGGAGGGAGGAAAGAAGGAAGGGAGAAAGGAAAGAGTTAAGGAGGGAGGGAGTGAGTAAAGAAGGGAGAGGGAGGGAGTGGGAAAGGAGGGAGGGAGTGAGGAAATAAGGGACAGGGAGGGAGTAAGGAAAGAAGGAAGGGAAAGGGAGGAAGGAAGGGAGGGAGGGAGTAAGGAAGTAAGGGACATGAGGGAGGGAATGAGGGAGGCACAGTGGGACAGGAGAGGAAGGGAAGAAGGAAGGAAGCTGGCAGGGAGTAAACGGTACTAAGGCAGGCGAAGAGGAAGGCAGGGAGGGAGGGGAGTTAGCAGTGCTGGTCACTGGGCCGGCTCTCGGCAGATCCGAGATCCGGCACCAGATGTGTAGCCGGATCTCGGGATCCGGCCAGAGTCAGCCGCCCAAGCCCATGAACCACGCTGGAAAAAAGAAAGAAAAAAAAGCGTCCGCGACGGCAGCATTGCCGTTTACCGCAGCTCTGGCACTGATGTGTAATGCACAATGCTCACTACATGTACAACTGAAAGGAATCACTTGTACATGTAGCGAGCATTGTGCTTTACACACCAGTGCCAGAGCCGCATAAAAGGCAATGCTGCCCTCGCGGGCGATTTTTTTTTCTTTTTCTTTTTTTCGCACAACAAAATGAGTCAGGGCTCATCAAGGGGGTCTGGCCTAACTGCAGGGGTCCTGTGGGCCCGTTAGGCCACGCCCCCCTGACGAGCCCCGGCTCAATGGGCTACTGGCATCCCTGCCAGGCATCCTTTTGTAGTGATACAACACCCTCTCCCCAGGTGGGAGAGGGTGATGATCTCTGTATTTATATTCTATAGGCTTGCCTGGCAGGGGACAGGGCCTCGCCTATTCAGCCTTAATGGTGGTGCTACCCCTTGCCAGCTGCGTGGGGGCAGAGTCACCATTAAGGCTGAAAGGGTGAGGCCGCTGGAAGCTCAGGCCGTTTTCCTGAAGACTGAAACTCCACGAGTTTCAGTCTCCAGGAAAACGGCCTCAGCTTCCAGCGGCCTCGCGTTTTCTCCATAATGGTGGCGCCGGCCCACGGGCATCTCCTGCTTAAAGGGATGCCTCGCAGGTGCGCGCCACCATTACAGCTAAAAGGCATTTTTTTCTGGAGCCTGAAGCTTTCGCACACGAGCGAGAGCTTCAGGCTTCAGAAAAAAATCCTTTTTGTGTAGTGGCCGGGGCTGGCAGGGGAGATTAGTGGGCCCCACAGGGCCCCGCCTCAAAGGAAATTTCGGAGCCTGCCGGGGCTGAGCCCCGGCAGGCCCCGTCCCACTTAAAGCCCTGGCCGGCGGTAAAAGGCAATGTTACCGTTGTGGGCACTTATTTTTCTTTCTTTTTTTAAAAGTATTTATTTGATTGAATGGCCACTACCAACCCCGCCCCCTCTAGACCACGCCCCCCCAACTCCTCCCCCACCCGGGCCCGGCACTTGTGGGATCCCCCACCACATTTTTTCCATTTCCACCACTGGGAGTTAGGAAGCTGTTATATGAAAAAGAACGAATGGAAGTAAAAAGAAAATATAAAGAGAAAGAATTGCCGCATTCTAGGTTAGGAAGCAACGTTCCAGGCACGGTGCCTGCGGCTGAAGAAGGCCGGGCCAGGAGCTCGCGGGGCGTCACGCGGTGCTCCAGGGCCGGAGGCCTGTAAGACTTTCCCTTCCGGGATGAAGTCATTATACGGAACACATGCCTCGGGTGCGGGGCAACAAGCGCGCATTCTCCGGCCTCTGGGGCCGTGTAAAAGCCCAGCTGCTGGCCCGGGATGGCTCCTGTCATGCGTGCAACCAGAGGCTCCCCCCGGGGGCCCTCCAGCATCACTCCACTGCTGGGGAGGGGAGGGGGGGAAGCTGTGATACAGCAGCTGCCAGCAGGGCTTCTGCCTTCGGAAGAGGGGGTGCGGGCCTGCTCACGTGTGAGTGCCTCATCCGACGCAGAGCTGTCACGTGACATGCCCCCCCCTAGCAGGTGTGAGGTACTACATGTAGCAATACAAACACGCTCATTCCACGCCCCCACTTCACCCTTCCAAAGAAAGCCAGCTATATCCCGCCTGAAGATGCAAGGGGTGTGTGGGGCGTAGTCACGCAGGATCGGACTCAGTGTGGGGGTGTGCTCTGGAAATGTGGGGTGGAGGTGGGTGTGGAAGTGAGTAACACTGCGTTGGAAATGGGCCCTGTGGAGCTAGTGCTAAAAACATAGTTCTTCAACTCGCCAAGCAAAATAGGAAACACCATAGAAAGAAACCAGCAACACAACACAACACAACACAACAGAGAAACACGAAGACAGAAAAACCTGATTCCCATAAACAGGGCCACCCAAATGTATAAAGCATCTTATTGGCAAAGCACCAATCAATAATAACTCGGATCAACATAACCCGCAGAAAGAGACTCAGACGGCTGCCCCCTAGCTTGACTAAAAGCTCTCTAATACTCTGCACACTCACCCTCAAACAACCCGCAGAAAGAGACTCAGACGACTGCCCACTAGCCCTTCTAAAAGCTCTCTAATACTCTGCACACTCACCCTCAAACAACCCGCAGAAAGAGACTCAGACGGCTGCCCACTAGCCCTACTAAAAACTCTCTAATACTCTGCACACTCACCCTCAAACAACCCGCAGAAAGAGACTCAGACGGCTGCCCACTAGCCCTACTAAAAACTCTCTAATACTCTGCACACTCACCCTCAAACAACCCGCAGAAAGAGACTCAGACGGCTGCCCCCTAGCCCTACTAAAAGCTCTCTAATACTCTGCACACTCACCCTCAAACAACACGCAGAAAGAGACTCAGACGGCTGCCCCCTAGCCCTACAAAAAGCTCTCTAAAACTCTGCACACTCACCCTCAAACAACCCGCAGAAAGAGACTCAGACAGCTGCCCACTTGCCTTACTAAAAGCTCTCTAATACTCTGCACACTCATCCTCAAACAATCTGCAGAGAGAGTCTCAGACGGCTGCCCACTAGCCCTACTAAAAGCTCTCTAATACTCTGCACACTCACCCTCAAACAACCCACAGAAAGAGTCTCAGACAGCTGCCCACTAGCCCTCCTAGAAACTCTCTAATACTCTTCACGCTCACCCTCAAACAACCCGCTGAAAGAGATTCAGACGGCTGCCCACTAGCCCTCCTAAAAACTCTCTAATATTCTGCACGCTCACCTTCAAACACTGAACAGACCAGACATATACCGCCAACGCAAAACAACAAAAAATACCAACTGCAGACACTCCACAACACCAAACAGAAACTAAACCAATCGCACACACATCACCACATACATGCTCATGCACCAAACACCACATAGCACCGACAAATTAAAAACAAACCAGCACACCGTGACTGGTTTTTCAGAACCAAAACTACCAACAGCACATACAAGCTCTCCTGTGCTTTCCCTCTCAATCCCACTAACTAAGCCATCCCAAACCCTTTTCTTTTCAGATCTGCCAGACCTGCTAGAGACCTAACAAGCATGCTACAATAGGGCAGTCCATTGATATCAAAGATGGAGCCTTGAAAAGCATTCCCTGCTGTATTTCCTGCCACATGTCTGCCACAATCCCTGCCTCATTTCCTGCCTCAGTCTCTGCTGCATTCCCTGCCACAGTCCAAGCCGCAGTCCCTGCTGCATTCCCTACCACATTCCCTGCCACATTCCCTGCAACATTCCTTGCCTTATTCCCTGCCTCAGTCCTTGCCACATGCCCAGCCACAATCCCTATCTTATTCACTGCCCCAGTCCCTGCCGCATTCCCTGTCACAATCCCTGCCTCATTCCCTGCCACAGTCCCTGCTGCATGCTCTGCCTCATTCCCTGCTGCATGCCCAGCCGCATTCATTACTGCATTCCCCACCACATTTCTTGCCACCTCCCCTATCGCATTTACTGCCACAGTCCCTACCATATTTCCTGCTGCATTCCCTACCACAGTACACGCCTCATTACCTGCCACAGTCCCTATCAAATTTCCTTCCTCAGCCCCTACTGCATTTCCTGCCGCATTCCCTACTGCATTCCCTGCTGCATTCCTTAACTCATTTCCTGCTGTATTCCTCAAGACATTTCCTCTCACATTCCCTACCACAGTCCCTGCCACAGTCCCTAACATATTTTGTGCCTCATTCCATACCATATTTCCTACTGCATTCCCTGGACAATGAAATGCCCATTTGGAAACTACCAGCCTCTGCATGGGAAATCCTTGTGCTGTTTCACGTAACCCAATCAATCTAAATCTTAAATGTTTACGTCACTGCACCTTGAACTTTTCTTGAAATTCCTTGCACTGAATTAATGCTTTTGGAAGGGGATCGCAGCGGGTCATTGGCCAGTTCTGAGAGAAAATTAAGCCAAAATGAGGGCTGGAACTGCTCTTAGAGGATCTCTTGCGGGATATACAGCGCACGCATTGTGAGGAATTCGGTCATCCGCACAGGGAGTGTGCGCTCACCTGGGCTTTTTGACGTTTTGTAATGAAAATGAATGATGGGAGACCAGCATCAGAAAATGTGTGGGGCTAATCCGCACACATTTTCCTCTGCTCACCACACAACAAACTCATAGTCAAGTGTACTCCGGGGGCACATAGCCTACAGGCACAGTCCTCCCTGTCACATTTAGCTGGAATGTGACAGCCACGGGTACATCAAAGCATATCTGAAGGGGGAAGGCAACACCCTCCTCCGGCCATGGGCAGCATTATTAAAATATCAAAGGCTCCATGAATCCGCCCTGTTCTATTGTAGTAATGTGTGGTTGCAGCGCATACTGATGAGAGTTAATTGAAGCAGGCCTGCAAAGGGCCTGTTCACAGAACACAAAGAACAGGAAACACCAACACCTCTTTGATATGTAATTTGTCAACTTAGAGGTATCTTCCACCCTTCTGTATGAAGGGCACTGAATGGCATGTCTGGGATAACTGTTTGCAGTAGGTAACCCCTGCAGAGAGACTCTCTTTCAGAGGGAAGAAGTATGCGAATTGATGGAGACAGAAAGTTTTGTCTCACAACAAACTTCGAGAGAGACCTGCGCTTTGATCAGGAGCCACAGAGAGCTCAATTAACCAGAGAGGCACTTTGATCCACAGCAGACAGGAAGGTGGGTGGGACTTAGTTTTACATGTTGTCACCCCTTACCTTGCCTGTTACAAAGCACTCTGATTATCACCTCACACATAACAGAAGATTATTGGTGGAGACCCAGGATTGGCACATTAAGGTAGGCTTAGCCTGCACCAATCACTGGGGCCCAATTCGCATTAAAAGAGGGATGAACCCCTCTTCTGACAGATCATCCGATGACTTTGAAAGGAGTACGAAGAAGAGCTCATTTGGACCCTGGCTGAAGGGTCAGACTGCCTTACAGCTTCTGCCAGTGAAATGAGGCCAGGATTTCCAAGAGGAAAGCAAGATCCCTCCCCTAAACATCTTCCAGGAAACAGAGGGAGATACCGGACTCAGAGGACCCATGCAGCAGCTCCAGGACTGATACCCATCCAGCACACAGCATGCCCTGACAGGTTCTGCCAGCAGGCTTCCTAGGAGACTCTGAACAAAGGACAAGACCATTGCCTGCTAACACTCTCCTCAGCTTTGGCCAGTCCGCCTTAAAGGATGACACAAGCCCTGTGAAGAAGCTAGGAGGAGTGCCACAATAACCATCAACCAGTGTCCATCTGTTGGGGACATTTTCCAGGGAGTCGAGCCCTCAAACCGCGACTGGCTGCTCCACTGACTGTTTTTATTTTATTTTATTTCTACATTTGTATTGCGCGGAAGCCCGCAGACATCAAGGCGCACACATTTACACAAAGGAACGGCTAGATGCTTTATTCTGTTATTCTTGGGGAAGCTCTGACGGCTATTTAAACAGGGCTGTCCTTAGGGCCTTCCGGAATGCCAGAGTGTTACCCTCTAATCTGATGGTATTGGGTAGTCCATTCCATGCTTGGGCCATCTCCCCAGGCCATTAGTGATTTTGAACCATGGGCAGACAATCTGGCCCCTAGATTCTGATGTCAGTGATTGGCCCAGTATGTGCGGGAGGATCAGATCTTTCAAATAGGCTGGGGATTGCCCGTGGATACTTCGGTGGACCAAGGTCATGGCTTTGAACGTGATCCGTTCGTTAACTGTCAGCCAATGTAGAGCTCTTCTGTCTGAGGTTATTTGCTCCCTTCTAGTTCTCTTCCTAATGATTCTCACTGCGCTTCTCTGGATAATCTGACATAATGCGATGCAACCCTTGTTTGCTCCTAGCATTAACGTATTTCCATAATCCAGCCTTGATAGGATAATGGCCCTTGTAATAGTGACGCTGTTTTGTTCATTCACAAACGGTCTGATGTGACTGAGCAGACACAATTAATATTGTTGTCACACTGCAGTCACTAAAGCAATCTGAGATGCCTCGACCAGCATTCCAGATCCGCCAACTAGCACAGAGACACCGATTCTTGGCCCTGCGCCGCTGTGTAGACCGGCCTGCAGCCTTCCGTCCAGCCTCGCCTACCGAACTGCCTGCTGCCTGATACCTGCAGCTGTCTCCCGTCTAGAACTCTATCACAGGAGCTGCAAAGTGGAATTAAGGGGGCCTTTGTGGTACCACCTGACTTGCCAGAAGCTTGACAAGTCGGGCAGGACCGGACAAATTCCTTAACCTTTCCGCTGATCTGCAGCCAGTAAAAGTGCACAGTCTCCTGCAAAGAGCCCTGAAACTGACTCGACCCTGTCGAGCACCAAGAACATCTACAGCACAAGGTACAATGTGGTTCTGTCCCCCGGGTCCTTCTCTGAAGGCCCCTCGAGGCATTTTACAACCCATTTCTCCCTTTGTGCTTGAACTGTTGCGATTATTTACTTTACCGACTACCCTCCTATCAGTATCCAGAGTGCATCCCGTTTCCTTCATTGAAACTGTTCTCTGTATTCCTCACAGGGTGGGTAATATTTCAGAGTGTGCTCGAACTGTCTGTTGTGATAATATTAAAATTGATATTTTTATACAACGTTGACTGGACAGTCACTTTTATCATTGGGTGATAATTGTATTTTCGTAATATATGTGATTTTATTCAAAAATGTTCTAATGAAAACATTTTAACGAAACAAAAAAGGTGAAAAATATGGATGATTTTTTAATTTCTTTTTTATTAGGGGTCCTCCCATAAGCCCCCGTTCCCCTATGTTCATAACCCGAACTGCCTTCCCAACCATTTTAATCCCCTACCCCACTCCTACACACATTTTTATTTTAATCAGTTTTTTTCACTGTTTTGGTTTCGTTTAAGAAGGTATTCGTTGATATTTATTCGATAATATCTCTGGATACCGTATTTTCACGGTGTTGTATTTTGTATTTGTATGTTTATTGAATCTTATATAGCTCCTTAATCCAAAGCGCTGCACAGAGTTAAAAGCAAGCTGTACAAAAATAATGATCAATGGTATATAGGTCAAACCTCAGTTCTGGTAGCAAACAATCAGAGGCTGTGATGAAGGTGCTTTTTCAGAGAGACACGAAAGAGAGAGTAGACAGTGATAGCAGGGACGTCATTTCACCAAAATGCCAGGGGTAGCGGAAGTGACATCACATGATCCTTGACCCCCTGATGACATCACATGAAGTGATGCCATTTGACCCCACCCAAAGTGATATCGCGGGAAGCGATGGAACACAACCTTTCACCCGTTGACAAAACGGGAAGTGTCATTGCATAACATTGTACACTACGAAAAAATATGGTTACGATATCACTATAATGTGATGTACATTTCATACCTGAATGGATCGCCATATGTATCATTAAGATCAGTGTGTATAGGCCCATATTACCAAATTACTGTGAATGCAAGCAAACATCCATGGCCAAATGATAATGATGTGTCATTATATAGCACTTACACTTAAGCACTTTATATAGAAAAAATATACACCCAATATCACCCAACCTGTGTTGGTACTCATTTATTGACCTCAGAAGGATGAAAGGCTGAGTTGAGGCGTTTAAGAACAGACTAAATCAGTGACTCACCCCCCGAAGTGTGTCTGAAATAAACCATTAATGAGTCTAGCAATTATTGTATAGATTTCCATCAAGACACATTTTTTGGCATTCCTATTCTTTCTTATTTAGGGTCAGTGCTGAAAGTGTTAGAATTGTGGCACTCCAGTTCTTATTTTTCCTTCTTTTTTTAAGGGGCTTGAACAAGAAAGCAAGCCACTCCACAAGCAAAGAGCAACATGGTGCTGGCCACAGTCCAGGAGCATGCATTACAAAAAAAATAATATTTTTTTTAATTGTTTTTTTTAGAGGTCGCAAGGGAGACCTCAGAGGTCGCAGTTGCGACCTCTGGCGACCCCTAAATGACATCGCTGAGTGATAGACTGAAGAGAGAGGGGAAGGGCGTTCCAATGAAGAGGAGCGAGAAGCTGAAAGGAACGAAAACTGGACTGGTTGTTAGGGATATTCTGTAGAATGGCTAATTTCCCTTACCTACTGAGTCCCTCAGCAGCTTTGCTGGATTTCTGAGGTTTCTTTTTTTCTCCTGGTAAGAGTGTAAGCCTTTTTGCCCACTCTTACATGTGTTTTGCTGTGTGTGTTTAACATTTTCTTGTGTTCATAGACTGTGGAGCCTCACCTACTCCTTAGGCATTATCTTTTTACTGTGTGTTACACAGCACCTTCAGTGCAGTGACACAGGGTTGTCTTTTTGACTTCCCAACTCCCACTCCATTTTCTGGGAATGACTACTGTCTCCCAGAACATGTAAAGTTGCCATTTAATGTATTAGTGTCTCTTTTAAAAACTCACAGACCCAGTACAAACTATCTTAAAAAGAGTTCTGGAAAGGGTTAATACTTATCCCTTTTTGTCTATTTCTCTTGGAGCATTGTTTCGCTCCCTTTTCATTAAGACTTGGCTGGTGGCAGTGGTAACTACCCTATTTTTCCTACTGCTTTATCTTAAATAGCTTTGGTATTGTTTTAGGCTATCTTGGTAGCCTCGAACTTAAACCCGTTAGACCATATACGTTTTTATATGGTTCCGTTTAGTCGCCATTTCTTTTTGTAAAAGTCTTTCTCGTGTTTTACTCTGCGCGCCAAACCAGGTTTGGTCCCTTTGTTCGTTGTGCTTTCGCGGGCTTCTGCACAGAAGCCCTCCTTAGGCACCTGTATGTCTGGGGGGACAAGATGTGAGGGAGGGGTTTAGGACTCCCTGCACAGCGTCTCCTTGGAGACCCATGTCACACTCTGATCTGATTGGCTGTGGTGATTCTCCCGGCAGGACAGCCACCCTGCTGTGTGATTGACAGCCCGGTTGTGTGAATGGGGGGAAACTGCATAAAAAGCAGGTCTCTGGGGCTAGAAAGACAGAGTCGTCACTGTAACGAGAGAACCAAAAAGGAGCTGACAGAAGAGGACCCCTACCACGACTGAACCTCCCGGTGAAGCCCTGCTGCAGGTCCGAATGTTCATACGCCAACAACAGGGAAGATCTGCAAGGAATCTTCTCCCCTTGAGCTGGTGGGAACAACCAGTTCACCAAACTGCTCACCAGGCCTCCCTTCTCTGGTCGAATTTGCTGTACAGAGCTACAGTGAACCGGATAGCCAGGAGGAATGGACCCTGCTTGCGTTTTAAGGAGCACACCTTTTATTTGTTGCTTTGCTCTGCTGCTGGTTTCTTCCCTGGGCAGTGTAGGACCCTCCAGTCTTCCTACTTCGTGTCAGTCCGACAGTCCGACAGTCGCTTCAGGAACCATGAGCCTGCAGGACCTGGCAGAAACGTCCGCCTCAGCTACAGCCTTCTTCTTCATTTAAGGTACTGTTCAAATCCGGTTGTTCGTTTCGTCCGTCCACGGTGAAAGTGTGTGAAACCTTTCGCCAATCCGAGGGCTTGTCCTTCTCCATTCTTTCAAATAACTTTTCTGCCGACCAACTTCGTTCTGAACTCTTGGCAAAGACTTAACCGCAAACTACCCTGAACTGTTTGATCTTGAGCAAAGACTTTGGTCCATTGACTTTGGGCCATGCCACTTTAATCTGATTTCCTCACTGTAGTTCCTTTTTCTAGATTACCCTGCTTACTTACTTGTGGGTGCTGCTCAATTCTTGTCTAACTTTGCCATTCCCTCCCATTTAAATTGCTAGAGTGCCATTTTGCTCATACTTCATTTTGAGCCTAACTTGTCCATAATCTATTGGGTGTGGTGTAGTATATTAAGAGTGTGATTTTTCAACTGCTTTACTTTAGTGAAATGTTGTACAACTGATGTGTAAATAAATGTATATTCTTTTACTTGAGAACCTTGAGTCAGTGTTTGCCTGAATCATAGTAACTGCTGTCCTTTGTGTAACTATTGATACTTCTCACTTACTCTTGAGATAAGTCTGGCTGCTCAGCCATCGCTATCACTTTAACTGTGTAGTACAGGCTTGTACCAAAGGTGAATTTGTACTGTCACTTGTAGTCCTAATTGTGTGTGGTGTTCCCAAAGGGTACTGCATATAATTCTGCCTAACACTGGGCACAAGGGGGATGGGGAATGGTCAACCTAAAAAGACAGGAAGGACAGAGAGAATGAGAGGGAGTGTAGAAGGACAAAGGTGAAGCAAGGTAATCAGGGGCTAGTCCATAAATAGATTTAAAGACTAAGCAAGATAACATGAAATTTAAGTTGGGAATGGAAAGGTAGGCAGCCAAGAGAGGCAAATGATGCTGAAATAGAATTACGATAGGAGAGGAGGCAGAGTACTCGAACAGAGGAATGGTAGATTGATTTTAAAGGAGCAAGGCGTGTGCATGGAAGGCCAAAAAGCGTGACAGAGCAATAGAAAAGCCGAGCGAAGATAAGAGAAGAGATAAGAAGTTTAGTTGCGTGAAAAGTGAGAGAGGAGCGAACTTTACAAATATTATAAAGAAGAAAATGACAGGAGCGAGACGTGAGAGAAATGTGATGAATAAAAGAGAGGTTAGAGTCCAGGTAAAGACCAAGATTGTGTGCAGTAGGAGAAATAGAGTAGAAGGAGGAAAGGAAATAGACAGTGCTGGGTGGAGAGGGGGAAGAGTGTGTTGCAAATAACCAAGGATCCCGACCTTTCGAGATAAGCCTACGGTTCCGTCTACGTTATCAGAATTGGACAAGGAGGTTTTTAATGTACTTGTGTTTCCAATCTGTTTGGATCCTTTCTGGTGTACTAGAGGTGTGGGGCTGATTGATGGTTTAGAAACCGATATTCATCCCTGGACCACTGGTGCCCCGGGGATTGATTCATCACAAGGATTGAAATCTGTGAACCTGTGGATGACACAAAGACCCCAACAGTGAGCACTTAGTCCAGTGAGCACTTAGTCCTGTGAGCTCTTAGTCCTGTGAGCACTTAGTCCTGTGAGTACTTAGTCCTGTGAACACTTAGTCCTGTGAGCTCTGAGTCCTGTGAACACTTAGTCCTGTGAGCACTTAGTCCTGTGAGCACTTAGTCCTGTGAGCTCTTAGTCCTGTGAGCACTTAGTCCTGTGAGCTCTTAGTCCTGTGAGCACTTAGTCCTGTGAGCTCTTAGTCCTGTGAGCACTTAGTCCTGTGAGCACTTAGTCCTGTGAACACTTAGTCCTGTGAGCTCTTAGTCCTGTGAGCACTTAATCCAGTGAGCACTTAGTCCTGTGAGCACGTAGTCCTGTGAGCTCTTAGTCCTGTGAGCACTTAGTCCTGTGAGCACTTAGTCCTGTGAGCACTTAGTCCTGTGAGCTCTTAGTCCTGTGAGCACTTAGTCCTGTGAGCACTTAGTCCTGTGAACACTTAGTCCTGTGAGCACTTAGTCCTGTGAGCTCTTAGTCCTGTGAGCACTTAGTCCTGTGAGCACTTAGTCCTGTGAGCACTTAGTCCTGTGAAGACCTAGTCCTGTGAGCACTTAGTCATGTGAGCTATTTTCCCAGCTGTTTCTCCTTAACTGTGCACATGGGAGAATTTGGCAATGCACTGGCTCTGGGGGTTACGTTTCTTGTTAATATAGCACTTATTATTACAGTGCTTAGAAGCATGATGAATATGTCACGGCCACTAGTAAATGGGATAATAGTTGTCTTATATTTTGTTTTAAAAGGGGGCAGGGGTAGATATCCTAATGTTTATTTATTTGTTAACTGTATAGTTGATTAAGCAGATAACTGTGTTGCAATTGGATAACTCACTGAGTTAAAAGCCCAACTCTGACATGTGCCAGTCTGCACTTTCCAAGTTCATATTTCAGCAGGGCGGATTCAGCTCTTCAACCTTCTGAGGTTCATCAATGAAGTACTTATTCTAGTAACAACACCAATAAGTTTACAGTGCCTAGAAGCAGGAGGAATCATGAGCCAGACACGAAGCTCTATACATCAAAATATAATATAGTGCCATCTATTCTTCCTGCATATGGGAACATCTGGGGCGCAGTCGCATCAAACCATGGAGTATTTCCACGTGGAGTATAAGCCTCCAAAACCTTAACACATAAAGATGGCTCTAAATGGGAAGCTTTGGGTCTGGGGAATCCAGTCAGTTGGGTCTATAGGGACAAACACCGCTCTCCAGCTTTACCTGGTGGGCGGGGTGAGGGGGGCTGTGATGGAAATGTCGCCCTGCAGCTCGAATTGGCGGCCATGTGCACAGATTGCATCTTACAGGCGTGCACGGATGGTTCATGACCTTCGATGCTGGTGGAAGAGGACATATGTAGGGCGACCGTGGCATAATCTTTACGAGATTTCCGGGGCGCAAGGTCTCCAGATTTACCCAACAAATCTTTGTGGTAGTAAGTGCAATGGACCAACATCAAGATTTTAGCTTTATTTATTCTTTTATTTTTTATTTATTTGCATTTTTAAAGTGCTCACACAGCCCGGGGGCATCGAGGCGCTGTTACAGAATGTTTTGTTGTTGTCTTAGTTGCATATTTATAACGTGCTTAAATACCCAGAGGTTTGTAAGCGCGGACTCGGGGATCGAACCTGTGTTGCTTCGTGTCGTCTTGCTTCCAAGGCGAGCAAGTAGCTTAGCCCAGGTGCATCCAGAGGCCCTCGTTAACATGCTTAGGCCCATCACAAAGAGAACTGAAGGGAGGGTTTGGGTATCTCCTGTGGGCGGTGGCACAGGTGCAGTGCAAAGACATCAAGGGGGGGTCCCACCAAATATTGTGCCCCGGGCCTCACCAAACACTGTCACAGCCCTGAACCCCACATCCTGCTTGCCGGCACTACAGACTGGCATGCCTGATCACCTGGCACCTGTTCAGTGTCCTGGGCTTCTCTGACCCCAGCCCTGGCCTCGGCGGACATGCCCTCCTGACCGCCCTAACGTCTTGTGTTGCAGGCGGAAAGCTGGGTGCGAGGCAAGCTGCGGGACCTGAAGGATGGCTGCGACGCCCAGCTGACCCCCCTCCAGGACTGGGAGCAGGCGGCGCTCACCCTGCAGCGGGAGATGAAGGACTTTGAGGACACCCTGAGCAAGCTGAGCCAGGTAGGAGGCGCCCACGGCATGTTTCCTTCTGTGTAGCCCCTACCCGTCTACCTCCCCCCTCCGCAGTCTCCACCAACTGCATAGTTTCTTCCCCTCCTACTTTACAGCGAGTTAGACCTGTATGGTCTGTTATTGAGGCCCATCGCTTGAGTTGATGCAGGCTGCATTATGGTCACGGGAGAGAGCAGCCGCCGTGTTCCTGTCCCCCGCCCCTCTCCCCTTGTGTCTCAATGTCCTGTAAGCCTCCAGAAGTGGCCCCTTTGTGTCTTTCTGCCCCAGGGCCACAGGAAGCCGACAGGGCCTGGCGGTGCGTGGAGGTTGCCCACAGACCTGGTCCCTTAGGGGGGGGGGCCTTGGGATGGGGAACACATGGCTGGGGAAAGGCAGCTTCAAAGACCCGGCACTGGACGGGGGGGGTTCTCTCTTTCCTGCTCCTTCCCTTGCGACGCCTCTCTCCCTTCTTCTCTCTATTGGTGTCACTCTTGACCCCGGGCTCTCTTGCTCTAATCGCATGTCCTCTCCTGCCCCTTCCTATCATTTACAACTCTACTAAATTCCTAAAATCTGTCTTTCCCTGACCTTTTCTGTCGCTCAGGTTCGTATTCTTGCTTTGGTTGCCTCGCGATGGACTACTCTTCTTATCTTCTTTTAGGCCTTGGGCCTGCACCAGGGGAGTTGCTAGGTCTGGAAAAGACCCGGGGCTATGCTGATGTCGGCACTGTTGGGACTGGGGGCTAGCTAGACTTTTGGCTGCAGCTCCTGAGAAGTTATCCGGGGCTACAACCAAAAGATCAGGGGCTATAGCCCCCTTTGCCCCCCCACCTAGCAACGCCCCTGGCCTGCACACTTCCCGGCCTCCATCTTCTCTCATTGCTCCCTCTTCTCTCATTGCTCCCATCACGCTCACACATTTCCCCGTCTCTCATCCTACACTTTCCGCTCTCCTCTAGCTATCGCATAATTCGGCCTCCATCTTCTCTCATTGCTCCCATCACGCTCACACATTTCCCCATCTCTCATCCTACACTTTCCCCTCTCCTCTAGCTATCGCATAATTCTGCCTCCATCTTCTCTCATTGCTCCCACCACACTCACACATTTCTCCATCTCTCATCCTACACTTTTCTCTCTCCTCTAGCTATCGCATAATTCTGCCTCCATCTTCTCTCATTGCTCCCAGCACACTCACACATTTCTCCATCTCTCATCCTACACTTTTCCCTCTCCTCTAGCTATCGCATAATTCTGCCTCCATCTTCTCTCATTGCTCCCACCACACTCACACATTTCTCCATCTCTCATCCTACACTTTTCTCTCTCCTCTAGCTATCGCATAATTCTGCCTCCATCTTCTCTCATTGCTCCCACCACGCTGACACATTTTTCCATCTCTCATCCTACACTTTTCCCTCTCCTCTAGCTATCGCATAATTCTGCCTCCATCTTCTCTCATTGCTCCCAGCACGCTGACACATTTTTCCATCTCTCATCCTACACTTTTCCCTCTCCTCTAGCTATCGCATAATTCTGCCTCCATCTTCTCTCATTGCTCCCAGCACGCTGACACATTTTTCCATCTCTCATCCTACACTTTCCCCTCTCCTCTAGCTATCGCATAATTCTGCCTCCATCTTCTCTCATTGCTCCCAGCACGCTCACACATTTTTCCATCTCTCATCCTACACTTTTCCCTCTCCTCTAGCTATCGCATAATTCTGCCTCCATCTTCTCTCATTGCTCCCAGCACGCTCACACATTTCTCCGCCTCTCATCCTACACTTTCTCTCCTCTTCCATCTTCAGAGAAGCTGGAGGCAGAATTAAAGATGGACTCAGGAGGGGAGGAAGTGTAGGATGAGAGACAAAGAAATGTGTGAGTGAGATGGAATGATGGGTATAGAGCTGGCACATGGATAGATGGATGTGAGCAGGGCGGATAGGCGGATGGACAGAGAAAGAGATGGATAGATGGGTATAGAGCTGGCACATGGATAGATGGGTGTGAGCAGGGCAGATAGGCAGATGGACACACAGAGAGGTGGATAGATGGATATAGGGCTGGCACATGGATAGATCGTTAGATGGGTATAGATGGGTGTGTAGGTGGGCAGATAGACAGATGGACACACAGAGAGATGGATAGATGGGTATAGAGCTGGCACATGGATAGATCGTTAGATGGGTACAGATGGGTGTGTAGGTGGGCAGATAGACAGATGGACACACAGAGAGATGGATAGATAGGTATAGGGCTGGCACATGGATAGATGGGTGTGAGCAGGGTGGATAGACAGAGGGACAGAGAAAGAGATGGATAGATGGGTATAGAGCTGGCACATGGATAGATGGATGTGAGCAGGGCAGACAGACAGATGGACACACAGAGAGATGGATAGATGGGTATAGGGCTGGCACATGGATAGATGGGTGTGAGCAGTTTGGATAGACAGAGGGACAGAGAAAGAGATGGATAGATGGGTATAGAGCTGGCACATGGATAGATGGTTAGATGGGTATAGATGGGTGTGTAGGTGGGCAGCTAGACAGATGGACACACAGCAAGATGGATAGATGGGTATAGAGCTGGCACATGGATAGATGGTTAGATGGGTATAGATGGATGTGAGCAGGGTGGATACACAGATGGACAGATGGATGGACAGAGAAAGAGATTGATAGATGGGTATAGAGCTGACACATGGGTAGACAGCTGGTCGACACACGAGGAGAACTTTTTGGGTGGTGTGTTTCACTGGAAATCTCACACTCTTTGTGTGGGGGTAGCATTTCAAATCTCACTTTGTTCCTGCATCCACCCTCATCCTGCTCCAATCTGCAATGCCTATAATTGGAAGGAATGATCTCCCCCATTGGCGGTGCGTTCTCATCACCCCTGCTATTCTACCTTCTCCCAGGTACCGTACAGACTGTCTCCACACTCACACCGAGGGCTTTCCAATGCCCTGCCCCTGATCTGGACATGTTATCCAGTCCATCAGCACAGACTTATATGTCAACATAGGTAGGTCCTCCTTTGTCACATGCATTTCATCCAGGGCCATCACCTTACACCACCCAGTTACACAGTATTTGAATTGGCTTCCCTCTTATTTGAACCCTGTCCGCCCTTAAGGTTCCTACATAAAGAACTTTGTTTCCACCTTGAATTCCATTCACTTCTGTCACAAAAATAGAGTAGTTCTTTTGTATTAATTTTTAAAGGGCCTTTTGATTTGGCTTTTCATTACACTGTAAAATAAGGTCTAGTGGTTGACACGTGTGTCGGCGGACAGTGCTAGATGAATATGGGCAGCTGCAGGTCATGAATGGGTTCCATTAGCAGAGAGGTTGTCAGGTCAGGTCAGGTCTAGGTCAGAGTACATGCCTATTTGGTTGAGGTTAAAATTAATGCGGCCTGAGCGGTCAGGCTTGAGGTGTATTAGCAGAGATCTGATGGGTGGTCCTAACATTCAATAGCAAGAGGGGATTCAGAGAAAGATGCATGGCCTATGATGCTTGCTCTCTAGACGTGGACTAACAGAGCATGATGGCTAGAAGGACATGAGTTGGTGCAGCTACATGGGAAGACTGAGCACTGCAGCATGGATAAAGCTTCCCGAACATCCCCGGTGAACCACCGTGTGCTGCTTCTATCTCCTGATTCCCTTTTGCTTTCATTCCTCAGATGGCAGAGCATCTCATCAACAAGCAAACCCCAAATGCGGACAGCATGATGAAGCAGCTCCAGGCCCTGAAGGACCAATGGCACGTGCTCAAGCAAACAGCGATGAGCCAGAGCAAGGCACTGGGTGGGGCTCGGACACTGCAGGAGTTCAAGCAAAAGGCGGACCAGCTGGAGACCTGGATACGTGAGAAGGTAGAGTGAGTGTGGGTGGCAGGCAACTGTTGCATGGCATCTGGAAACGCATGTGGGTATTATGAGATTATGGCTTGGGTTTCAACGAATTACTAGAACCCTGCTGGTTTACACCATAACCATCCACCGATTACTTGTAGCACGCTAAATGTAAGACTCTAGTAGCGAGACGAAGGGGCCTCCAAGACCCTGAAGTTCAAGTGACACCAGCTATGGTGTCACTTGAACTTTCAAAAGATGCCGGCACATAAAAACTGGACACTTGTTTGCAGTTAATACTCAAGCTATCATCACCGCTGGACTACAATGTAGGCCTTGTTGACACGTTGGCAGTACTCATTACTCATTAGGAATTACATCGGTGCAGTGGTCCTTGACCCTTGACCATTGCTTGAAGAAGGAGCTATCTCAGGGCCACTGCCTCCTGCATTAAGTGGGTCTTGAACAGCAATGGTCCATTTGTTAAATTCTCCATGTTGTTTGATGCAGTCAGGCACATGCGACAGAGCCTCTGATCCGATGTGTTGACCTTGGATGTTGATGTTGCCAGGGTTGCCATTAATTGGGCAAGCATTGCAGTACATTTGGCAAGAGCTGCTGTTGCCATGGTAATTGCTGCCATTGATTTTGCAACATTTATCATCAATTTGGCCACAGTTCCTTTTGCCATATAAAGAATTGAAGTTCCTCTTAAAATAGTTGTTGTTGATTTTTCAAGAGTTGCTGTTGCTCTATCGAGAAATGAAGTTCCACCTGCAACAGTTGTTGATTTATCCAAAATTGGTCTTGATTTTTCAAGAGTTGCTGTTGCTCTATAAAGAAATGAAGTTCTTCTTGCAACACTTGATGTTGGTTTTGGTAAAGGTGCCGTAATTTTCGAAGCGTTGCTGGTGCTCACTGAAGAAATTGAGTTCCGCTTGCAGCAGTTGTTGATTTTGCCAACGTTGGCCTGGATTTTCCAAGAGTTGCTGTTGCTCTATGAAGAAAGTAAGTTCCGCTTGCAGCAGTTGTTGATTTTGCCAACGTTGGCCTGGATTTTCCAAGAGTTGCTGTTGCTCTATGAAGAAAGTAAGTTCCGCTTGCAGCAGTTGTTGATTTTGCCAACGTTGGCCTGGATTTTCCAAGAGTTGCTGTTGCTCTATGAAGAAATTGAGTTCCGCTTGCAGCAGTTGTTGATTTTGCCAACGTTGGCCTGGATTTTCCAAGAGTTGCTGTTGCTCTATGAAGAAATTGAGTTCCACTTGCAGCAGTTGTTGATTTTGCCAACGTTGGCCTGGATTTTCAAGAGTTGCTGTTGCTCTATAAGTAACTGAAGTTCTTCTTGCTACACTTGCTGTTGGTTTTGCTAAAGGTGACCTTAACTTTCGAAGCATTGCCAGTGCTCTATGAAGAAATTAAGTTCTGCTTGCAACAGTTTTTGATTTTGCCAAAGTTGGACTTGATTTTTAAATAGAAGTTGATGGTCTGAAGAGAAAAGGACTGAAGTTCTTCTTGCAACAGTTTTTGTTGATTTTTCTAAAGTTACCTTTGATTATTCAAGAGTTGCTCTTGATTGTGAGTGATTTGCTCGTCATCAGGCAAGGGATGCTGTTGATTGTGTGAGAATCGCAGTCTATTTTCCTGTTAGTGTTTGAGTGATAAACATTTATGAGGATTAAGGTACACTGGAATTTCTCTAACCATAGATGTTTTGTATAATTGCTTATTTATAACGTGCTTAATACCCAGAGGTTTCTAAGCGCAGGCGCCGGGGATCGAACCTGTGTTGCTCCATGTCGTCTTGCTCCCAAGGCGAGCATGTTGCACCCGAGCTCTCCTACCGAGACTTGGAAGATCTGGATTGGTATGAAATTGTGTACATGGTGTATCAGGAAACCTGGCAGTGATGTTGTACATCTGCATGCAGCGAGAAGAGCTCCATGGTCAGCCTTTCATATGAAGGAGAGTGGGGCTTTAGGAAGTTCCTGGCAATAGTAATGCAGCCCCCCCTGACCTGTGCATGTAGAGGTAGGTGCTAAGGAGGCCTCCATAGAAGCACGTATTGGTTTATGGTTCACATTGAAAAACCACAACACAGTGGGTCAGAAGCAGAGCAATGAACAACAGATATGCATGCAAAATACAATGTATCAATGCAAAGAGTACATCTTAACAGTTCGCAGCTAGAAAGTACCATAAGGCTTGCATGAGATGGGAAGATAAAAGTGCAGGAACTTCTTAAGCAAGCATGTTTTGCCATAACTTTGAAAGTGGAAGAGTTCCAGTTGGCTGCGAGGGGCTTCCAAAAGAAGCAGCACAAACAGAGATGGGTTACTTTAATGATCAAGCTTTGTGACGTTTACATGTCTCAAAATGACTCACATCTCTGCATCCCATCCCAGCAACTCGTGGTTTCCTCCTGGCTTTGTCGGTAGTGCTACTGGTAGGCCAGTGATGGCGGATTTTCATGGTAGCACTCATCTTTTCTCGCTTTCTGTTGTTTTGTTGGATTGTCACTAATGGCATGTTGTTAGTTGTGGCACTCATCATTTCTCACTGTCAGTCATTTTCTTGGATTGTCACTAATGACATGTTTTAGTGGTGGCACTCATCATTTCTCGCTGTCTGTTGTTTTGTTGGATTGTCACAAATGACATGTTTTGAGTGGTGGCACTGATCATTTCTCGCTGTCTGTTGTTTTGTTGGATTGTCACTAATGGCATGTTGTTAGTGGTGGCACTCATCATTTCTCACTGTCAGTCATTTTCTTGGATTGTCACTAATGACATGTTTTAGTGCTGGTACTCATCATTTCTTGCTGTCTGTTGTTTTGTTGGATTGTCACTAATGGCATGTTGTTAGTTGTGGCACTCGTCATTTCTCACTGTCAGTCATTTTCTTGGATTGTCACTAATGACATGTTTTAGTGGTGGCACTCATAATTTCTCGCTGTCTGTTGTTTTGTTGGATTGTCACTAATGACATGTTTTGAGTGGTGGCACTCATCATTTCTCGCTGTCTGTTCTTTTGTTGGATTGTCAGTAATGGCATGTTGTTAGTGGTGGCACTCATCATTTCTCACTGTCAGTCATTTTCTTGGCTTGTCACTAATGACATGTTTTAGTGGTGGCACTCATCATTTCTCACTGTCAGTCATTTTCTTGGATTGTCACTAATGACATGTTTTTAGTGGTGGCACTCATCATTTCTCAGTGTCAGTTGTTTTGCTGGATTGTCACTAATGACATGTTTTAGTGGTGGCACTCATCATTTCTCACTGTCAGATGTTTTTCTGGATTGTCACTAATGACATGTTTTTAGTGGTGGCACTCATCATTTCTCACTGTCAGTTTTTTTGCTGGACTGTCACTAATGATATGTTTTTAGTGGTGGCACTCATCATTTCTCACTGTCAGTTGTTTTGCTGGATTGTTACTAATGACATGTTTTTAGTGGTGGCGCTCATCATTTCTCACTGTCAGTTGTTTTGCTGGATTGCCACTAATGACATGTTTTTAGTGGTGGCACTCATCATTTCTCACTTTCAGTCATTTTCTTGGATTGCCACTAATGACATGTTTTAGTGCTGGCACTCATCATTTCTTGCTGTCTGTTGTTTTGTAGGATTGGCACTAATGACATGTTTTTAGTGCTGGCACTCATCATTTCTTGCTGTCTGTTGTTTTGTTGGATTGGCACTAATGACATGTTTTTAGTGCTGGCACTCATTTCTTGCTGTCTGTTGTTTTGTTGGATTGGCACTAATGACATGTTTTTAGTGGTGGCACTCATCATTTCTCACTGTCAGTTGTTTTGCTGGATTGCCACTAATGGCATGTTTTTAGTGGTGGCACTCATCATTTCTCACTGTCAGTCATTTTCTTGGATTGTCACTAATTACATGTTTTAGTGCTGGCACTCATCATTTCTTGCTGTCTTGTTTTGTTGGATTGTCACTAATGACACGTTTTTAGTGGTGGCACTCATCATTTCTTGCTGTCTGTTGTTTTGTTGGATTGGCACTAATGACATGTTTTTAGTGCTGGCAATCATCATTTCTTGCTGTCTGTTGTTTTGTTGGATTGGCACTAATGACATGTTTTTAGTGGTGGCACTCATCATCTCTTGCTGTCTGTTGTTTTGTTGGATTGGCACTAATGACATGTTTTTAGTGGTGGCACTCATCATTTCTTGCTGTCTGTTGTTTTGTTGGATTGGCACTAATGACATGTTTTTAGTGTTGGCACTCATCATTTCTCACTGTCAGTTGTTTTGCTGGATTGTCACTAATGACATGTTTTAGTGGTGGCACTCATCATTTCTCACTGTCAGTTGTTTTTCTGGATTGTCACTAATGACATGTTTTTAGTGGTGGCACTCATCATTTCTCACTGTCAGTTTTTTTGCTGGACTGTCACTAATGATATGTTTTTAGTGGTGGCACTCATCATTTCTCACTGTCAGTTGTTTTGCTGGATTGTTACTAATGACATGTTTTTAGTGGTGGCGCTCATCATTTCTCACTGTCAGTTGTTTTGCTGGATTGCCACTAATGACATGTTTTTAGTGGTGGCACTCATCATTTCTCACTTTCAGTCATTTTCTTGGATTGCCACTAATGACATGTTTTAGTGCTGGCACTCATCATTTCTTGCTGTCTGTTGTTTTGTTGGATTGGCACTAATGACATGTTTTTAGTGCTGGCACTCATCATTTCTTGCTGTCTGTTGTTTTGTTGGATTGGCACTAATGACATGTTTTTAGTGCTGGCAATCATCATTTCTTGCTGTCTGTTGTTTTGTTGGATTGGCACTAATGACATGTTTTTAGTGGTGGCACTCATCATTTCTTGCTGTCTGTTGTTTTGTTGGATTGGCACTAATGACATGTTTTTAGTGTTGGCACTCATCATTTCTTGCTGTCTGTTGTTTTGTTGGATTGTCACTAATGGCATGTTGTTAGTGGTGGCACTCATCATTTCTCACTGTGTCATTTTCTTACTCATCATTTCTTGCTGTCTGTTGTTTTGTTGGATTGTCACTAATGACATGTCTTTAGTGGTGGCACCTATCTTTTCTTACTGTCAGTCATTTTCTTGGATTGTCACTAATGACATGTTTTTAGTGGTGGCACTCATCATTTCTCACTGTCAGTCATTTTCTTGGATTGTCACTAATGACATGTTTTTAGTAGTGGCACTCATCATTTCTCGCTGTCTGTTGTTTTGTTGGATTGTCACTAATGGCATGTTCTTAGTGGTGGCACTCATCATTTCTCACTGTGTCATTTTCTTGGATTGTCACTAATGACATGTTTTTAGTGGTGGCACTTATCTTTTCTTACTGTCAGTCATTTTCTTGAATTGTCACTAATGACATGTTTTTAGTGGTGGCACTTATCTTTTCTTACTGTCAGTCATTTTCTTGGATTGTCCCTAATGACATGTTTTAGTGGTGGCACTCATCATTTCTCGCTGTCTGTTGTTTTGTTGGATTGTCACTAATGACACGTTTTTAGTGGTGGCACTCATCATTTCTTGCTGTCAGTTGTTTTGTTGGATTGGCACTAATGACATGTTTTTAGTGGTTCTCACTGTCAGTTGTTTTGTTGGGGTGCCTTTAATGACATGCCTTTAATGGTTGCACTCTTCATTTCTTGCAAACGCGATAGGCTCATTATATTCTTACAGACCATTTGGCACTTAGTGCAAAAACACAAAGTATCTTCATCTCACACATCAAGGGCAGAGGTAAATCACACAAATGACCATCCACTGGCATGCAAATGGGTTCCAAAATGCCAACGAAGCTCCAAATGTCAATAGATAACATCATTTGTATTTGCCAAAACCAGGCAGTGCAATGCGACAGTATCTTTCTGGAAATAGCCACAATGATAAGCCCGTGGCTAAGCAGGTGTGGCGTTCTGAGTGCCAGTCCACACTCCCTGTTCCTCTTCCCCTTTTGGGTCTACCTTGGACACAGTCCACTCTGGGCTCTGTCACCTCTGGCGGCTGGCCAGTGGCTGGGCAGTCTGTGTCTACCTTGGTCTCTGTCACCTGTGGGCTCTGTCACCTCTGAGCTCTGTCACCTCTGGGCTCTGTCACCTCTGGCGGCTGGCCAGTGGCTGGGCAGTCTGGGTCTACCTTGGACACAGTCCACTCTAGGCTCTGTCACCTCTGGCGGCTGGCCAGTGGCTGGGCAGTCTGTGTCTACCTTGGGCTCTGTCACCTCTGGGCTCTGTCACCTCTGAGCTCTGTCACCTCTGGGCTCTGTCACCTCTGGCGGCTGGCCAGTGGCTGGGCAGTCTGTGTCTACCTTGGACACAGTCCACTCTGGGCTCTGTCACCTCTGGCGGCTGGCCAGTGGCTGGGCAGTCTGGGTCTACCTTGGACACAGTCCACTCTGGGCTCTGTCACCTCTGGCGGCTAGCCAGTGCCTGGGCAGTCTGGGTCTACCTTGGACACAGTCCACTCTGGGCTCTGTCACCTCTGGCGGCTGGCCAGTGGCTGGGCAGTCTGGGTCTACCTTGGACACAGTCCACTCTAGGCTCTGTCACCTCTGGCGGCTAGCCAGTGGCTGGGCAGTCTGGGTCTACCTTGGACACAGTCCACTCTAGGCTCTGTCACCTCTGGCGGCTGGCCAGTGGCTGGGCAGTCTGTGTCTACCTTGGGCTCTGTCACCTCTGGGCTCTGTCACCTCTGAACTCTGTCACCTCTGGGCTCTGTCACCTCTGGCGGCTGGCCAGTGGCTGGGCAGTCCTAGTGAGTTCCATCTTGGGTCTGTCAGGCAACAGTAACTCCTAACAGACCAATGAGTCCACATACATTTAAGGGGAACAGGGAGTGTGGACTGGGGCTTATTTCTGTTATATCTCCACCCTATTATTAATCATGCAACGTTCAGTCACACTTTTTAAGGCCTCATTCCTCGTATGTATACTCTACTGATAGCGAGGGACTGCATGTGGGCCGCTGAAATGACACGTGACACGTGACAGGGTTTTATGCACTGTTTATGTTGTTATGTTATTGACTTTCTACCACATTTCAACTTCCCCAAATCAAACGTTTAAGGTGTCTTTCCTCATCAGTCTATTTTTGCCGATAGTGGGTGAATGCATCGTGCACCTCTCAAATGTGATCTTATAGAGTTTTATTTTCTACTCTTGTGGTTTTATGTCACAGTTTATATTCCACGCCGATTAGAATTCATGAGATTGAAAGTTATCTTATTTCAGTGCCTTACACATGGCAGCGATTTTACTGGTTAAAGCATGGACCTAGCTCGAGAGCAGTGGAGCGCTGTATAGAGTGTAGGTAGCCAGCATTGGGGACCTAGCTCGAGAGCAGTGGAGCGCTGTATAGAGTGTAGGTAGCCAGCATTGGGGACCTAGCTCGAGAGCAGTGGAGCGCTGTATAGAGTGTAGGTAGCCAGCATTGGGGACCTAGCTCGAGAGCAGTGGAGCGCTGTATAGAGTGTAGGTAGCCAGCATTGGGGACCTAGCTCGAGAGCAGTGGAGCGCTGTATAGAGTGTAGGTAGCCAGCATTGGGGACCTAGCTCAAGAGCAGTGGAGCGCTGTATAGAGTGTAGGTAGCCAGCATTGGGGACCTAGCTCAAGAGCAGTGGAGTGCTGTATAGAGTGTAGGTAGCCAGCATTGGGGACCTAGCTCAAGAGCAGTGGAGTGCTGTATAGAGTGTAGGTAGCCAGCATTGGGGACCTAGCTCGAGAGCAGTGGAGTGCTGTATAGAGTGTAGGTAGCCAGCATTGGGGACCTAGCTCGAGAGCAGTGGAGTGCTGTATAGAGTGTAGGTAGCCAGGATTGGGGACCTAGCTCGAGAGCAGTGGAGTGCTGTATAGAGTGTAGGTAGCCAGGATTGGGGACCTAGCTCGAGAGCAGTGGAGTGCTGTATAGAGTGTAGGTAGCCAGCATTAGGGACCTAGCTCAAGAGCAGTGGAGTGCTGTATAGAGTGTAGGTAGCCAGGATTGGGGACCTAGCTCGAGAGCAGTGGAGCGCTGTATAGAGTGTGGGTAGCCAGCATTGGGGACCTAGCTCGAGAGCAGTGGAGCGCTGTATAGAGTGTGGGTAGCCAGCATTGGGGACCTAGCTCAAGAGCAGTGGAGCACTGTATAGAGTGTAGGTAGCCAGCATTGGGGACCTAGCTCGAGAGAAGCAGAGCGCTTTATAGAGTGTGGGTAGCTAGCGTTTGGGACCTAGCTCAAGAGTAGCGGAGCGCTGGGTAGAGTGTGGGTAGCCAGCATTGGGGACCTAGCTCGAGAGCAGTGGAGCGCTGTATAGAGTGTAGGTAGCCAGCATTGGGGACCTAGCTCGAGAGCAGTGGAGCGCTGTATAGAGTGTGGGTAGCCAGCATTGGGGACCTAGCTCGAGAGCAGTGGAGCGCTGTATAGAGTGTGGGTAGCCAGCATTGGGGACCTAGCTCGAGAGCAGTGGAGCGCTGTATAGAGTGTAGGTAGCCAGCATTGGGGACCTAGCTCGAGAGCAGTGGAGCGCTGTATAGAGTGTAGGTAGCCAGCATTGGGGACCTAGCTCGAGAGCAGTGGAGCGCTGTATAGAGTGTGGATAGCCAGCATTGGGGACCTAGCTCGAGAGCAGTGGAGCGCTGTATAGAGTGTGGGTAGCCAGCATTGGGGACCTAGCTCGAGAGCAGTGGAGCGCTGTATAGAGTGTGGGTAGCCAGCATTGGGGACCTAGCTCGAGAGCAGTGGCGCGCTGTATAGAGTGTAGGTAGCCAGCATTGGGGACCTAGCTCGAGAGCAGTGGAGCGCTGTATAGAGTGTAGGTAGCCAGCATTGGGGACCTAGCTCGAGAGCAGTGGAGCGCTGTATAGAGTGTGGGTAGCCAGCATTGGGGACCTAGCTCGAGAGCAGTGGAGCGCTGTATAGAGTGTGGGTAGCCAGCATTGGGGACCTAGCTCGAGAGCAGTGGAGCGCTGTATAGAGAGTAGGTAGCCAGCATTGGGGACCTAGCTCGAGAGCAGTGGAGCGCTGTATAGAGTGTAGGTAGCCAGCATTGGGGACCTAGCTCGAGAGCAGTGGAGCGCTGTATAGAGTGTGGGTAGCCAGCATTGGGGACCTAGCTCGAGAGCAGTGGAGCGCTGTATAGAGTGTGGGTAGCCAGCATTGGGGACCTAGCTCGAGAGCAGTGGAGCGCTGTATAGAGTGTGGGTAGCCAGCATTGGGGACCTAGCTCGAGAGCAGTGGAGCGCTGTATAGAGTGTAGGTAGCCAGCATTGGGGACCTAGCTCGAGAGCAGTGGAGCGCTGTATAGAGTGTAGGTAGCCAGCATTGGGGACCTAGCTCGAGAGCAGTGGAGCGCTGTATAGAGTGTAGGTAGCCAGCATTGGGGACCTAGCTCGAGAGCAGTGGAGCGCTGTATAGAGTGTGGGTATATTTATAGAAATGGGTACTCCCAAGGTTTTTTGTTTTCGGGGGGTCAGGACTGGAGGAAGGGAGGTTTCATTCAATATGTGGTGTTGGAGACAGCATGGTAACAAGCATGCTGTACGCAACAATTTAATTTGGTTGACTTAATGTGTTTTTTCCGGTGTCTCGCATATTGTAATTAACAATTATGCTTCAAATATATGTTAATTGTGGAACCCCGCACTTATACAATGTACTGAATGGTATGAAAGGTTTGATGAATGCATGTCGGAATTTGTAATTGTCTTTTTTAACAAAAATATATTTTTTAAAAAGAGAATATTAAAAGAAATGTATACATTTGCAATCATGTATCCAGTCTAAAATAATTTGTTCCTTATTAGTTGTTGTTCCTGCTATATCAATAAGCAGAGTTTTGGGCACCCTCACCTGTGTTTTTGACAGGCCTAAGAGAGAGGGGTAATCAGTCTGGGCTGTTTCCTTTTCTCCTGTAGAGTGTGGGTAGCCAGCGTTTGGGACCTAGGTCGAGAGCAGCGGAGCGCTGTATAGAGTGTAGGTAGCCAGCATTGGGGACCTAGCTCGAGAGAAACAGAGCGCTGTATCGAGTGTGGGTAGCCAGCATTGGGGACCTAGCTCGAGAGCAGCCGAGCGCTCTATAGAGTGTGGGTAGCCAGCATTGGGGATCTAGTTGGAGAGCAGCGGAGTGCTGTATAGAGTGTGGGTAGCCAGCATTGGGGATGTAGCTCGAGAGCAGCAGAGTGCTATATAGAGTGTGGGCAGCCAGCATTGGGGACCTAGCTCAAGAGCAGCGGAGCGATGTATAGAGTGTGGGTAGCCAACATTGGGGACCTAGCTCGAGAGCAGCGGAGCGCTGTATAAAGTGTGGGTAGCCAGCATTGGGGACCTAGCTCGAGAGAAGCAGAGCGCTTTATAGAGTGTGGGTAGCTAGCATTTGGGACCTAGCTCGAGAGCAGCGGAGCACTGTATAGAGTGTGGGTAGCCAGAATTGGGGACCTAGCTCGAGAGCAGCAGAGCGCTGTATAGAGTGTGGGTAGCCAGCATTGGGGACCTAGCTCGAGAGCAGCAGAGCGATGTATAGAGTGTGGGTAGCCAGCATTGGGGACCTAGCTCGAGGAGCAGCAGAGCGCTGTATAGAGTGTGGGTAGCCAGCATTGGGGACCTAGCTCGAGAGCAGCAGAGCGCTGTATAGAGTGTGGGTAGCCAGCATTGGGGACCTAGCTCGAGAGCAGCAGAGCGCTTTATAGAGTGTGGATAGCCTGCGTTTGGGACCTAGCTGAAGAGTAGCAGAGCATTGTATAGAGTGTGGGTAGCCAGTGTTCGAGACCTAGCTCGAGAGCAGCGGAGCGCTGTATAGAGTTTGAGTAGCCAGCGTTTCGGACCTAGCTGGAGAGCAGCAGAGTGCTGTATAGAGTGTGGGTAGCCAGTGTTTTGGACCTAGCTCAAGAGCAGCGGGGCGCTTTATAGAGTGTGGGTAGTTTTGTTGGTGAACCCCTCCTGGTTTATTTGATTTGTAAGTGGGTTTGTTGGTGAACCTCTCCAGTTTTATTTTTCTTTGCAACCGTTTTCTTTGGTGAACCTCTCCTGTTTTTTTTTATTTGTAAGTGGTTTTGTTGGTGAATCCCTCATGGTTTCTGGGGATTTGTAAGTGGTTTTGTTGGTGAACCTCTCCCTTTTTTTTATTTGTAAGTGGTTTTGTTGGTGACCCCCCTCATGGTTTCTGGGGATTTGTAAGTGGTTTTCTTGGTGAATCCCTCATGGTTTCTGGGGATTTGTAAGTGGTTTTGTTGGTGAACCTCTCCCTTTTTTTATTTGTAAGTGGTTTTGTTGGTGACCCCCCTCATGGTTTCTGGGGATTTGTAAGTGGTTTTGTTGGTGAATCCCTCCTGGTTTCTGGGGATTTGTAAGTGGTTTTGTTAGTGAACTTCTCCTGGTTTCTTCGATTTGTAAGTGGCTTTGTTGGTGGCCCCCTCATGTTTTCTGGGGATTTGTAAGTGGTTTTGTTGGTGAACCTCTTCTGGTTTCTGGGGATTTGTAAGTGGTATTGTTGGTGAACCTCTCCTGGTTTTTTTGATTTGTAAGTGGTTTTGTTGGATAACCTCTCCTGGCTTCTGGGGATTTCTAAGTGGGTTTGTTGGTGAACCTCTCCTGTTTTTTTTTATTTGTAAGTGATTTTGTTGGTGAACCTCTCCTGGTTTCTGGGGATTTGTAAGTGGTTTTGTTGGTGAACCTCTCCTGGTTTTTTTGATTTGTAAGTGGCTTTGTTGGTGAACCTCTCCTGGCTTCTGGGGATTTCTAAGTGGTTTTGTTGGTGAACCTCTCCTGTTTTTTTTTATTTGTAAGTGATTTTGTTGGTGAACCTCTCCTGGCTTCTGGGGATTTCGAAGTGGATTTGTCGGTGAACCTCTCCTGGTTATTTTGATTTGTAAGTGATTTTGTTGGTGAACCCCTCCTGGTTTCTGTGGATTTGTAATTGGTTTTGTTGGTGAACCTCTCCTGATTTCTGGGGATTTGTAAGTGGTTTTGTTGGTGAACCTGTCCTGGTTGCTGGGGATTTGTAAGTGGTTTTGTTGGTGAACCTCTCCTGGTTTATAGGGATTTGTAGGTGGTTTTGTTGGTGCACCTGTCCTGGTTTCTGGGGATTTGTAAGTGATTTTGTTGGTGAACCTCTCCTGGTTTCTAGGGATTTGTAAGTGGTTTTGTTGGTGAACCTGTCCTGGTTTCTGGGGATTTGTAAGTGGTTTTGTTGGTGACCCCCCTCATGGTTTCTGGGGATTTGTAAGTGGTTTTGTTGATGAATCCCTCCTGGATTCTGGGGATTTGAAAGTGGTTTTGTTGGTGTGCCATTGATGAGGATTGTATATGGTAACAGAAATGACTTCTTTGGCCCTGCGAGCAGTGCTGCTGGTATTCCGGTAATGTTGGATTACGGATGGCAAACCATGCCTTCTTCTTGGTGGGGATGTGGTTCTATATTGGTAATGTGGGATTTGTTATGATAGTGCTTATAGTGTCCTAGTAGAAGTAACCTGCTGGTCGTGTTGTCCTTTCGTCCTTGCAAGGCTTGCTGCTGACCATACAGTGTCTTCTGCTGGTGTTGCTGGTGGTGGCTTTTCGGCTCCATGGCTGTTTATTTGTGGGGATGAGAACTGTGCACATGTTAAATGCATGGACTTTGCTAGAGGGGATAATGGTTTATAGGCGGTGGAGGGATCTACGCAAGGTGCACATGGAATCACAAAAAGTACAAACATACTGTAACTAATGGGGTTTCTATGACTTATGGCAACCGTACTATTACCCCGTCCCTTTTTGGTTTTCCGAAAACATGTAGGCATTTGGGATACTTGTGTCACTTAATGGGCCAAAAACTATTTTTATTAATTGGGCATGAATTCAAAGAGCCAATTACAAACAGCCGAGATGTGTTTCATGCTATTCAGTGATCACCGGGTCACTCAACACGTGGCAAGGTTTGTCAAACAATATCCGCACCCCATTCCGGTTGTTGGAAGAGCTGGTGAGAATCCACTGTGTGATGCCCGCTTTTTCCAGCCACCCATGGCCCTTGTGGGGAGGGAACGTCTCCCCTGTCCCTCAAAGAGATTCCATTCCCTTTCCTCACTCCCTCCCTCCCCACTTCCCGGCTGGACTGGAGCTTTGTGCTCTGATCCCAGCATCCCTTTTCCCATGGCGGCGGCCATCTTTAAAGAAAATCATTTCAGGAGATTGAGCCCGGGCAATACCGCAGAGACAATCTCCTGAATAACAAAGTAAACTATTTTCACCCCCCCCCCCCCCCGGCAAACTCTGGGGTGCGAATAGCTATCATCCCCTCATCTTGGGTGCGTACATGGCCAGTAATGGCCCACAGCCCTCATAGAGACTGGCAGGCGGTTACCAGCTATTTACGCCACCCAACTCGCGGGTGATTGCTATATTAAAGCTCCAAGTAGCAATACCACTTGAAGGTGCCAAATAATGTAATTAATAAATATTTGCCTTTTTTACTTGCTAGTTATTTTTTATTACTGGTCATTGATAGTGCGCAGTGTCCTCCATCAAAGGGGAAATCAGTGCAAAAGAAAGGTAACTTGGCACAGGAATCAACACGCAGTATGCCTGCTGAAAAACATGCAGCTGCTCACATGTTATGCAGATATACAATACAGACTGAACAAAATATGGCAGTATTGCCACTGTCACAACACGCCCATGATGTATTTCTCCAAGTTTTGCCTGTAAGAACACAGCTGTGAGCGCCTCACCCAAACAAGTCGCATTTGTCCCTGTAAAGACTAAACTGTGAAGGTTGCCCCAAAATGTGCCACTATGAAGACATAACTGTCATGGCTTTCCCCTAAAAGGCCAGCATTCGCCACTTTAAGGACACACCGGTGATGGCTTTTCCGAAATATTACCAGCATTTGTCCCTATGAGGAGACTGTGATGGCTTTGTCCCAGAACGCCAACATTTGCACCTGTAAGAACACACCTTTGAGGGTTTTGCACCAGAATGCTAGCATTTTCCCCATTAAGGACACACCTGTGATGGGTTTTCCCCAAAATACCAGCAGTGGTCCCTGTAAAAACACACCTGTAATGACTTTGCCTCCATATTCCAGCATTTGCACCAGTACAGATACAACGTTGGTGGCTTCGTCCAAACATGCCAGCATTTACCCCTGTTTAAAGCATAACTTAAATTATGCATAGACAAGACATAGTAGAAAGACTTCTGTTCACCACGGTGAACTGTATTCTTTTTACTATGTCTATGCTCTTTGTAATAGAGTGCAACCCTAACTTGCACACACTTGTCAGGGTTCAGGGGTATTTAATGGGCATGTTGCATTTATGTTAAGTACTTGTCAAATTACAGTGCATTCCGAGATGTTGACATCACCACCTAAAAATGTGCTTGAATGTTGCAAAGAGTACAATGACCATATACCCATTAACTACCTTAGAAGCCTGACTACTGTTTGCAAGGCTAGGAGCTTCATATTCTTACATGAAGCATGGACATAGTAAAAATACCTTCCTTCACAAGTGAATGGAAGCTTTTCTTCTATTTCCACAGTTGACACCTCACCTCCATCTACTCGATACTATTTACTTGCCTGTACATGCATATCGATGGCACACAGCAGCTCCTGCATCCCTCTCCGCAGCTGGTACACCGCTTCCCTCCTCAAAACTGGGATTCATCTGCCCATGGGCTTCAATGGGAGCTGGGGTTCTCCCATTGAATCCAATGCTTGGGAGGTTTTCAGTGTGAGTGTGAGCACAACATAAGGAACAGCTTTGCCCTTGGTGCCTAAGGCCATGTGGTGAACTGGTTCTCTTCACTGCATCTAAAAGAGTAGCGAGCAGTGGGGCGGTTTCCAAGCAGACGTCAGACGTATCCCACTGTCCCCTCCCCACTGACAACAGCCCCTGTCACATACTTTCACTACAGCCACAGCTGCAGTCCCCTCCCTTGTGCCCACACATTAATGGTTTGACCCTGTTGTGCCTGGGGCTCTGTGGGCAAGTGAGGGCACAGTCTGCAGCTGAGCCCTACTAGATGGGCAGTCTGGTGTGTGATGCCAATGTTATAATACAGCAGTTTAAAGTTGCTGACTAAAGGGAGCCATTCTGTCCCTTTAAACATAAAATAGGGCCCAATTGTAAGGAAGAGGGGCACTAAAATAGGGCTTCTCCTGAGATGTCACTCCACCTGTCTTGTTACTCAGCTCAGTGTGATAGGCTATCACACCACCTACAGATTGGGCAAGGTGGAAATACTAGCACACCACCTGCATTCAGACAGTGTGGTAAAGTTATCACACCTCCTGCAGCTCAGCCAAACTGGTAGGGTAGCATACACTCTACAGCTCAGCCAGTGTGATAGGCTATCACACCACCTACAGATTGGGCAAGGTGGAAATACTAGCACACCACCTGCATTCAGACAGTGTGGTAAAGTTATCACACCTCCTGCAGCTCAGCCAAACTGGTAGGGTAGCATACACTCTCCAGCTCAGCCAGGGTGATAGGGTAGCATACACTCTACAGCTCAGCCAGGGTGGTAGGGTAGCATACACTCTACAGCTCAGCCAGGGTGGTAGGGTAGCATACACTCTACAGCTCAGCCAGGGTGGTAGGGTAGCATACACTCTACAGCTCAGCCAGGGTGGTAGGCTGTCACGTCACCCCTACCTATGGCAGGGTGCATGGCTAGCAAAGCACCACCAGCTCAGCCAGCGAGATTAGTTAGCACACCACCTCAAGCTAGGCCATGGTGGTGCCAAGCACACCACTTGTGGCACAGAGAGTAGGCTAGTACAACACCTGAAGCTCAGCCATGGTGATAGGCTTGTGCAAAGCCTTCAAGACCATATGGGGTGGTCGTCCACTACACCACTTGCAGCTCAGCCAGAGTGGTTGGTTAGCTCGCCACATGCTGCCCAGCCCAGATAGAAAAGCAGGCATGCTGCCTTCAGTTTAGCCTGGGTGGGCAGTCAGTCCTGCAGCTTAGCCCGGTAAGGTGGGCTGATGCATTTCCTGCCCCTCTGTGAGCGGGTGAGAAGGCACACTGCCTGCTGTTCAGCCTAGATGTGTGGGAGGGCATGTTATCTTGAGCACCCTCCAAATGAGTGGATGTGGAGCTATGCCGCCTCCATCGTAACTCAGACGGCTGGGCGTGCAGGCTGCATTCAGCTCATTACACACATACTGCCATACTGCCTGCACCTCAGCTTAGTTTGGCAGATAGGTGTAATACCTGATGCTAGTGGGAAGGTATGTTTACTACATCTCAGCAAGGGCTGATGTGCAAGTGTGCTGTCTGCAGCTCAGCAAGGAGGCTTGATACACCAAGCACTCCTTTCTAGCTCAGGCCTAGCAGCTGTCCCATTCCACCCATTACATAAAAAAATATATCAGCTGCAAAATCACCAAACTGCTCAACTGAGCTAATTTGCTTTCATCACATGTCTGATCTTTTAGTTATGGTGCAAAGGTCTGCGGAGTAAGTGAATCGATGGAGCACCCCACCACTTAGCATGTCATTGCCATTAGCAATCAGATGTAAGTGATCACGCATTCCTAATATATTCCCTAGAAATAAATGGTAAGATATGTTGCATAAAATCTTCTCAGGATTTACTCCATAGTAGGTCATGTGAGAGTCCTTGTGCTGAACGTATAGG